>NC_139217.1:30963800-31165774 GCF_055691185.1 Crinia signifera
TACCTTCCCTTCTATAGATGTTAGGCATAGATCTGTGGCCACCACAGATGTGAGAAATGGTAATGATTCATCCTATAGGTCAGCGTCACTGTGCACACCCCCGCTGAACTCTGAAGCTCCTCCTCCGAGTAAGCACTCCCCTGCAGAGATAAGCATCCAAAAGAAAGTCAATTGTAGGGAACAGAATGGAAATGCTTCTGAAGACCTGTTTGGCAGACAGAGGTTGAGGGGTGGTCAATAAAACCCCAACATTATTGGAACTATTAGAATCATGTACAGTATTGACTTTACTTCCAACTGACCATAAATCTAGAACAAACAATTTGGTCTAATTGTCTTCTTCTGTACTCCTGGGCATGGCGGGGTTGAGCTATGGCAATTACACCTTTGGTCATCTAGTAATTAGAAGTCAGGGTCTGCAGTGCAAAATATACGGCATGGACCAAGGAAAAGTTTATGCACACTGGTACATAAGGCAATTAATGGGTTACAGTTTCTGAGCATTGGGTTGGGAAGGAGGAGATCTCAGAGGCCTTGGCTGACCATCCAGCCTCCAGACATTCCAGATTTTCTCAACCTGCGCGGAAACTGAAACAATATTGGTGCATATGGGTATTTGTTGTTGGACCTTTTGTCAAAAAAAGGTGTGAAATCTTGGATTTCCTATGGAAACTGGTGGTCTGGTCGCCAACAGAACATTGGACAAGCTACTGTAATCATTACTTTTGCACACCGCTTCGGTCAACTAAGCACACCTACATTATTGTGACCTAGGGAATATTTATACCAAAGGTCGATTTTTATTGATATTTATCAATAGCGTGTGAAGAGGGATCCATTCAGATCCACCTCCTCCAACTCTTGCTGTGAAATGTATCAAGCCACTACGAGAGATGAAGCGAAGAGAGATAAACTACCAATCAGCTCCTGGCATGTCACAAGTTGTGTTTAAAAAACTGACAGTTGGTTGGTTGGCACTTTATCAATGCAAACTTTGACATATATATATACGCCATAATGTAGACATAGCCGTTTCATTGGAATCACAGCTATAATAAGACATTATTCATTATACGCACCTGTGAGTGAGGAGAGACCGGTCATGATGTAAGTGCCATCAGACTTCATTATGCTGCTGACACAGGCTTATGACAGCCATCCCAGCAGCTCTATCACCGGCGCACATGGAAATTGATGTGTAGAGTTACTGCGATGATAAAACAGTGTACCGGCTGCTTGTCCTTATACTTAAGACAATCAGAATTATCCTCCGCAGTAAGAGTGCAAGGTAATTACTTGTACACTGATTATCACTATCATTGGAGGATACTTAGGATTAACCCTTCTCTTGTAATCTTCAACATTAGAGGCTAATTCAGCTCAAAACGACTGTTGCCTGATTACATGCATTATGTTGGGTGCTTCAGTCTACTGGGATAATAACTTCCAATGTAAACTGAAAATATGACCGAAATTCCCTGTTCACGACTCAGAACTATACTGTTACTGTTATTTGCCAAAATGGGAGCACATGACCTCCCTTAGCAACAGTTGTAAAATTTGAAAGTATCCAAGCACTCCATAGTCTGTTTCCATGGTAACGGTGTTGCTAAGATAAGTGCGGTAGCCACAGTGATCCTGAATTCAGAAGTGGTCACAGATGCAGCCACAATTTGTTGTTGTTTTTTGAGGATTTGCGGGAGAAGGAACGTGCAAATCCTAGTGCCAGCCAGTCCCTTCTGTGCAAGCTACGAGGTGCCCACTTTCATTTGCCATGGACTGTGTAGTGACTGTCAGCAAGCCCATGACACATACATATCATCCCTAGAGACAGCCTTTTTTGCATTCACTTTAGGCCGCCTCCCAGTCCGCGCCCATGAATGCCCTTGGTATTGCCTTGCTGTACCTAACACCAATAAGGCGTAAGTAACAGCATACGTCAGGGAAACACATGCACCATGGTGAAGCAATCACACATCAGCCCTGAATCAGGAAGGTATATCCGGCATATTGCAGATCATTCATTTTAATAGGTGATTTTATGCCAATGTACTGAAGTTCCGCATGGCCCATGGGCTGATGAGGCAAAGAACAGGGGTGACACCATCGGTGCTCATCCATCGCAATGTTGGCAACAATTGATGTCCACTGGCCATATCACCATTGACATGCCCACACTGGTAGCCATCCCTACTGTATCTGGCTAGTATGGTGTAGTGTCTGGATCGCTGGTAGTCCCGCTCCCTCACTTCAACACAATGATGTCACAGACTCAGAAGTAAGGGCCGGTTCACTGCTTGTAGCCACGCCCCCTCACTGTTAGGGTCAGCACAGGGCACTGCTTGTAGCCACGCCCCTTTATCTCAGGAGGAAGGGCCTGAAAAGAGCATACTGCTTGTAGCCCTGCCCCCTCACTGCAGGGCGAAGGATCAGCACAGGGCACACTGCTTGTAGCCATGCCCCCTTATCTCAGGAGAAGGGCCGGAACAGGACACACTGCTTGTAGCCATGCCCCCTCACCTCAGGACGAAGGGCCGGAACAGGGCACACTGCTTGTAGCCCTGCCCCCTCACTGCAGGGGGAAGTATCAGCACAGGGCACACTGCTTGTAGCCACACACCCCTTATCTCAGGAGGAAGGGCCAGAAAAGAGCACACTGCTTGTAGCCCTGCCCCATCACTGCAGGGGGAAGGATCAGCACAGGGCACACTGCTTGCAGCCATGCCCCCTCACCTCAGGACGAAGGGCCTGAACAGGGCACATGGCTTGTAGCCACGTCCTTTACCGCAGGGGGAAGGGCCAGCGCAGGGTACACTGTTTGTAGCCATGCCGCTATTCACTGAAGGGGAAAGGGCTGGAACAGACCACACTGTTTGTAGCCATGATGCTTCATTGCAGGGGGAGCACTGGCACAGGGAACACTGCTTGTAGCCACACCCCTTCACTGCAGGGGGGAGGTCCAGCACAGGGCACACTGCTTGTTGCCACGCTCCCTCATCACAAGGGGAAGGGCCAGCTCATGGTTCACTGCTTGTAGCCACAACCCTTCACGGCAGGGGGCACACTACTAATCTGTAACGGCATGTGTTTGTTATTATTTATTTATAAACAGTGATTTAATAGAGATGTTCTAATTGGCAAGTGTACCTGTCATAATGAATTATATTAGAATACTCTAGCAATTAAACAAAAAACGCCTGAAAGAGTTTTATCATTATTTTTGTTTCTCTGCCATTTTACGAGGCATTTTCTGTCTCTGCCCTTTATTGTTGCAATAAATGTGTCAGCAGGAGCTGGCAATACGTGTTATTGAGGTTCTGATGTATAAGTGGACAGGGTCTAGGTCCAGAGTCAATAGGTTGGGCCCATATGGTCAACCCAGGACACTTAAAACGGGGGGGGGGGGGGGGGGGGGGGATGCAGTGGAAGGTGGTGTAAGTGGTTGCGGTGGGTACAGTATATATGATTATGCATATCTCCCAACATGACCCTTTCCAGTTCCAGCTTATGAAACCTACACTTCTGCTTGAATTCTCCTGCTCTCCTGCTGCTGCATAAGAGGGACAGCTAGTGATGTTAGAGCACTAAAGCAAAGGGGGGCCCGGGGTGCAATATGCCCCCCCCCCCCCCTTAATCTGCTGGATATGTGGTCAACATGCATTAGGTTGACAGTTACACAATGTCGACATGGTCAAATGGAAGACAGGAAAATGACAGATAGTAAAAAAGACATGTTCAGTAGGGTGACATGACGAAGGTCGGCACACAGAATGTCGACACACGTTTTTGGGTTTTTATGTTTTTCCAACTGTCGCTGGATTTACTACCCATGTGATTCTACAGGTGGTAATTGTTTCCACGGCCAATACCATTAGCATACTATCCTAAAGATGGGTGAGGGAGCTTCAGGGGACTGTCACTGAAGAGGTATCACAGCTGCCATAAATTGATTAAGGGGGGGCAATGTTTCCGACTGTCAAAACAGTTCCGACCGTCAGAACGGCTGCGAATTGTCAAAAACGGCTTTTGACAATCCAGAGCCTGCTTTTAACAAGATTTGACTTTTTAAAAACTCTGTACGCCTTCAATGCAGTTGGATAGGGGTGCATAGATGTTTGCCCCCTAAGGGATACATTTAATAATGCTTCTAAAAAATTTAAGTGGTGATGTTGCCAAGTGGTAAATGGTAGATATCCTTTCATTTGCGCTCATGGCACAGACAAACAATAAGTTTGACACTTATCGACCATTGATTATTCCAGACATGTTCAAACTGTGGCCCTCCAGCTGCTGTGAAACTACACATCCCAGCATGCCTTACCATAGTTTTAGTATTTCCTAATAGCAAAACTGTGGCAAGGCATCATGGGACTTGTAGTTTCACAACAGCTGGAGGGCCATAGTTTGGACATTCTTGTTCGAAGTCATGGATTCCAGACTCTGGGAGGGATGCACTAAACAGAAAATGCTGTGATAACCCTATGGGCTTCCTTTTGGGTCCCCCGCCACCCCAATCCAACCCCCGCTACCCCACACTGCCCCCCCTTTCCCCCTCCTGCTGTGCTGCCCAGACCAGGGACCTCCTCCTCCCTAGCACCAGAATATCCCCCTTCCGGGTGCAGGGAGGAAAAGGCGGAGCCCGGGCAGCCCTGGCAGCCGTCTGAGTAGGAGGCTGCTGGTTACAACAGGAGGGGGAGAGCCACTTGCACCCTTCATTACCCCCCCCCCCCCCAATTGCTGTCTGCTTCACAAAGGGCAGCTCTTATTGCAAGTGCTGCCCTTTGCGATACTATTCGCATATGTTAGTACATATGCGATTAGTATCACTGCGAATGTGGCCAATGCTTAGTACATCTATGAGAAGTATCCAAGAATTGGGAGTCTCTCAGACAGTCCTGAAGAGCGGACAAGTATTTTGTTGGGGAGCCAGTGTCCTACCCAAGTCCTTATTTTATTCAAAGTTGTCTCCATCTAAATAAAATGTTTTTTAACCTTTTAGAGAGGTTTTTGGGTGCTCAGTAACCCCCCCCCCCTTGAGTTCGCCACTGCTATATGCAAAAAAAACAGGATCCTCCCTTACCCCCGCATCCACCACCCATTACAGATACACCAGCGACTTCCGCAGTGAAAAGAAACAGCGAACACAGAACAGCTTAGTTAGACAATGACGGTGGGCGGTCATGTGGCAGAATGCAATTAGATATTTGTAATAGAGTTCTCTTTTAGAGTTAATATCTTCAACACTCCCCGACTAATACAGCTCTTCTGCAGTTTTACAATATTATTCCAGGCTAATGGGTGTGAAAGTGTAGTAATCGCGCAGTAAATGCATTTCACAATTACCGCCAGATGTTTTGTCTTTGTGGCCATTTAAAACATGCTGTATTAAAATTAGAGTCCAAATAAAATTGTATTGTGTTATCCTGCAATTAGATTAGTAATTGCGCTACAGAGAGACGAGGTTTCTGCCAGCGCTGAAAAGTGTTTTCTGTGTAAGGAGGAAAAAGTATTTTATTTTCGGCGATAGATAAAACTGAACTCAACTGGCAGGACCTGTATTTGGTGGCTCAAGGCTGTAATTAGCAGGTGGTGTGGGTTCTTACAGGGCCATAATCGGGGTGGTGTGGAGGCTGCCACTGCACACAGCGCTGCTAGGTAGGGGGTGCTGTTGGTGGCAATTGTTAATTATCTATTTTAATTACTTTTGCTTGTACTCTTTGAAGCGTGGCGTCCCCTGATTGCCTCCAGTCTCCTTCCCTTACCCCTTCCGCCGCTAATACGTATACAACATTCTTGAACTTAAATTTGTTATTCAGCCACACTGTCCTTTGTTACACGTCAAGATTCTGACATACGCGGGATTCTAACCCATAACCTATGTTATTGCAGACATACACTCTGCTCTGGTTTCTTAATATGTATAGCTCCAACATACATTTTCTTTTCTATTAATGCAATTTGTGTAATTGTTACACCTAAACAGCAGCACATAGTAAGCAGATATATGATCAGACAGCACATAACTAAACACATTCTATTGGCGGTGTGTTACAGCCAGGGCCGCCACTAGGAATCGTGGGGCCCGGCACTGACCTTCAGTCCGGGCCCCCCCCCCAGTACCATTACGGCCACCGCCCCCCCCCCCCCCCCCAAATACCATTATGGCTGCCCCTCCCCCCAGGTACCATTACTTACTTAGCTGCGGTGGCGCATCTCCTCAGTGGCGCATCTCGCACACAGCGCAGTGCAGCCTGCAGAGCGCTGAGCCCCTCTGTGCCCCAGGCACAGCGCTCTGCAGGTTGCACTGTGTATTGTGCGTGCCTGGCTGGGGGGCTGCCGGGTAGAGGAGGCGGTGTGTTGCCACAGGGGTGGGGGGTGGCACTGTGCCGCTGTCGCTGTGGGCAGCTGCCCGGGACTGTACCCACAGCACCCCCCTGTCCATAGGTGCCGATTTATGTTTTTGCTGGTGGGTGCTCAAGCCAAAAATATAGAGGAGTGGCTTCATGGGGAAGGGGTGTCGCCACAAAATAATACCAATTTATATTATGTAGCACAGTTGTCTCCAATATTCAAATTACGGCAACAGAGTTCCACATACATAAATGCCCCCACAGTGCAGGTACATAAATGCCCCCACAGTGCAGGTACATAAATGCCCCCACAGTGCAGGTACATAAATGCCCCACAGTGCAGGTACATAAATGCCCGCACAGTGCAGGTACATAAATACCCGCACAGTGCAGGTACTCAGCGGGACTCAGGCCCGTGGGTGCTCATCAATTTCCATGGGTGCTTGGGCCCTTGAGCACCCACAGAATCGGCACCTATGCCCCTGTCAGCGGCCCTAGCTACAGCTGAGTAGTTTCTACCGTATTCACCTTTAAATGCCGGTATATGTTTATTATCTTGCTATTAATATTCATGAGCATTAATGAGAAGTGGGAGCAGCCCTTGTCCTCCTTAATGATGTTATGTCCTAATTTAATGATGTCACATCCTCTGACATTATTAAATTGCCAGGTTTTGGTACATTGGGTGACATTCTATGGATTGAGATAATCAGAGTTTTGCGAGTTTTTTCAAAACTCGCATTTTTTTCCATTTTCGCATATTTAATGAGCTGCGAAAATGTGAAAAAAGTGTGATTTTGCCCAACAAGTTGAACACACTGGAAATGCGATGGCTGCTTTTCGCAGCACATCGCATCCAGATGTTTTCACATGAAAAAGTATACAAATCGCATATTTAATGGTATGCGATTTGTATAAAGTGTGTCTATAATTCGCCCAAAAATCAGACCAGGTTCTGATGGGCGAATTAGCTAGAACCCTGCACAGATCGCAATGATCTGTGCCGGGTTCTGGTGTAAAAAAAAGTTTAAACAGTTAAAATAAAATAAAAACCAGCGCGGGGTCCCCCGCCAGAGCATAACCAGCCCCGGGCTCATTGAGCCGCTGCTGGTGACATAAAATCAGGGTCCCCGACAAATAGGGGTCCCCTTGATTTAATGAAACCAGCACCAGGCTCAAGGTCCGGCGCTGGTTCCCAAAATACGGGGGACAAAATGACTAAGGATCCCCCGTATTTTAAGAACCAGCACAAGACCCAACCAGCCAGCTGGGTAATGCCACAGCCGGGGGACACTTATTATATAAGGTCCTGCGGCCAAAGCATTATCCCCGTGGCTCACGGACCCGCTCACGGACTGGAGAGGCGCAGAGATCTTCATCTTCCGCGCCTTTCTCGGCTCCTGATTGGCCGCTAGGCGGCCAATAGAATCATTCGGAGGAAAGGCGCGGAAGATGAACATCTCTGCGCCTCTCCAGTCCGTGAGCGGGTACCAGCCGGGAGCAGCGCGTCTGCCGGAGAGGATGCCGAGGTCGTCGCCGGGGACCAGGTGAGTAGGATTTCCTTCCTTAGGAACCCCTTTTGGACTACTTCGGATCCTGGACCCCGGAGACATCAGCCCTGGAGCCCAGGACCCCAGACCAGCCCCGGAACCAGGACCAAGGCCCCGGAACCGGACTCTTCTGTCCAGGAGCCCCGGACCCAGGATCCAGGGACCGACCTACGGGCTCAAGGTAGGTAAGTATCAGTGTGTGTTATGTGTGTATTAAACTTTTATTTTTTAGGCCGTCAGTGTGTTTTATTTAACTATTTTTTGTACTGTAAAACTACAAGTGCCAGTGGGCCCTTTAATGCCCCGCATGCTGGGACTTGTGGTTCTCCAAGTCCCAGCATGCGGGGTAGGCTTGCTGGGACTACAGTATAGTTCTACAGTAGAAAACAATAGTTTTGATTCTATTTTTTACACTTTCCATCAGCCCGATGCCCACCGCCCAGGGGCATCGGGGACAGCCCCGGACAAATGTAATTTGAAAATAAGATTTTACTAATGCATACCTCCCATTTGGTCATGGTAATGTCGTAATAAGTTTGTGCCCTTATCATAAAGGGGTGTGGTCATACTCCGCAGTTGTCCTCGATGGGAAACACAAGAAGAACCATTGATTGGTATGCACCTATGTAATGTAATACCATTAATGGTTTCTGCCATCTGTTTTTCATACATGAATGCTGCAAGTCCCTGATTATGGATGGCCATTGACCATCGGTGATTCAAAATCATCGATGGTTTATGGTAAATGTAGAATAGTTTTACCATTGTTTTGGATGAACCAGATGGTTTCCCTCCATCGATGTCAAGCATAAACAAATAGCTTCTTTTTTTTCTTTCTTCCCCAAGGGTCCGGGACATGGAGAATAGCTCCGCCCCTGGCACCAGAGAATCCCTGCCCCTATGTTTTGATTGCACAGTCCAATCAGTCAATGAAAATGGATGACCATTAATAGGTAAAAACATTGATGGTCAGCCATTGCATAGTATGCCACTATCGATGGCAAACATCGATGGCAATGGCAAAGATGGCCATCTCTACCCTGAATACAATGCAGTTATTTGCTGGAAAATGGAGGCCACGCCCACAGAGTTAGGGCAAGATGGGAGTAGCTGTCTTGCCCGCCTATGAATGAGTGAGTGGGCGGGGTGCAGTGCTGACTGACAGCAAGAAGAGATGCAACGGACTGGAAGCCAGCTCCGCAATGCATGGCTGCTAGTGGCTGACAGCAGACAGGTCAATGCCTACCATCGATGATGTAAAACTAAATTTTGGCACTGCCATCGATGGTAAAAATCATCTTACATCATGTGATAACATCTATAAATTTTCATGACCGATGGTTGATGTCCGTCCCTACCCAGTTGCATGGATTACATATCTGAAGCTTTAGGGGGGGTATTTAATCGCGCTCGACTGGGACATTGAATCCCGCCTGTCGAACAACCGAAAGGGGGTGTGTCCACTAGAAACACCCATGAATCGCTTAGATACTGCCGTGGATCTCAACAGTCAATGGCCGTTCTTGGCAAAACGGGCCTGACTGCTTTTAAATAGTGCCGATACATCAAGCCAGTCTTCATTCTTTGCAAGTTTTACGGTTCTCCCTTTTATATATGGTCTGCGTACATCAAGCCTGCGTGCAGGGCCGTTTTTAGAGGCGGACAAGCCGTGCAGCAGCCCGGGGCGCCGCACGGCTTGTCAGCCTCTGTTAAACTGCAGGGGCGCCTGGCAGCTCCCCCCAGCGCCGCCTTTGCCCCCTATCCCCGTCCGCGGCGCCACAGCTCAGCAATTTCCCAGGGGAGGGGAGGGGAGCGCATCGCGTCTCTCCTTCCCCTCGCTCACTTGGCTGTCAGCCAATCAGAGCTCGCGGGCGGCAGCCAATCAGGAGCCAGCCCGCGAGCTATGAATGGCTGACTGATTCTGACAGGGACACTACACAGTACGAGAGGCGCGTGATGTGCGCTCCGCTCCCCTCCCCTCCGAGTCCCCAAGAAATCATCAGCAGCAGCAGCAGCAGCAGCAGCAGGCCAGCAGCTGAGACACAGTGAGTTGTGCGGGCATATGTGTGGCACTGTAGGGGCGTATCTGTGGCACTGTGGGGGCATATCTGCCACTGTGGGGGTATATATTTATGGCACTGTGGGGGCATATATGTGGCATTGTGGGGGCATTTATGTGTGGCACTGTGGGGGCATATTTGGCACTGTGGGTGCATATATGTATGGCACTGTGGGGGCATATCTGTGGCACTGTGGGGGCATATTTGGCACTGTGGGTTCATAGCTGTCACTGTGGGGGCATATTTGGCACTGTGAGGGCAAATCTGCCACTGTGGGGGCATATCTGTGGCACTGGGGGAATATTTGTCACTGTGGGGGCATATATGTGTGGTACTGTGGGGGCATATCTGCCACTGTGGGGGCATATATGTATGGCACTGTGGGGGCGAATCTGTGGCACTGTGGGGGCATATTTGGCACTGTGGGGGCATATGTGTGGCACTGTGGTGCATAGCTATCACTGTGGGGGCATATGTGTGGCAATGTGGGTGCGTATCTGCCACTGTGGGGGCATATATATATATATATATATATATATATATATATGGCACTAAGGGGGCATATCTGGCACTGTGGGGGCATATTAGTAAACGGCAGCAACGGTGCGTGGGGCAGAATGTGTGGTACTTGTGTATTATCTGGGCGCCCAATTTTTTTCATCGCATGGTACTACTTAAGGCATGCGATGTGATGCGATTTTTCATTGTAAAGACCCGATTTTTCATTGGATAGTCACCCATGGGTGATTTCATACCCCCACTATCCAACTAAGCATGGAGTTGATTTTATATACTGTAGTGTGGCGAGCGGACGCAGATTACCTTACATGTATTCTGCGTCCCCTCGTGGGGCTCGCTGCACTCGCCACGCTTCCGGCTCGGTGGCTCGCTGCGCTCGCCACACTATATAAGATCAACTCCATGCGTAGTTGGATAGTGGGGGTATGAAATCACCCATGGGTGACTATACAATTAAAAATCGGGTCTTTACAATGAAAAATCGCATCGCATGAATTGTATGCCACTATATTGCATGCGATGCGATGCAATACAATGAAAAAATCGGGCACCCAGATATTACACAAGTACCGAATGTGTAATAGGCGTTACGGTGTGGGGAGTATTGCGTAATTGCCATTACAGTGTGGAGTGTAACGGGCATCACAGTGTGGGGGTCTAATGGGCATCATGATGTGCGACATAATGTGTAATTGTCATCAAGGTGTGCGACATAATGTGTAATTGTCATCATGGTGTGCGACATAAGGTGTAATTGTCATCACAGTGTGCTGCGTAATGTGTTATTGGAATCACGGATAAATAGTGTATAATGATTTAAGTAGACTGTCATTGGCCTTGATCTGTGAGGTGTACTAGGTCACTGTGTGGCCTTCAGCTGGCCAACTTAAGTGCGGGAGGACAATGACAATTCCTGCGGTAACCAATGTCTGGTCATGCAGGTCGCAAAAGTGAGATGTAAGGTAATTGTTGTCCTGCTAGACCAAACCCCTTATATTAAGCCATGCCCCTTTCGACAAATAAACCACACCCCCAATTTCTTCTGTACCATGTTGTATATTGGGGGGGGGGGGGGGGGGGGGGGGGCGCATTTTTATTTCTTTGCCCTGGGAGCTAAATTGTCTAGAAACGGCCCTGCCTGCGTGAGGAAAGACGAACAAGAATTGATATTTGTATTGTTTATTCAGCAGTGAATTTGCAGGCGGGTGGCAGCACTAAGCAATTCCAGCGTGCAAACTTGTTTTGAAACTATGCTGGAATCTTTATTGATTGATGTTAATTTCAAGAGGTTCCGCAGCAATGGCTGCTTGATAAACAAGCCCACGTTGGGAGGATAAATGAGATCTCTTACAAAGTACACATCTGAAGTCTGGGGGGGGAGGGGGGAGAGACACGGCAGGAACAAAGGTGGCGTACAATGACTCACGGTGTAAGCGAGAGAGACAATCCCATTACTCTTTAAACAGACTTCCTCAGTGCACCTGGCTAATTCATGTATGCTGTCCGTGATCAATATTGATCTCTCCTTACATCTGTATTACAGGGGAACCTGGCAGGCGGAACTCTGGGGAAAGACGTGATTGACATCTCTCGTCTGAGAGAGCCCCACTTGGGAGTAGAGAGCATTTATATTAATGCAGCACTCATAATAAGCCTTCCACTAACGAGGCAACAACGAGTGTCCCAATATAAATAACATTAGAATTTAAAAATTAAAAAAATAAAAATCAACTTTATGTCTGCCATCGGTTCTGACGCTTTCTCTCATGTTCCCAAATAATATATTCCGGCGGTGCACAGCGTGTATAATACACAGAGCCTCTGATTCCTCTCCCGTTACTTACTGGAACTTGGAATCTAAAACAGAGGTATTTTTTTTTGGGGGGGGGGGCTTTTTTTTTTTTTCAATCCTTTACGTACAAAGTGTGGCAACTGGCAAGCACAGCGGCCGTGGAGCAAGCCACTGTCACTTTGGGGGCATGCCCAGCACTCTGTGATTTTTCAGACAGCTTGTAACATGGCAGTTAGGAGCTGGGGGGGCTGCGGCCCTATAGTTACGCCACTGGAGTATACAGTATGGTTGAAGTACTGTATATGCTCTAGGCCAGACTCGGGTTAACAAAATGGCTACCGGGTTTCAGCCAGGGCTTCATGGGAGCCCACATCCATGGAGCTAATGACTGCGTAGGTTACACTTGTGTAAGGGAACCTGCTGTACGTGCGTCTCATTACGCTACATTGGTTAAACACAGAATTACGCTACTGTATGAATGACTTACAGTACGAGCAGGTCAGACTTGAACACTGTGCAGGTTAACAAAATGGACATAGTGAAAAGATCAACACAAGCAAAGGCTGACATGGGGAAACGTCGACATGGGAAAATGTCAACATGCGTTTTTGTTTTATTTGAAATAACTGGGCGCATGCTGATTGGCTGAATCTCACTGCGCAGTGGTGATTTCAAAAAGTGACATCTGGTGGATGTTTGCTAGTACTGCACTCACCGGTAATGCCATACGCCATGCATTGAGGCTTTGATGAGTTATCAGGACAAGCCCTAGGCAGCATAGATGAGGGTGGCTCCCTCTGTAATGCACGTCGACCTAATTACTATCGACAACATGATCCGCCCCCATACAGTAGTTGTCCCAGTAGTTGTCCTGCTGTAGTCATACAGCCTTGAATGTCTTACTGTATCCCTCCAGGCTGCGGTCTGTATGCTGCAGAGACTGCAGGCTCCGCAGACAGATCAGGGAGACGCCAGAACCGCATTCTCCGGTGATACACGGCGGCAAAGATATGATTTGTTGAGACTCAATCACCTTCTCCTTGATTCTGAGGCTAAAATAGCACTTTGTACGTTCCTCAGCCTGTGAGCAGCTCTGCACCGACAGGTAATAAATCACCAACCAGCGGCCATTGTTTAGCCGCTCCCCGCTCTCACATAAGACGATGTATAAAATGAGATCACTCCAAATCAAGGCAACTCTATTCTATAACTAGGGGAAGAAAAGCTTTGTCACCAGATAGCGGTGAGTAATGAACTCTGTCCCACATTATCACCGACGCTCATGGGCGCATGATTCGGTGTTATACACCCTTCCTGCTCCAGCCGAGAGTGCGGTTACAGAGTCTAAATCACGGATGCCGACACAACGACTTGCTGCTCGCTTAAATATGATTGAATAATGTACAGCGGCTTGCGATAGTATTTAACCCCAATAAAAAGGCTACAGATTTGCCTGTATTATTTTATTTATTAACAGTTTCTTACATAGCGCACACATATTCCGCAGCGCTGTACAGAGAATATTTGAACATTCACATCAGTCCCTGCCCAGTGGAGCTTACAATCTATATTCCCTACCACATGTACACGCACACACAGACATTCTAGGGCTAATTTTGTTGGGAGCCAATTAGCCTACCAGTATATTTTTGGATTGTGGGAGTAAACCGGAGTACCCGGAGGAAACCCACACAAGCACGGGGAGAATATACAAACTCCGCACAGTTAGGGCCATGGTGGGAATGGAACCCGTGACCTCAGTGCTGTGAGGCAGTAATGCTAACTACTACACTGTCCGTGCTGCCCCGTATATATAACACATGGTGGGGATAGAACCCATGACCTCAGCGCTGTGAGGCAGTAATGTAACCATTACACCATCCGTACTGCCCCGTATATATAAAACACATGGTGGGGATAGAACCCATGACATCAGTGCTGTGAAGCAGTAATGCTAACCATTACACCATCCGTACTGCCCCGTATATATAACACATGGTGGGAATAGAACCCGTGACCTCAGCGCTGTGAGGCAGTAATGCTAACCATTACACCATCCGTACTGCCCCAATGGCTCCTGCCAACAGAAGGCTACTGAATGATATTTTCAAACTCATAATGCACTATTTGTCCACAGGTGTTTTCTTGGCCCTAAACAAAATAAAATTGCCGCCTGTGCTGTAAAAGCTCAGAGTTTACACAAATGAAAGGCGTAGCCCTAACAATTGGTTTCAATTAGCTTCTACCTGTGAATTAGCTTTTACGGCAAGAAGTCCAATGGCTGCCCCCAGCACATACGGCCTGACCTCTGAAATGACAGCTGCAGCCATCACCCACCTTGACCATCGCCCACAGCAATTGTTTGCCATGCACCTGAGCGTGGCGGCTGGGGAGCTGAGCCGCCAGGTGGCTGAGTGGGAGGGGGGGGGGGGGGAATGGCTTTGTGGTGGGCTGACTTTGGGGTCCCTCAGATCATCAGGCTGTGGGCCCCGGACTGGGAATCAGTCCCGGTGACCGAAAATTCCGGTGGTAGCCCTGGGTCTGAATCATGGTCTTAGTACATAAGACAGGGAGAAGCGGATTTGTGCACTGCGCAGGTGTTTGGATTTAGTTTATTTCCTCTCTGATACACATTAGAACCAGAGGTGTAACTCTGGGAGACAATGGAGTTATCTACCACAGGGCTCCTGCTCGCAAGGGGGCACCTCTCCTCCCCTGCAAGTCTGAATCAGTTAATCGAAAGCCATCAATATCACTTCTGTGGCTGACTCCACCTCCTAGCAGGACCTAAGACATCACACTCTTTATTTTAAACATAATATCCATAACATACATATACACATACACACATCTCCTATATAATAGCCCAGATCTGTCACTCTGTGAGCGTGTGTATAACGCTGGGCTGGCTCATAGAGTGACAGATCAGGGCTATCAGCCGCGCCATAAGAAGGTTGCTATGGGGACTTGTCCCATCCCCTGCTACTCTCAAGTGAGGGGAGGGCCTGGGTCCCCTGCTGCCTCCCCCTTCCCCAGCTTGCACCACTGACTTGGCCGCGAGTCCCTTGCTGCTCGCCCACCCCCACACATCTCAGCCGCTCCCACCGCCATTTATGCATCTGTCTTGCACCGTGCCTCAAAGTGGGGAGCGGGGACGGAGGAACTTCACTGTTCTCCTCAACCCCACAGTCCCGGAGCCGCAGCCGCCATCCTCCCCTCCTGGCCCGCAGCTCAGCACCTCTTCACCCGCAGACCACCACCTCCCCGCCCACAGCAGAGCACAGCACCTCCCCACCGGTATGAGCGCTTGGGCGGGTGCCCGGGAAGCTCGATGCCCGTAAACACCCATTGAGCCAGCAGCAGCCCCTCTCTGCACGGCGGTGGCCATAGTAACCAGCAGGCCAAGCAGCAATAGGCTGGAGCCAGTATCAACAGCATGCCAACCCCGGGCCAACAGAAGCCCAATGGCCAGGCCACAGGAGGCCGTTCCAGGGTGGCTCAATGAGGGTGCTGGAGAGGATGGAGGATGGCTTCCCCAGCTACAGCAGCAGCCTGGATGACACCACCTCCCTCTTCCACTTCTGCAATGGTAAGGTCGGGGGGGGGGGGGGGGCTTTCACAATCAGGGGGCCCCCTCATGCCTCCATAACCCACCCTGATACTTACTAGCTGCAAGTAGTTGTTGGGGTACTACAACACCCAGCATGCAGCTGATTCTGCAGACGGCTGGGACTTGTCGTCTCCCTGCTACTAAAAGGTCTGCATCTTTGGATCATTCTGCACCAGCTCCTACCATGCCAGGATGCTCCACCCCCACCGCTCCAGTGCCAACGGCACCCCCACCCAACTAAGGCACCCCACCCACATACACCTCCCCCGCACCTGCAGCTCCACCACCTGCACCGCACCCAGCCCTCCCACATCACCCCCGGACACCATCCCCCTCCTGCGTCCACCCCGCACCTTCCACTAGCCCACCCGTGGTACTAATACCCCCACCCATGGCACCCTGCACTGGACCTCCTCAACCTAAAGTACCCCTGCACCCAGCCATGGCAACACCGCACCCACTCATGCCCCACCCGCTGTACCCACACACCCATCCCTCCCCCACCCACACCACCCCTACTCCCACACCCACAACAGTGAATCCTCCATATAATAATTTCTATATTTCACGCAATAACAACGTTCACAGGTTAAGGGGGCGGAGCCCCTTACGACGGTGTGAAGAATCACCTAGTAGTACATTTATATGTAGGTGCTGTGTGTGTGTGTTGGGAGGGGCACCAATATTTATCTTGCCTCCTGGAAACAGTGGCGAACTTATGCCTCGGATTAGAGCGAATGTAAGGTTTGCACTCAGCGCAGCTCTGTCAGTGGTGTCTCCTGCGCACCGCCCTGTGGGAGAGGATACCCCACCTGGATCTGTGTCAGCACATAACAGTCAGCGCAGAGATCTGAAGGCTGTCACGATGACAATGTGAGCGCTACATCAGGTCACAGATCGCTGCCTTTGATCTGGGGAAGCCCAGAACATCTCAATTGTTTCCTGCCATAGAATTAAGATCTCATTAAACCCATCCCCCTGCAATCAGTCTGCAGTTACCAAGCCCTGGAGTAATGAACTAACTTTTCAGGACAGTATGTTACACAATATACAGCCATTAAAACTTTGCACTTTTTCTTTTAAACTATTAACTCGTGAAATTAATTTGCGGCTAAAGCTGTAATGAGATTTTGTCATTAAACACTACAATAATAGCGCCATCTGTTCTCGTGTTATTATTATTATTTCGTTACGGTTTTTTTCTATGAGCTATTAATGAAACCAGCGTGTTGTGTAGGGTATTACCCACGATCCTCTGTGATTCATTAGAAAGGTCCATTGTCGATTTTCTTATTTTTCTCCAGGCAAAAGTCATTCCTTGTTAAAGTGATATATTTCTCTAAATGATAAGAGCATATGCTGAGCATAATAACCATGGCAACCACAGTCTCATGATACATGGCATTACATGAGGAGTTCCACGATATTTTACTCTCTTGCCACGCTGTAGTGGATGGTAAGGCATGAAATGCCGCCTGTCGGCACATGTCGGCTCAAAAAAAAACAACCTGATGCTTATATCAACCGTCTGACTCTGTTGACTTAAGCCATGGCGACCTATTTTAGGTGTTGACCTAAGGCCTGACGATCTTCAGTT
Organism: Crinia signifera; assembly: GCF_055691185.1. Lineage (NCBI taxonomy): Eukaryota > Metazoa > Chordata > Amphibia > Anura > Myobatrachidae > Crinia > Crinia signifera. The sequence continues at coordinate 30,981,279 of NC_139217.1, forward strand.
GTCGACACAATGCATGTCGACATAGTGATGGTATCCCCAAGATGGGAAGGAGGGCCGTGCCGATCTTGTGATTCCCAGGCCCCACCATTTCTAATGGTAGCCCCGATGCTAGCCCTCAGTTTTCCATACCGGGTCAGGTGATTTGTGTTTGTACAGCTCCGGTATTATGTACACTGTCATAAATGGTTCCGTAGTAAATTTGCTTAAAATGACTTAAAAATAAAGCAGATGCATTTCCTTTAAGTCGGAGAATCGGTGATTGCCTATTTATATTCACAGTTGTCTAACAATGGATCGCACCTGCTTTATGCTGAGGTCCCTGGCTGGTTTTGTATGATGTCTGAGGGTAGCGTCGTAGCTCCCAGTGGACTGGTGGTCGGGCAAAAGCACAAGGTGACGCAGCAGACGGAACCAGAATGAAGCGACATGGTTCACCTGCAACGGCAATGGGAGATCTCTTCTTCTTCCGCCATTACCAATATTATTTTCAAGTACCCCCAACCGGTCTGCAGTGTACCCCCAGAGGTACTATTACCCCCCAGTTGGGAACTACTGGCCAAGGGGAATGAAGAGTCCACCAGGTGAATGCAGTTATTGGGGCACATGCTGGAGAGGTGTGGCTTGCTATTACAGTGGGTGTGGCCTCCTACCACAGAGGCGTGTCCAACCATTAGAGCTAGCTAACCCGCAGACAGCATGGAAACATGGATACTACAGTGCATGGCTGGTGCCCTTATGACCAGAGGCATAACTCTGGGAGGCAATCTAGAGTCCTCTACAGCTGGGCTCCTGCTCCCAAGGGGGAACCTCGCCTCACCTGCGAATCAGTTAATTGAAAGCTGTTGATATCTCCCCCTCCTAGCGAGGTATCACTTCTGTGGCTGACTCCCCCTCCCAGCGGGGTATCACTTCTGTGGCTGACTCCCCCTCCTAGTGGGGTATCACTTCTGTGGCTGACTCCCCCTCCTAGCGGGGTATCACTTCTGTAGCTGACTCCCCCTCCTAGCGGGGTATCGCTTCTGTGGCTGACTCCCCCTCCTAGCGGGGTATCACTTCTGTGGCTGACTCCCCCTCCTAGCGGGGTATCACTTCTGTGGCTGACTCCCCCTCCTAGCGGGGTATCACTTCTGTGGCTGACTCCCCCTCCTAGCGGGGTATTGCTTCTGTGGCTGACTCCCCCTCCTAGCGGGGTATCACTTCTGTGGCTGACTCCCCCTCCTAGTGGGGTATCACTTCTGTGGCTGACTCCCCCTCCTAGCGGGGTATTGCTTCTGTGGCTGACTCCCCCTCCTAGCAGGTTATCGGTTCTGTGGCTGACTCCCCCTCCTAGCGGGGTATCACTTCTGAGGCTGACTCCCCCTCCTATCGGGGTATCGCTTCTGTGGCTGACTCCCCCTCCTAGCGAGGTATCGCTTCTGTGGCTGACTTTTCCTCCTAGCAGGGTATCACTTCTGTGGCTGACTCCCCTCCTAGCGGGGTATTGCTTCTGTGGCTGACTCCCCCTCCTAGCAGGTTATCGGTTCTGTGGCTGACTCCCCCTCCTAGCGGGGTATCACTTCTGTGGCTGACTCCTCCTCCTAGCGGGGTATTGCTTCTGTGGCTGACTCCCCCTCCTAGCAGGTTATCGGTTCTGTGGCTGACTCCCCCTCCTAGCGGGGTATCACTTCTGTGGCTGACTCCCCCTCCTAGTGGGATATCACTTCTGTGGCCGACTCCCCCTCCTAGCGGGGTATCGCTTCTGTGGCTGACTCCCCCTCCTAGCAGGGTATCGCTTCTGTGGCCGACTCCCCCTCCTAGCATGGTATCGCTTCTGTGGCTGACTCCCCCTCCTAGCAGGGTATCACTTCTGTGGCTGACTCCCCTCTCCTAGCGGGGTATCACTTCTGTGGTTGACTCCCCCTCCTAGCGGGGTATCGCTTCTGTGGCTGACTCCCCTCCTAACAATAAATGTTACACTCTCTTTATTCTAAATATTTTTTTGCAAGTGTCTAAGAACCCATGACCTGTTTCACTAGAAGCCGACACCTTAGTGATTGAGCCATTTGCTCCTGCATAGGAAGCATGTGAATTATAGCTATATGAAGTTACTACATAGCTCTGCCTAATAGTTTTGAACTAACAATTATACATAGTCAGAATCTGCATAATTACTGTGCAGGAGCAAATAGCTCTATCAGTGCGGTGTCTGCCTCCAGTGAGACAGGTCACAGGTTCTAATCCTTACTGTGCAGGAACAAATAGCACTATCAGTACGGTGTCTGCCTCCAGTGAGACAGGTCACAGGATCTAATCCTTACTGTGCAGGAACAAATAGCTCTATCAGTAAGGTGTCTGCCTCCAGTGAGACAGATCACAGGATCTAATCCTTACTGTGCAGGAGCAAATAGCTCTATCAGTAAGGTGTCGGCCTCCAGTGGGACAGGTCACAGGCTCTATTCCTTACTGTGCAGGAGCAAATAGCTCTATCAGTGCGGTGTCTGCCTCCAGTGAGACAGGTCACAGGATCTAATCCTTACTGTGCAGGAGCAAATAGCTCTATCAGTACGGTGTCTGCCTCCAGTGAGACAGGTCACAGGTTCTATTCCTTACTGTGCAGGAACAAATAGCTCTATCAGTGCGGTGTCTGCCTCCAGTGAGACAGGTCACAGGTTCTAATCCTTACTGTGCAGGAACAAAAAGCACTATCAGTAAGGTGTCTGCCTCCAGTGAGACAGGTCACAGGTTCTATTCCTTACTGTGCAGGAGCAAATAGCTCTATCAGTGCGGTGTCTGCCTCCAGTGAGACAGGTCACAGGATCTAATCCTTACTGTGCAGGAACAAATAGCTCTATCAGTGCGGTGTCTGCCTCCAGTGAGACAGGTCACAGGTTCTATTCCTTACTGTGCAGGAGCAAATAGCTCTATCAGTACGGTGTCTGCCTCCAGTTGGACAGGTCACAGGTTCTATTCCTTACGGTGCAGGAGCAAATAGCTCTATCAGTGTGGTGTCTGCCTCCAGTGAGACAGGTCACAGGTTCTAATCCTTACTGTGCAGGAGCAAATAGCTCTATCAGTACGGTGTCTGCCTCCAGTGAGACAGGTTACAGGTTCTATTCCTTACTGTGCAGGAGCAAATAGCTCTATCAGTACGGTGTCTGCCTCCAGTAAGACAGGTTACAAGTTATAATCCTGTTTACAGCTACATTCTTTTAGTTTGCCATGTGCTATATTTTAAATGTCATTTATATGTATGAAAAGTGAACCAAGCAGCCATGTTCATTCATGTTCAGCTCCACAGGGTAAATGACCCTCAATGGGCCTGTCTTTCCCTGATGGCGTAGCTTTCTTGGCATCACTGGTCTTCAGTATTTGTAAGATATTTTTCCATTGATTCCCTACGAAACAGGGAATGGTGTCTGCGTCCTGGTATATAGATTTACATATCTATGTTTGTGACTCATATAACCTCTTAGCAGGTCAGCCGTGTTTGGGGAACGCTATGCATACAAAGATCATCAGATTGCATGGCACGGTAACAAGGCACTGGGATGTACAAGCATCTGCACCTGTACTCCGGGGAGCCAGGCCCATTACTAGTACCTACATCTGACAGCAGAAAATGGATCATGTAAACTGTGAATTCTGTATAATTATTTGGAAATCGCTTGCAGCAATTATCTCTGCAGATGGTATTAGGATTGAAAAATGTTTCATTCTAGTGTGAAATTGCTATAAAATACAGTACTACAATGCAGAAACACACACATACAGTATATACACACTCACATCAGGGGGGTGCATCCATTAGGGATGTATTAGATGCAGAAGCCAAAGAAACAAAGATGGCACTCACCGAAGCAATATTGTACAGTCGTTTTTACTCACAGGTTTACATAACAAGAGCTGGTCGACCATTTGATGCACACAGTCTTCAAGACAATAACAACATAAAAAAATCCGGAGGCAGACGCCAATCCTAAAGAGAGGGATCATCAGTGGTCAAACTAGTGATGCAGAGTTACACTAGCTCCAGGAGAGTACCCCCTAGATCCTGCAGAGTTCTTCCAGCTCCTGCATGGTTCCCCTAGCTGCAGCAGAGTTCCCCCTAGCTCCAGCACAGTTCCCCCTAGCTCCAGCACAGTTCCCCCCTAGCTGCAGCACAGTTCCCCCTAGCTCCAGCACAGTTTCCCCTAGTTCCAGCAGTTTCCCTAGCTCCAGCACAGTTCCCCCCCACCTAGCTCCAGCACAGTTCCCCCTAGCTCCAGCACAGTTCACCCCTAGCTCCAGCACAGTTCCCCCCATAGCTCCAGCACAGTTCCCCCTAGCTCCAGCACAGTTCCCCCTAACTCCAGTACAGTTCCCCCCTAGCTCTAGCACAGTCCCCTCCCCTAGCTCCAGCACAGTCCCCCCCTAGCTCCAGCACAGTTCCCCGTAGCTCCAGCACAGTTTTAACCCCCCCCCCCCCCCTAGCTCCAGCACAGTTCCCCCCCAGCCAGCTGCAGGAGAGTTCTCCCTTAGATGCAGCAGAGTTCTCCCTTAGCTGCAGCAGAGTTCTCCCTAGCTCCAGCACAGTTCCCCCTAGCTCCAGCACAGTTCCCCCCTAGCTGCAGCAGAGTTCCCCCCTAGCTGCAGCAGAGTTCTCCCTAGCTCCAGCACAGTTCCCCCTAGCTCCAGCACAGTTTCCCCCTAGCTCCAGCACAGTTCCCCCTAGCTCCAGCACAGTTCCCCCTAGCTCCAGCAGAGTTCTCCCTAGCTCCAGCACAGTTCCCCCTTGCTCCAGCACAGTTTCCCCCCTAGCTGCAGCAGAGTTCTCCCTAGCTCCAGCACAGTTCCCCCTAGCACCAGCACAGTCTCCCCTAGCTCCAGCACAGTTCCCCCTAGCTCCAGCACAGTTCCCCCTAGCTCCAGCACAGTTTCCCCTAGCTCCAGGAGAGTTCTCCCTAGCTCCAGCAAAGTTCCCCCTAGCTCCAGCAAAGTTCCCCCTAGCTCCAGCACAGTTCCCCCCTAGCTGCAGCAGAGTTCTCCCTAGCTCCAGCAGAGTTCCCTCTTGCTCGTGCAGCCATGTCAGAAGTACATTACCCTGTCACTGAAGTGGATTAAAGATCAAATACAAACACTTCCAATTTATTTCTCTATATTCCTTTAGTAAGTCTCAGGAGCAGGGGGCACAGAAAACCTAATTACTCTATGAATTAATTGTGTAAGGGAAGCTGCTGCCATGGTTTCTACTGAATTAAAATCATTCAAAAGAGCAAGTAAGGACTAAATGGCAGCTCAGTACTCTACAAACTGGTCACGGGTCTATCACACGCTGGCTCTCCAAATATTCCATTTCAGTGCACAATGTGGAACACACAGTAGGATGGGTAGAGATGTTCTTCAGAAATCCTCATCTACACACGTTTTGTGGATCCAAACCAAACCAGGCCTGGATCTTCCGACTTCCGATTCGGATCTTCCTGCCATTTGGAATTCAAATTTTAGATCCAAATTCCGTGTTATGGGTTGCAAAAGTGACATGACTTTAGCTGTTATTGATTTGTATAATTGATTAGCATTTTTTAACTGAACCAAAAACCGAATCAGAATCAAAACACTTGAGGTTGGTTTTCCCAAAACATGGATGTTTGGTCGTGCTCTGATATACACACAACATTGTGGCGCCAGTGTTATGAATGTAAAAATTGTGTTGACTTTTAGGTCTGCATCATTATTAAGATAGTTATGACATGCTTGCCTACATTTGAAAACTAGTTTCAGGGAGATTATAGAACTGAAAAAAAAGGGGTATTGTGTGGTGCGCTATCAAACAGCTGCCGGCACTGGGTTTGTCAGGCCCAATAATATAGAGAAAAAAAGGGGGTAATGTGCCGGCGCTGGCTGTTTTATGAAAACACAATACGCGGTTCAAAGATACAAAATGACAAATTTATTTATAATAACAACAATAATAAAAACACTGTCTAAAAGGTGAATCACTCTAGATGGTGCTAAAAAGCACTGTATTATGGCATCACTTGCACAAAGATAAGAATTGAAATGAGCTGTATATTACCATCCCATTGCACCTGGTGGTGTTTGAGCCAGGGTATAGTGAGAATGTGTCCGTGGTATGTCCTATGATTTCAAGGACTCAAGGTTCCCAGTGTGGATGTCCTCTGGTTGTCGTCTGGAAGATTTAGGGACAAAGCGGATATCCCAAAAGATATATTTGTAATCCAGGAATTCTTGAGGATCATCTGGGGATGGATGGACACGTTACTTGTGGGAGGATGGAGGTCAATCATACAGCAAAGTGGTTTAAAGATGCTCAACGCGTTTCCCCGGTATCACCGGCTTCATCACCGGCTCCTGATGAAGCCGGTGATACCGGGGAAACGCGTTGAGCATCTTTAAACCACTTTGCTGTATGATTGACCTCCATCCTCCCACAAGTAACGTGTCCATCCATCCCCAGATGATCCTCAAGAATTCCTGGATTACAAATATATCTTTTGGGATATCCGCTTTGTCCCTAAATCTTCCAGACGACAACCAGAGGACATCCACACTGGGAACCTTGAGTCCTTGAAATCATAGGACATACCACGGACACATTCTCACTATACCCTGGCTCAAACACCACCAGGTGCAATGGGATGGTAATATACAGCTCATTTCAATTCTTATCTTTGTGCAAGTGATGCCATAATACAGTGCTTTTTAGCACCATCTAGAGTGATTCACCTTTTAGACAGTGTTTTTATTATTGTTGTTATTATAAATAAATTTGTCATTTTGTATCTTTGAACCGCGTATTGTGTTTTCATAAAACAGCCAGCGCCGGCACATTACCCCCTTTTTTTCAGGGAGATTATAGTTGGTAGCAGAATTTTGCACAGCGCCCCATTGAGGAGGGCGTGTCTAGTTCCATATATGGAGAGAGTGTTAAAAAAGATTGTGGATGTGGCACCTAGAAGCGTGGCTGTGTACTACTACATCTGAGAGGAATATTTTCAAATACCTTATATCCAAATGTAGATGAGCCCCAAAGCAGTTAGTAAGAGATACTATACTTGGTAAAGTGCTGAAAAATGGTGCTGATGATTCAATGTAAATGTATCAATCTCTCATTCCTTTTTTTCCAAAAAAATTTAAAAGTGTAATGTGGGCTAGGTGACATGAGGGAGATTGTTAGACTAATGAGGGAGAGAGGAAGATTGCTGCTATGTCAGGGAGTCTCCTGCAGAATGCAGGAGGGGAGATAACTATGATGTAACAGTGTAATGTGGGCTAGGTGACATGAGGGAGATTGCTAGACTAATGAGGGAGAGAGGGAGATTGCTGCTATGTCAGGGAGTCTCCTGCAGAATGCAGGAGGGGAGATAACTATGATGTAACAGTGTAATGTGGGCTAGGTGACATGAGGGAGATTGCTAGACTAATGAGGGAGAGAGGGAGATTGCTGCTATGTCAGGGAGTCTCCTGCAGAATGCATGAGGGGAGGTAACTATGATGTAACAGTGTAATGTGGGCTAGGGGACATGAGGGAGATTGTTAGACTAATGAGGGAGAGAGGAAGATTGATGCTATGTCAGGGAGTCTCCTGCAGAATGCAGGAGGGGAGATAACTATGATGTAACAGTGTAATGTGGGCTAGGTGACATGAGGGAGTTTGCTAGACTAATGAGGGAGAGAGGGAGATTGCTGCTATGTCAGGGAGTCTCCTGCAGAATGCATGAGGGGAGGTAACTATGATGTAACAGTGTAATGTGGGCTAGGGGACATGAGGGAGATTGCTAGACTAATGAGGGAGAGAGGGAGATTGCTGCTTTGTCAGGGAGTCTCCTGCAGAATACAGGTGGGGAGGTAACTATGATGTAACAGTATATTGTGGGCTAGGTGACATGGGGGAGATTGCTAGACTAATCAGGGAGAGAGGGAGATCGCTGCTATGTCAGGGAGTCTCCTGCAGAATGCAGGAGGGGAGGTTTCTATGATATAACAGTGTAATGTGGGCTAGGGGACATGAGGGAGATTGCTAGACTAATGAGGGAGAGAGGGAGAGTGCTGCTATGTCAGGGAGCCTCCTTCAGAATGCAGGAGGGGAGGAAACTATGATGTAACAGTGTAATGTGGGCTAGGTGAAATGAGGGAGATTGCTAGACTAATGAGCAGGGGTTTAAGTGAGGGGGAACTGAGTTCCACCTCCACCACAGTCCTGAACAGTAATTCCAACAAAAATAGCCGGTCCCAGTGGCTTCTTCTTCTGGCATGGCATATGTGATGTAAAGTGAAGATGAACAGCTGTGGACATTACTATGCCAAAAATACAAATATCCGTATCATATTGATGGGACATTCGTATTTGTATTTACAAATACGAATGCATACACCATCGTTAGAATACGACAGGAATCACCATTCAAAAGAATGGTGACTCGGTGACTCCTGATTTACTAAGCAGCCGTATTGAAAATACGGCTGCTAATTGCCATGAAACGGCCGCGAATATATGGCAGGAAAATACACTTTATTTTCCTGTCGTATTTGGCTTTAGCCTGCACGGATCAGTCAGATCCGTGCAGGCTTTAGTGATTAAAAAATATAAAATTAAATAAATGAAAAAAATCAGTGTGGGGTCCCCCCCAGAGCTGAAACCAGCACCAGGCTGAAGGAGCCGGGGCCGGTAATAAAAAATCAGGAAAATGCGCAGAGATGTTTCATCTTCCGCGCCTCTCCATAGAATGATTCTATTGGCCGCTAGGTGGCCAATCAGGAGCTGAGAAAGCCGGCTCCTGATTTTTCGGGGGGGGGGGGGTGGCCTATCGGAAAGGGGGCATGGCCTATAATTGCGGCGCTGCCGCGAGGCCACGTCCCCGTTTTTTTTCCACTGTGGGGGCATGCCCAGCAGCTCTGTGAGCTGCTGGCCAGCCCCAGGGGCAAATGCAGGATTTTCAAGAGGGGGGATTCCAGAGAGGGGCGGAGCCAAGCATGGAGATGGACACTTAGGTGACCCAGTATATGCCGAGTGAGTTAAAGTATTATAGATAGACCAAATGTATATAAATAATAATTATGTATATATATATATATATATATATATATATCTATCTTATATATTTGGCTACATCTGTCACTCAAAATGTGTGAGTGTGTCTATAACGCTGGGTGGAGCCTCTGACTCTGCCCACACACACTCACATAGTGACAGACAAACCAGCCCAGTGAGCCCACAGTGCCAGACACCCTCTGCCTCCCCATGCTGCCCGGCAAAGAGACTGTTACTCCACAGCCACCAGGTGAGCGCACCCCCGCGCAATTCTCGCCACCCCCTCGCATTTTGCGGCACACGCCCCCCTCCCGCGATTTGCGGCACCCCCGCAACCCCCTCTCCCGTGATTTGCAGCACACACACCCCCGCGATTCATGGCAACACCCCGTCCTGTGATTTGCGGCAGACACCCCCCTCCCGCAATTCGCTGCAGGTTCCCCCACTGTCAGAAGTGTCCCCACGGTCCTCTGCACCAGCGCCACAACTTTTATCAATGTCTTGCCCACATACCACTATTAAACAGCCTCCTGCTCTCATGCACCCCCTTACTCCCTCCCAATGGGAGGAGATGCTCACCCACTGCCAGGAGCTGCATACTGTCCCCCACCCTCCTCCAGTTCTAAGGATGCCCTCCGACCATCAATGATTTCAAATCATTGAACCGATCAAGTTTAAAACATTTTTTATGGTGCTGGGACACTGACCATAGCTCTGCCCCCCCCCCCCACACACACACACCTGACAGTCCCGCCACCGAGTTCTGATTGACCCACGGCCTATTCAGTCAGATATAATGGATGACCATAGATAGCTACATAGCTACAACAATCGATGGTTATCCAAGTAATATTTTACTACTATCGATGGCAGGGTGCAAAATCGCCATCAATGCCAACCATCGATGGCGTCTGCACCAATGCCCATCCCTACTCTGCAACAGGCAAAAACCTTTACTACCCCTCATGCCCACACACCTCTATCACTGCCCTGCCTCCTGTTCTCCTGCCCCGTAACTTCCGCCAGTGGGGACCCGCTCACCCTGTGTTGCCCACATTCCCCTATCATGCTTTACCACCCAGCCTCCTGCTCTCATGCACCCTAACTCCCAACCAGTAGGAGGAGACACTGACTCAGGGCCACCATCCTGTACTCCTGTGCTGCCACGCTGGACCTTCACCCTCCTCTTTAGTCCCCCGTATGCCCACACACCCCTATCACTACCCAGCTTCCTGCTCTCCTGAACCTTAACTTCCACCACTGGGGAGTCGCTGACGCTGTGTTGCCCACATACCCCCATCATGCCTCATAGCCCAGCCTCCTGCTCTCATGCACCCTAACTCCCACCCAGTAGTAGGAGACACTGACTCAGGGCCACCGTCCTGTACTCCTGTACTGCCACGCTGGACCCTCACCCACTGGCAGAAGCTGCACAGTGTCCCCCACCCTCCTCTTTAGTCCCCTGTATGCCCACACACCCCTATCACTACCCAGCTTCCTGCTCTCCTGAACCGTAACTTCCACCACTGGGGAGTCGCTGACGCTGTGTTGCCCACATACCCCTATCATCAGAGGCGGACTGGCCCACCGGGAAACCGGGCCGTTTCCCGGCGGGCCGGACCAGATTTCACTCTGGCTGTGCCGCTTACCTTCGTCAGAAGCGGCCGCAGCCCAGCCTGGTCACAAATGGCAGCATTGCCCAAAACAAATATGGCCGCTGCATATATGCATATATTAAATCCACATATGCGGCGGCCATATTTGTTTTGGGCAATGCTGCACTGGAGCTGCTGCGGCCGCTGGATGTCGACGGAGGCGGTGGTGAGTAGTGTCCGCCGCCCGGCCCCTCCCCCCCAGCTGTAGCGGCAGCTTCCACCGCCCGCCCCCCCCCCCCCCCCCTCGCAATGGGGGCGAGTGACGGTGCACCCACAGGGCCTCTGCGCTCCTCTTACCCCCACGCCTAGTTATGTGAATGACAGTGTGGGGGGGTACATAAGTCGACATGAACACCGTATCACCTATATACCTATTATATTCTCCCTCCACGCCCCTGTCGGCACAAGAAAAAAAACATGGAAAACTTATGTCAACCTTTTCCCTGTCGACCTTCCAGTTGTTGACCTAGTGCTTGTGACGACCGTCCAACCCTGTCGACCATAGCCACGTCAATCTATTTTATGTGTTGACCAAAGCCCCGTCCACCTTTAGCAGTCGACTTTCATAGAGTAGACCAAACGACCGTATCCCCCCTGGCTATAGCAGATTATTCTTAAAAAACATTTCAATGTCACCTGTGTAAAGGAAAAAGAAGAAACCCGTATTGTGTGGACGGGCAGCGCATCTCCACACATGACTTCACATTCCTCCTGTAAGTTTATGGCCCCTCGTATCTCTCTCAAGGACTCTTCTCCATGTAATCACCAGAAAGAGGCTTTCAGCGGCTTCCTCTGCTGCGATTGTAAAACATCGGGACAGGAGGAAGACACTCAGCGAGCTGTACTAACTGGCCCGCTGCGAGGCCCGAGAGGAATATGCATTCAGCAAGAGATCAGATCCGTCATAGTTCACTGACCATTACATCGCACGAGTGGCGTCCGGACGGCCGTTCAGGGGTCTCCTCGCTGATGTAAAAGTCAATATTTCTTTATGAAAACGCTCTCTGTTAATTCTCGCAGGAGGCTCCCTCGCACACACGCGATTATCCTACTAGAAGTGATTATCCTTCTGAAATATATCTTCATTCTGCAGCTGCTGGAAGAGAGACGGCGGTATTTCCTCTGCGCTCCGTCGCCGCGCGTCCTCTTCCTTACTTTACAAACATAAAAGGGTCTGATTCAGAGTTAACGGCCCAGCTCCGAATCCATTCGCAACTCACTCACCGTCGAATGATTTTCCCAGTGTGTCAGTCTGTGCGTAGCCCAGGAGCCGTTCGCAAGTCTGCGATAGAGTTAGGCTGATCGAGGCCGGAGATGACATCACAGACCCTCACCGGAAAACACTTGGGCAATCCTGCCTTTTTTTCTGACATTCCCGGAAAACGTCCGGGTGACACAGACCGACGGCAGCTTCCTGTCAATCAACTCGCGAACGGCTTGCGAATAAAGGAATCACTGATTTTATTCACACTGTTCGGATTGTAGCGCACTTGTGCAAACTATCGATATTTGGTCGCTGTGCAAATTCCCACAACAGCGATTCCACATTGAATTCCACATTGAATATGCGAGCCGTCATAAATGGGCCCATATGCACCTACACAAACTGCGCTGCGGTGTAAGGGGGCAGTACAAGCACTTGTTATGTTCGCGTGCAGGGTAAATACTGGCTGCATTTGCATGTAGCCTATATATTCTGGGCAGCTTTATTCATTTTCTGCACTACAATTTCAATGAGAGCTAGGACAAACCCTTCCCAAAGTTTACTGTCGGTTTTGGTTCGAAATTATCGGTTCTAAACCAGAGCCGGCAGTTTAATCCCGGCGTTGACATCAGTTACTGTCAAAGCTCTAAGGGCCTTATTCTGGTCGATGTGTAATTTTCCGAATTCTTTAGGATGGCGTTTTTTAGCCGTCTGCGCATGCGTGGGCAACGCTATGCGCATGTGCCACGCAAGGTCTCCGTACTCGTTCTCACTAATACCGTACAGAAAAGTGCACCGTATTCACTTGGGAAATATGGGCGTAATATGGGCGTCATTCGGAACTACACAGGGGCGTAGTTTCAAAGTGGGCTAAACTGGGCGTAAACATGGGCATACACAAGGGAGTGCCCTGATTCTGGTAGGCGTGCATTCGGACAGCACACCGACTGCACAAGAACAAAAAGGCAGGAAATATGCGGTCTTCATAAGCAAGTATTGCTTTGCGGACACCACTCGGTCATGCGCTAGGCATTCGGAACGCCCAATCAGTACGGCCGCACCTGAACCAATGTCAGCTGAACACAATACAATCCACTCCTTTACTCATTACTCATTAATTACACTCTTTTCATTGCTTCAATTGGAACCATTGCAGCTTAAATGGACCATTACAAAACACACAAATATATGCTGAAAGCACGGCTGCATTTTTTACACACATTTACACGGCAAGCATTGGACAGAACTTGGTATCACTAATATAAATATACATGTCACTTTTACATTCAGCAATAACAGCACACATTTGGGTATAAAAAGAAAAAGGTACTTGTGTATTTTGGCGGCGCCCCCGATGTCCGTCGTACGACGAACAGATCGCATCGCATCGCATGCCATGCACCCGATGGCATGCGATGCGATGCGACGCGATTTTGACCCCCTATACGACCAAAAATCGTATAAGCACCTTAAAGGGTGCTTTTGAGCACCCAAATGGGTGCTTACAATGTTAAATGCACCCCCACGCCACCCCCCACTATAAACGTGAACCCGAAGCGTGGCGAGCGCAGCGAGCCCGCGAGGGGCGGCGGTACGCGTCCTACGACCTTTTCATACCCCCACTATCCACGTCGGCGTGGAGTTGAGAATAGAATAGTGTGGCGAGCGCAGCGAGCCACCGAGCCCGAAGCGTGGCGAGCGCAGCGAGCCCCGCGAGGGGACGCGGATACCTTCACAGTTATACGCGTCCCCTCGCGGGCTTCACAGGTGTCCGTGGCGACGCGGACACCTGTGAAGCCCGCGAGGGGACGCGTTTACCTGTGAAGGTATCCGCGTCCCCTCGCGGGGCTCGCTGCGCTCGCCACGCTCGGGCTCGGTGGCTCGCTGCGCTCGCCACACTATTCTATTCTCAACTCCACGCCGACGTGGATAGTGGGGGTATGAAAAGGTCGTAGGACGCGTACCGCCGCCCCTCGCGGGCTCGCTGCGCTCGCCACGCTTCGGGTTCACGTTTATAGTGGGGGGTGGCGTGGGGGTGCATTTAACATTGTAAGCACCCATTTGGGTGCTTAACATTGTATAAGCACCCATTAGGGTGCTTATACAATGTTTAATCGCATCGCATCGCATCGTATGGCATCGTATGCCATGTACAATGGCATACAATTTCAAAATTGTATGCCATCGTGCACTATCGTACGATATCGCGTCGCATCGCATACCATCGTATGTGTTATGGTATGCGATGCGATGGGCGCCGCCAAAATACACAAGTACCAAGAAAAATTTATTACAGGAAGTTGTCTGTGTGTTTTTTTGACATTAAACAGTATATGTGTACATTGTTTAGAATATTTTTAAGTAGCAAAAGGTACATACTGTATATAGATGTATGTTATTGTAGTGTGCAGATCCTTGCAATACACAAATGTACTATAATTGTAGAGCAATTAACATTATCCAAACAACAAAATACACACACACACACACACTGTTTATAACTGTTGTTAAGTTTCCTTTAGTATGTGTTAGTAATAATTAGCACATTGTAGAATATTGCATTTCACGTGCAATTATGATATAATATGCATACATAAAACCTAGATAAAGGGGTGACAATGAATAAATAGCACTTCACATGATGTAAGGGTTAATGTCTGTAATGAATGTGGTAGTAATGTGTTTAAGTATCTATTAGGATTTAATTGATTTCAATTCCAAACAAACACTTTTTAATGAGGTTGCCTAATTGCATAAGTGGGTCATGTGACCGATTTCGGAGTTCAGATAATAGTGGTGAGTTTTGCGAAAATACACTGCATCGGTGCATACGGGCAGGTTCCCATCCGTTCTGACGCGGTAAGACCGTGCAAACGCTGTAAGACCGTGCAGAATATGTGTGTGTCCACCGCACACGCAAGGTTTGGATGTCGTCCGTAAACACGCCCTGTTCTTAAAGTGTGAGTCCGTCCGTATGCGGAGGACCGGTGGGCGTTTCTTCGTACTATGTCCGCACAGCGTGGCGTGCGGACCGCTCCGAAAGAATTCTGAAATTTACGCACCAACCAGAATAACCTCCTAAATGCTGTTGGTTTTGTTTGTTTAGTACACAGGCAAATGCAGGGAGGGGGTCATCTTGGCAAGTGGCTCCAATTTTGAGAATAGTAATGATATATAATATGATTAACATAGCTGCCGCCACACCATGCAGTGTAAGGGACAGAGCGGAGCTGCTGCACATGCCTAGTGGTAGCAGCTTCTACCAAGTTTGCTGTGTGTGTGGATCTGAGCCCAGAGAGCAGCTGCCAGGAAGAAGAGATAGGAGACTAACCAAGAGGTTCGAGGATGTGAGCTTAGAAAGTGCCATACTGGTTCTATTATGTTTGAATATTTATTTATTATGGCATGTTTAATCTTTTCCTGACCACTTATTTATATTATTTAAATATGTTGGGGCATCACGGATGGTGTAATGGTTAGCATTACTGCCTCACAGCGCTGAGGTCATGGGTTCTATCCCCACCATGTGTTATATATACAAGGTAGTACGGATGGTGTAATGGTTATCATTACCGCCTCACAGCACTGAGGTCATGGGTTCTATCCCCACCATGTGTTATATATACGGGGCAGTATGGACGGTGTAATGGTTACATTACTGCCTCACAGCACTGAGGTCATGGGTTCTATCCCCACCATGTGTTATATATACGGGGCAGTACGGATGGTGTAATGGTTAGCATTACTGCCTCACAGCACTGAGGTCATGGGTTCTATCCCCACCATGTGTTATATATACGGGGCAGTACAGATGGTGTAATGGTTACATTACTGCCTCACAGCGCTGAGGTCATGGGTTCTATTCCCACCATGTGTTATATATACGGGGCAGTACGGATGGTGTAATGGTTAGCATTACTGCCTCACAGCGCTGAGGTCATAGGTTCCATTCCCACCATGTGTTATATATACTGGGCAGTACAGATGGTGTAATGGTTAGTATTACTGCCTCACAGCGCTGAGGTCATGGGTTCTATCCCCACCATGTGTTATATATACAGGGCAGTACGGATGGTGTAATGGTTAGCATTACTGCCTCACAGCGCTGAGGTCATGGGTTCTATCCCCACCATGTGTTATATATACGGGGCAGTACGGATGGTGTAATGGTTACATTACTGCCTCACAGCGCTGAGGTCATGGGTTCTATTCCCACCATGTGTTATATATACGGGGCAGTACGGATGGTGTAATGGTTAGCATTACTGCCTCACAGCGCTGAGGTCATAGGTTCCATTCCCACCATGTGTTATATATACTGGGCAGTACAGATGGTGTAATGGTTAGCATTACTGCCTCACAGCACTGAGGTCATGGGTTCTATCCCCACCATGTGTTATATATACAGGGCAGTACGGATGGTGTAGTGGTTATAGCATTACTGCCTCACAGCACTGAGGTCATGGGTTCTATTCCCACCATGTGTTATATATACGGGGCAGTACGGATGGTGTAATGGTTAGCATTACTGCCTCACAGCGCTGAGGTCATAGGTTCCATTCCCACCATGTGTTATATATACTGGGCAGTACAGATGGTGTAATGGTTAGCATTACTGCCTCACAGCGCTGAGGTCATTGGTTCTATCCCCACCATGTGTTATATATACGGGGTAGTACAGATGGTGTAATGGTTACATTACTGCCTCACAGCGCTGAGGTCATGAGTTCTATCCCCACCATGTGTTATATATACGGGGCAGTACAGATGGTGTAATGGTTACATTACTGCCCCACAGCGCTGAGGTCATAGGTTCCATTCCCACCATGTGTTATATATACTGGGCAGTACAGATGGTGTAATGGTTAGTATTACTGCCTCACAGCGCTGAGGTCATGGGTTCTATCCCCACCATGTGTTATATATACGGGGCAGTACGGATGGTGTAATGGTTAGCATTACTGCCTCACAGCGCTGAGGTCATAGGTTCCATTCCCACCATGTGTTATATATACTGGGCAGTACAGATGGTGTAATGGTTAGCATTACTGCCTCACAGCGCTGAGGTCATTGGTTCTATCCCCACCATGTGTTATATATACGGGGTAGTACAGATGGTGTAATGGTTACATTACTGCCTCACAGCGCTGAGGTCATGAGTTCTATCCCCACCATGTGTTATATATACGGGGCAGTACAGATGGTGTAATGGTTACATTACTGCCCCACAGCGCTGAGGTCATAGGTTCCATTCCCACCATGTGTTATATATACTGGGCAGTACAGATGGTGTAATGGTTAGTATTACTGCCTCACAGCGCTGAGGTCATGGGTTCTATCCCCACCATGTGTTATATATACGGGGCAGTACGGATGGTGTAATGGTTAGCATTACTGCCATTACGGCTCATCTGCTTGCGGTCATGAACTCCTGGCTCCATCCTGCTGCTTATGAATAAAGACACTCAGAAAATGTCTGTCCCCATACTGCAGACCATTTTTGTGGATGCTAGAGGAGGCGGCGGCCTCCTCTAGCATCCTTAAAAATGGTCTGCTGTATGGGGGTAGCCCTTTTCTGAGTGTCCCTTTTCATTAACAGCATTAGCCAGGAGAGCCGGGACCGCAGACAAGACCAGCGACGGATGTGGCGGACGCGGGAGGGGTAAGGGGGTATGGTGGGTTAATTGTACTTGGGGGGGGGGGGGAGTGCTACTAACATTTTTTTTTAGGGGGGGGAGGGCGCTGCCAACATTTTTGGCAGGGGGGAGAAAAATGAATAGTTACGCCACTGGCCTATTGTGTCATTGGAATGAGAGGTGGATACCTGGAGTTCTGGTAATGGGCAGACAGTTGTTGCCCCATCTAGACCTACATGGTGGTGAATGTGATATTGCCTTTGCCACCATACCTAATCAGTAGCTATACGAGAGTACGCAGTACACTAATACGGTGTCCGCGGCGACATATGTTGACATAGACACAAAACCGCCGAAAACTCATGTCAACCTTTTCCATGTCACCCTTTTGCATTAGAGACAACCTCTTGACCATGCCGACCTAACGAATGTTAACCTTTTTCATATGTCGAACTTCTGCCTTTTCGACCAAAAGTCCTTGACCCATTGACTGTTGACCTTATGCTTGTCTACCTAATGATCCACTCCCCCCCCCCCCCAATCTGTCCTCCTTTACTTCCTGCCATTTACTTCATCATAAACTAAATGGACCCCCTTATTTCCCCCCACAAACAGTCCCCCGCGTCATCATTGTATAAGTGTGCTGTTTACTTGGAGCGTCAGACGTCAGAGCGTTAAGTAACAGTAAATGATAGTAATAATGTCGTCGTCTTCCCGGGCCTAAGGAATGGGAGCGGCAGCATGTTTGGGTATATTAGTTATTAGCGCAGTGATTGGACGTAGCTTATTATATGTATGCTCTGAGAGACAGGTGCGGCAATAGGGCTATTGTGATCTGAATGACGGTGCGGAGAACACAGGACACTTAATGTTACCTAACACAGGAACGTCTGGCGTATAACACAGCCGGAACCCATTGTAGCATGGCAGAGAATTCTAAGGCTGATCATTTGATACAATTCTGTTTTTGGGCTATTTGGCTTATTATCATTATTTGTATTATTACGAGTTGTTTCTTCTGTACATTTTACAGAACAGGGAGGATTAGGAAGGTAATATCGGCCTGATTCAGACCCGTTGGCTAGGCAGTGTACACTTAGTAGCGAGCTTGTATGCCTGATGTCATGTGACGCGGCTCGGCGAGTGTGAAAGGGACCGATGCCGTCGGAACGGAGCCGAATTTGGCCCCTTCCGATCAAACTTGAATTAGGCCCTGGGACAAGCAGTGGTAGGTGACAATTCTATGTGAATATCTCAGTTCTGGGACTTCATAGACATTAGTGGATTGTAAACACGTCTGTGACTTTTTTTGTTTTATGTAAGCAGAAGACTTTGTGGATTTTTATTTTTTAATACAAAAACTTGCTTTGCCTTTTTTTTACCTAAAAGTTCAACATGCACAAGGTCGACACTGGGAAAAGTTCAACACAAGTGTCGACACATGAAAAGAATGACATGAGTTTTCACTTTATTGAGTTACATGCTTGTTGCCAGGGGTTACATGCTTGTTTCAGAGAGGTCACCTTTGAATATTATGTGCGGACTCACAGAAAACTTTCTCAGTTACATGCTTGTTGCCAGGGGTTTCTTGCTCATTGTTAGGAGTTATATGCTTTTTGCCAGGGGTTTCCTGCTCATTGTCAGGAGTTACTGTACATGCTCATTGCCAGGGGTTACATGCTCATTACTAGGGGTTTCTTTATCATTGCCAAGGGTTAAATGCTCTTTGACAGGGGTTAAATGCTTGTTGCCAGTGGTTACTGACATGCTCATTACCAGTGGTTTCGGTCTCATTGCTAAGGGTTATATGCTCTTCGCCAGGAGTTTCCTGCTTGCAGTCGCCCAAGCGTTTCCTATATCTGGCAGAGTAGGTTCTCTAGCATATGTCTCCTCCAAGGCAGCAGCCATTTTCCGAGGGTCGTTTTCAGCAGATCCCATGCGGACGGGCTGACCACATGGAATCTGCAGATACTCTGCACCCCTGCTTGGACTGTGGTGGCATTGTTACACCACTGGACCTAGACATTGTCAGTTATCAGGGTACCGCCGTTTAGAAGCCATCTCATATTGTTCTATGCTTTAAAGAAGTTACTCATGGGCGGAGTAGCTACACCATAATGGGCGGAGTAGCTACACCATAATGGGCGGAGTAGCTACACCATAATGGGCGGAGTAGCCTTGTCACAATGGGCGGAGTAGCTACACCATAATGGGCGGAGTAGCCTTGTCACAATGGGCGGAGTAGCCTTGTCACAATGGGCGGAGTAGCTACACCATAATGGGCGGAGTAGCTACACCATAATGGGCGGAGTAGCCTTGTCACAATGGGCGGAGTAGCTACACCATAATGGGCGGAGTAGCCTTGTCACAATGGGAGGAGTAGCCTTGTCACAATGGGCGGAGTAGCTACACCATAATGGGCGGAGTAGCCTTGTCACAATGGGCGGAGTAGCTACACCATAATGGGCGGAGTAGCCTTGTCACAATGGGCGGAGTAGCCTTGTCACAATGGGTGGAGTAGCTACACCATAATGGGCGGAGTAGCCTTGTCACTATGGCCGTAGGTAGCACTTACTAAGCCCTGGGCCGTCCCTAGCATTGGGGTGATTGTTTGTCTATGATGCAGGCGTCCGTTCCATCCACTGTATAAGTAACATGCTGCGTGAGTCAGAGGAGGGCGCAGGTATTTGCAGTGCCGATGTTTGCGCAGTTGGGTGATTATTGTTGCATAGTGCTGCACATACTGCACGTCCCAATGATCTCTCAACAGTAGTCGCAGTGTGAATTAGGATGCAGTTTGATTGACAGCTAGTGTTTCCAGGAGGTGATGGGTGGGCAGTGAGTCAAACGCCCTACCGTTGTGAACATTTCGGAAGGCATGTCACAGCCTGCGACTGCTGCTTGGTGAGGCAACCAGAATCTTTATCTCTCTCCAAATCTCAGTTTCCCAGAATCACTTACCCAGTTGTCAGGTACCGGCCCCCAGCAATCTGGGAATGTTACGTTTATGTAGAGTGCTGCATTATACCGGTTCTGGATACACCTTTCCCCGGTGACTTAGTCAATCATATCATTACCGGCGGCAGCGCAAATAGCGTATGGGGAATAGGTGAATTAAGGAGTGACGTTCCGCGCATTATCTTGTCAATCTTCTGCAAGTCAGAGACTATTTTACTTGGAGAAGCTGTGTGCATCAAAGTCTCTCGGTTACTGTAATGGAAATGAAAATTGTTCCTTATTTACCAAGAAATATCACTTAAAGCTAAGAGCTTTTGCGCAGATGAAGGTTCTCTATTGATCGAGTCTCATTATTTAGCTGGAGAGAGATTGCAATGCATATTATAGATCTGTGAATTCTTCTCCGGTAATAGAAAGACACAGGACTCATTTGTGTACGGTGTTCGCAATCGGGTTATTGAGCAGGGAGCAAGTACCTGGCTTTTATATACAAGTCATTCACTTTATTACAGCGCTGATGTAAATCTTCCACTTACAGATAAGTTGTGAAGTACAGCAGCTGGCCCAGCGGATATAGATCCGGCGATGTGTGCCATTCCTGTTCAGGTTGCTGAACTGGTCATGAACCTCTTCCACCTCGTCCTCTCTCGCCTCTCTGCCCTCTCATGTCA
This sequence comes from Crinia signifera, assembly GCF_055691185.1. NCBI lineage: Eukaryota > Metazoa > Chordata > Amphibia > Anura > Myobatrachidae > Crinia > Crinia signifera. The sequence continues at coordinate 31,002,413 of NC_139217.1, forward strand.
TTTACTCTTTGGACATCTACCTCTCCTCAGCTGTCTCCAGCTGTCTCTTCTTCGACATCCCAGGCATGGTTTGGGTTCGGGAAGGGGAATGGGGGTTGAGAAAGTCAATCCCAGGCGTGGTGACACACCCAGTGCCTCTTCCCCAGCCCTGTGCATGACAGAAGTGCGGCCACTCCAACACGGTGTATCACACAATACTCAACAAAAGTCACACTGTTGTTCATACTCACATTGTCTCTCCTTATGGATAGGGTTATGTAGTTAGGAGCTGATTGGCTGCTGCATTATCACCGCCCACTTTATCACTTCTCCAGGCTTAATAATCGCCCGAGAGTCCAGGGCTTGGATAGGCATGAGCAATCTATCAGGGTGATGGGGTGAGGGTTAGTGCATACCTCCCAACTTTTGGACATCCTGTGGCGGGACAGGGGGCATGCCGGAGGCACGTGGCGATTTTTTCAGGGGCGTGGCCTATCGGGGAAGGGGGCGTGGTCTATAATCGCGGCACTGCCGTGAGGCCACGCCCCCGTTTTTCGCCGCTGTGGGGCATGCCCAGCAGCTCTATGAGCTGCTGACCAGCCCCTCTGCCTGCAAGAATAGAAGCTGTGCGCATGCGCACAGCGTCTATTCGCGGACTACAGGGGGGGACTCCCAACTGCCCCCCCCCCCCGCCGCGGGACACTGCCGGTGGCAGGAGGGACGCGGGAATGTCCCAAAATATTGGGACGTTCCCGCGATAAGCGGGACAGTTGGGAGGTATGTTAGTGTGTTAGTTTAACACATAGAAGGCACATGTACTAAGAGGATACACTCTGTACCTGAGCACTGCAGACTCCATTGTGGTGCCGAATAAATAAAGGATAGAAAAAATTATAATAATTCTCCATGTTCTCTCTGCTGCTTTGACAATGTAGAACATCCTCTCCGCGTGCAAATCCTGCACCCCCTCAATCTGCGTTCCACTGGGCTAACCCACTGCTCTATGCTTCTTGCTCACTATCTCTACCCTCTTGGCCACCCATATCTTTCTGCCCCTCCCCTTTAGATTGTAAGCTCTCACGAGCAGGGCCCTCTTAACTCATTACTTCTCTTACTTCTAATATCATCTCCTTCCCTCTGCCTTCGACAGGACCAAACTTTGGGTTCAGTCCATGCTGCTCATGTCAAGAGAGTGACCTTCACTGTTGGTGGCCTATGAGGTCCATATGCAGATGTTGTAGGTGGAGGTGAGAGTGAGGAATTTAGGAGAAGCTGTGTCAATGGTGTGGTTGGGTTTAACCGGTGGCGGTTCCAGAGGAGGGGCCTGCGGCACAGCCCAAAATTCAAATAGGGGAGCAACACCAACTGCCAGTGAGTCAGTTTGGAATGTCAGTTGAAGGCAGTGGGTGTGTCTATCCTATTTGAATTTTCACTTGTGCTGCAGCTCCACTTCTGGAGCCTGCCCTGGGTGTAACATTTAAAATCCAGAAAATGATGATGTATACGTTGGTGGGCAGAACTCACCCACTCTCACTGGGCACAGAACACTTAAATGCACATGTGCTGACCTCTAAATGTCATTGGGCTAAGAAATGAAATGAGCAGTGAAAGTCAGCACCACCTTGACTTATGAAGTTGGCCCCATTCCGTTAGGCGAAAGAAAAACATTGATCAAATTGAATTTATTATAATGCGTGACATGCTGAGGAAGAGGTGAAATTGGGCAGTTTCGTGGCGCTGCAGATAACAGAGGGAGAATTAGCATCACAATGGTCGAGTTCTGTACTGGTGGTAACATTGTCCCTGGCTTCTCACTGTAGACATGACATCAGCAATACAATGGCGCTGGGCGAGACGCGTTTCACGTGCTGCTGCTGATGATGCCAGCACTCCGGTCACTTTGACCCCCCGTGAACCCTGCACCAGTTATTCCGTGCCTGGATTTGTATAGCGGCCTATGAGATTGCACAGAGTGAGCCACTGAAATAGACTAGAAGCAGAATGTACCGTACCTGTCTGACAGAGCGGGAGCCAGCAATGTTATCACATGCCACAGATGGAGATGCTTTTATTGTTCTTGAAGTGTACAGAGCATATCCAATTATAACTGGGAATGTCACACTAGCTGTACCATTCAATGGCCCTGGAGGTGCAGATTGGCTCACAAAGAAGAAATAAAACTGTCATCTTAAATAGCGCTTCCAGCATGAGAAATGTCCTCGTCCCGTCAGGTCCGCCACTTAAAAAATGGGTAATACCTAATATTGCAGAACCTAAATCTCTGTGCTGGAGAGCGATGCAGGGCTGATTGGCGCAGATGGCATTATAGCGGGTCAGCTTTTCTGGCTATGTAGGAACCTGACTATATTAGTAATCGTATTCCCTTAGTAAATCAGTAACATTATATCATCTATTCTGTTCTTCCTGACAGTTGCTACATAGAAAACAAGTTGGACATTTTTCTGCAACTTTCCCTTAAATGCCATATAAATGCATTTATTATATATAATAACATTTACTATATAGTTTTGGCAACCAATGGTGTTGGTTGAGGATTGGATATAATGAGACACTGCAGTGAGGTCAGAGGACCCTGTCTACCAGCTTGCAATCTATCAGTAACAACAACAGGGTTCTTGTTGCCACTAGGCATAACTTTTATTGGGAAAGTGTCACCCCCCCCCCCCCCCCCCTTATCTGGCACTGTGTTGACACTCCCCGAAAGAGTGCCCAATAGTCTCCCCTATCAAGGAAGGACAAACCCGCCATTTTTCAAAGGGGTAGTGCCCCCCAACGAGCACTTATGCCACACGCAACTGCTGGCCAGTGGCGCTGTACCACATGTGGTCATTCAGAATTATAATTGAACCGAATTAGAAAATTCAAGAAAAATCACATGGGTGGGTGGACGGGGGGCTTCCAAAAGAAGAGGAAGTTAAATTCCAGAAGAGGAATTTAAATTATTCAAATTCTCCCCATGTACCCCACCTAAGCCTACACCTCGGAAACTCCTTGATAGGTCGATCCCAAAACCCCACAAAGCTAAACCAAACTTGATTGCCTAGCAAGTTTCTTAACACTATTGTCCAATCACAAAATTCTAAGACTCTTAAATAACCTCAGGCCTATGCAGCCTGTTGTAATTTCAAAGGCTGTAAAAGACATCATGTTATCTAGAAAATGGTTGCTACGGGCAACTTCTTCACTTACAGGGTGGGATGTACTTATTAATGACGGGAAGAAAGCGGTTAATAGTGTGTCTCGGTGGCCGGGCAGCGTGAATAATAGAAGCAGAAGCACAGGTATCATTAACACACAGGAGGATTATTATTTCAAATAACTTGTTTAAAAGTATACATAATTAATGTATATTCAACAAATATATAATTAAGACTGTAAGGGGCATTTTGAGTCCTCTGTGTACTATCTGGGGGTAGCGTCTTCTATATTTAATGAGCCCTGTTGTGTGTTTAGCAGCGGGGCTGCCAGATCCATACTGATAATAGGATTCCACAGCTCCGTCTATGACTCCTGACACGTTCCCCATTTTGCTGGCTCATCTACTATTGCTTTTTTCTTACTCCCATAAAGCCGCACTCTGGAATTTATTAGAAAGCACTGACACTTTTTTTTTTATTCCCTTGCATGAAAGTACTTTAGCGATGGGATTCAAAGACACTGCAAAATCTGGAGAGTTTTGTATTTAGGGTCATAGCTGGGGGTGACTAAGAAATAGGGTCTGTGGTGATGATTACTGGTGGGGTGATGTATATCTGAGGCCTGTTTTGTTTGCTGACATGTGGCTCCACCCAGTGGCGTAACCATATATATATAGTGCACCCCCCACACTGGAGAAACCTTCAGTCCCTCCCCACTTGTAAGCCCCCCCCCTGCTTGTTAGCCAATAGCTGAGCCCCGCCTGCCACCCACCAGACAGCCAACCCCAACCCACTTCATAATACAGGGGCGGCAACTTTGATGCTGTCTGTACTGTATGGCAGTGACTAGAGGCTGTGTGTACGGTATGGCAGTCACTAGAGGCTGTGTGTACTGTATGGCAGTCACTAGAGGATATGTGTATGGTATGGCAGTCACTGAGGCTTTGCACACTGTGTAACAGTCACTGGAGGATGTGTGTACTGTATGGCAGTCACTAGAGGATGTGTGTACTGTATGGCAGTCACTGGAGGCTGTGTGTACTGAATGGCGGTCACTAGAGGATGGGTGTACTGTATGATGGTCACTAGAGGATGGGCGTACTGTATGGCAGTCACTAGAGCATGTGTGTACTGTACGGCAGTCACTAGAGGATGGGTGTTCTGTATGGCAGTCACTAGAGGATGTGTGTACTGTATGGCAGTCAATAGAGGCTGTGTGTACTGTATGGCAGTCACTAGAGAATGGGTGTTTTGTATGGCAGTCACTAGAAGCTGTGTACTCTATGGCAGTCACTAGAGAATGGGTGTACTGTATGGCGGTCACTGGAGGCTGGGTGTACTGTATTGCAGTCACTAAAGGATGGGTGTACTGTATGGCGGTCACTGGAGGCTGTGTGTACTGTATGGCAGTCACTAGAGGATGGGTGTACTGTATGGCAGTCACTAGAGGCTGTGTGTACTGTATGGCAGTCACTAGAGGATGTGTGTACTGTATGGCGGTCACTGGAGGGCTGTTTGTACTGTATGGCAGTCACTAGAGAATGGGTGTACTGTATGGTAGTCACTAGAGGATGTGTGTACTGTATGGCAGTCACTAGAGGATGGGTGTACTGTATGGCAGTCACTAGAGGATGCATGTACTGTATGGCGGTCACTAGAGGATGGGTGTACTGTATGGTAGTCACTAGAGGATGTGTGTACTGTATGGCAGTCACTAGAGGATGGGTGTACTGTATGGCAGTCACTAGAGGATGGGTGTACTGTATGGTAGTCACTAGAGGATGGGTGTACTGTATGGCAGTCACTGGAGGCTGTGTGTACTGAATGGCGGTCACTAGAGGATGGGTGTACTGTATGATGGTCACTAGAGGATGGGCGTACTGTATGGCAGTCACTAGAGCATGTGTGTACTGTACGGCAGTCACTAGAGGATGGGTGTTCTGTATGGCAGTCACTAGAGGATGTGTGTACTGTATGGCAGTCACTAGAGGATGGATGTACTGTATGGCAGTCACTAGAGGATGGGTGTACTGTATGGCAGTCACTGGAGGCTGTGTGTATTGTATGGCAGTCACTAGAGGATGTGTGTACTGTATGGCAGTCAATAGAGGCTGTGTGTACTGTATGGCAGTCACTAGAGAATGGGTGTTTTGTATGGCAGTCCACTAGAAGCTGTGTACTCTATGGCAGTCACTAGAGAATGGGTGTACTGTATGGCGGTCACTGGAGGCTGGGTGTACTGTATTGCAGTCACTAAAGGATGGGTGTACTGTATGGCGGTCACTGGAGGCTGTGTGTACTGTATGGCAGTCACTAGAGGATGGGTGTACTGTATGGCAGTCACTAGAGGCTGTGTGTACTGTATGGCAGTCACTAGAGGATGTGTGTACTGTATGGCGGTCACTGGAGGCTGTTTGTACTGTATGGCAGTCACTAGAGAATGGGTGTACTGTATGGTAGTCACTAGAGGATGTGTGTACTGTATGGCAGTCACTAGAGGATGGGTGTACTGTATGGCAGTCACTAGAGGATGCATGTACTGTATGGCGGTCACTAGAGGATGGGTGTACTGTATGGTAGTCACTAGAGGATGTGTGTACTGTATGGCAGTCACTAGAGGATGGGTGTACTGTATGGCAGTCACTAGAGGATGGGTGTACTGTATGGTAGTCACTAGAGGATGGGTGTACTGTATGGCAGTCACTGGAGGCTGTGTGTACTGAATGGCGGTCACTAGAGGATGGGTGTACTGTATGATGGTCACTAGAGGATGGGCGTACTGTATGGCAGTCACTAGAGCATGTGTGTACTGTACGGCAGTCACTAGAGGATGGGTGTTCTGTATGGCAGTCACTAGAGGATGTGTGTACTGTATGGCAGTCACTAGAGGATGGATGTACTGTATGGCAGTCACTAGAGGATGGGTGTACTGTATGGCAGTCACTGGAGGCTGTGTGTATTGTATGGCAGTCACTAGAGGATGTGTGTACTGTATGGCAGTCAATAGAGGCTGTGTGTACTGTATGGCAGTCACTAGAGAATGGGTGTTTTGTATGGCAGTCACTAGAAGCTGTGTACTCTATGGCAGTCACTAGAGAATGGGTGTACTGTATGGCGGTCACTGGAGGCTGGGTGTACTGTATTGCAGTCACTAAAGGATGGGTGTACTGTATGGCGGTCACTGGAGGCTGTGTGTACTGTATGGCAGTCACTAGAGGATGGGTGTACTGTATGGCAGTCACTAGAGGCTGTGTGTACTGTATGGCAGTCACTAGAGGATGTGTGTACTGTATGGCGGTCACTGGAGGCTGTTTGTACTGTATGGCAGTCACTAGAGAATGGGTGTACTGTATGGTAGTCACTAGAGGATGTGTGTACTGTATGGCAGTCACTAGAGGATGGGTGTACTGTATGGCAGTCACTAGAGGATGCATGTACTGTATGGCGGTCACTAGAGGATGGGTGTACTGTATGGTAGTCACTAGAGGATGTGTGTACTGTATGGCAGTCACTAGAGGATGGGTGTACTGTATGGCAGTCACTAGAGGATGGGTGTACTGTATGGTAGTCACTAGAGGATGGGTGTACTGTATGGCAGTCACTAGAGGCTGTGTGTACTGTACGGCAGTCACTAGAGGATGTGTGAACTGTATGGCGGTCACTAGAGGATGTGTGTACTGTATGGCGGTCACTAGAGGATGGGTGTACTGTATGGCGGTCACTAGAGGATGTGTGTACTGTATGGTGGTCACTAGAGGATGGGTGTACTGTATGGTGGTCACTAGAGGATGGGTGTACTGTGTGGTGGTCACTAGAGGATGGGTGTACTATATGGCGGTCACTGCAGGATGTGTGTACTGTATGGTGGTCACTAGAGGCTGGGTGTACTGTATGGCAGTCACTAGAGGATGCATGTACTGTATGGCAGTCAGTAGAGGATGGGTGTACTGTATGGCAGTCACTGCAGGATGGGTGTACTGTATGGTGGTCACTAGAGGCTGGGTGTACTGTATGGCAGTCACTAGAGGATGCGTGTACTGTATGGCAGTCAATAGAGGATGGGTGTACTGTATGGCAGTCACTGCAGGATGTGTGTACTGTATGGTGGTCACTAGAGGCTGGGTGTACTGTATGGCAGTCACTAGAGGATGCGTGTACTGTATGGCAGTCAATAGAGGATGGGTGTACTGTATGGTGGTCACTAGAGGCTGGGTGTACTGTATGGCAGTCACTAGAGGATGTGTGTACTGTATGGCAGTCAATAGAGGATGGGTGTACTGTATGGCAGTCACTGCAGGATGTGTGTACTGTATGGTGGTCACTAGAGGCTGGGTGTACTGTATTGCAGTCACTAGAGGATGCGTGTACTGTATGGCAGTCAATAGAGGATGGGTGTACTGTATGGCAGTCACTGCAGGATGTGTGTACTGTATGGTGGTCACTAGAGGCTGGGTGTATTGTATGGCAGTCACTAGAGGATGCGTGTACTGTATGGCAGTCACTAGAGGATGGGTGTACTGTATGGTGGTCACTAGAGGATGCATGTACTGTATGGCAGTCAATAGAGGATGGGTGTACTGTATGGCTGTCACTGCAGGATGTGTGTACTGTATGGTGGTCACTAGAGGCTGGGTGTACTGTATGGCAGTCACTAGAGGATGCGTGTACTGTATGGCAGTCAATAGAGGATGGGTGTACTGTATGGCAGTCACTGCAGGATGTGTGTACTGTATGGTGGTCACTAGAGGCTGGGTGTACTGTATGGCAGTCACTAGAGGATGCGTGTACTGTATGGCAGTCAATGGAGGCTGTGTGTTTGTGTGTGTGTGTGTGTGTGGTAGGGGTATTAATGTAGTATTAGGGGCAGCAGCAGTTACATCAGTATGTGTCCTCCCTCTGCATCTACAGACAGCATCATGCCCATACAGTACCTACAGTATCTCCGAGCACCTACATCCACCATTGCCAACTTAGCAATTGTGGCAACATGACCTTAAACAATGTACTCGACTTCTGGCTGCTGTGCGGCTACTAAAGCATGATATATAGGAGGAAAGCCTCCGACACATTAATAATACACAACAGGGGACAAACTCGTTCTCCGTGCCATTTTTCTGTGAACAGTTTAGGCGTAAACATAATTGAATTTGTTTTTCTGTGCCTGAGACAAAATGTCCAGCAATATTTTGCAAATCTACTGTATGAGTTCAATGCTACTCCCCCCCCCCCCCATCCCCCCCTACTGCTTACTACAGGTTAATATAATACAAAATCCCGGAGACAGGCACAAAATTGCAGCAATTATTTAAAGGTGACCTTATGTGCAGAGGGCTGGGAGGTCAGGGGGAATAGTGAGGTACAGTAGACTACCGTACAGTACTGTAGCGGCAGCCGAGATCAGCCAGGATATGAGAACCGTAAAACATCAGTCACATTCATGGCTCAGTGGATCTCTGGCTCCACAGCGTACTGTGGAAGTAAGAGCGGAACGTAGAACATTGGGCATAATTCAGACGTGTACCCAATCTGAGGCTTAGCCAATGATTTTGGATCTGTGCATGAACCGTATCCGGATGACAGATCGACAATCTGGTGTTTGACCACTCTTGGTCGGACACGTCTAGTTACTGTAGATGCCTTCAGATAGTGGACAGTCCACAATACGTGTTCCACAGTCACAAGGTACACACAATGTTTTCTGAGCTTTAGACCGGCTTGGTTCATACTTTACTATCCAAGTGGGCATAAAGTTAGATTATAATAGTAATAATAATAATACATAATAATCCAATAAGGTCACCTGGTCATGGTGGAAGGGTCCATATTTTTGGCCAAAAAAATGACACTGAGGAACTCAATGTAAAGGTTACAAAGTTTATTATAATTACTCTGATTAGCAGTGAGTATTAATACTAGTTTGTAGTAGTAATAGTAGTAATTATGTCTGGAATTAGGGTGTGCAGGCTAAGCCCCACCCCTCCCCCCATGCCCCTGTTCTCATTCAGGGGCCCATTTATCATATTTGCGGCTAAATCCCCGAAAACACCGGTTTAGCCGCAAATATTAAGTATCCCACAAATGTATTAAAGGTGGACCACAGCAGGAATCTCCGATCCCTGCTGCGATCCCCCCTGCAGCGCCGCCGGCCGCATCCCCCATAGGTTTCTATGGGGAATGCGAAGCTACCCGATGTATCAACATCGGGCAGCCCGGCTTCACATCCCTGGGCTATCGCCATTCTGATATGGCGATAGCCCATTGTAGCCTATGGCTGCGGGATCGCACTGCCCAGTGGGGCAGTGCAGTCAGAGGGGTCGGCGGGGGTCAGCGCATAACTGCGCATGCGCAGACCCCCCGGCTTCCGGGTCAGGGCTTCGCAGGGACGGGCTCCATCCCGGCGGTATTGCACAATACCGCAATGCGATGTTCAGCGATGTCACCGCGCCGGCATCGCTCTATGATGATAAATGTGCCCCATAGCCTGGTGGAGGAACGATGGTAGACTTCTTAGACCGGGATGTAATAGCGTCCAAGTTCAGCAGCTGTGGGAGGTGCCACCCGAACTTGGGGCAGTCAATCACAGTGAATGATTTTGCCCTGTAAATGATTGCCCCTTTAACAAAACCTCATGAGTTCAGCCGCTGAACTTGGACGCTATCCTTAAACCATGTGATGAGGAGCCTCACATACAGTATATTGTTGCCAGTGATGTATTTAATGTGTTCAATCTACTTACCGCTAAATACATTTTGATTTATTTTTGTGGGATTACCTGCCAGAATTCTGGTACTTAGATCCGTAGACTCCCTATACGTCCAATGCGATCCCACTGTGGTTAATTAGATATGTAACTCTAAAGGGTATTAATGCAGATTGATAATTGAAGCACATCCAGGAGAACTCTGTGAAGAAACACTCAGGAAAATGCATTTTTCATGCTTCACAGTGACAACTGGCGAGACATTAGCAATCCCTGTGTGTTCTCTACGCAGAGCGTGGCAGGAGGAACGTGACGTGCCAACACCAAGGAACCGCTTCCAAGATCCAGGATCTTCCTCCAACGCCTTTTCCCTGTCGGCAACCGAGACACAAACACACACTCACTGCATCCAACAAGATCAGCTGCAAACCCACTGGTGATCAGATGAATACACACACACGCACTGCATCCAACAATATCAACTGCAAACCCATTGGTAATTAGATGAATACACACACACGCACTGCATCCAACAATATCAGCTGCAAACCCACTGGTGATCAGTTGAATACATACACACGCACTGCATCCAACAAGATCAGCTGCAAACCCACTGGTGATCAGATGAATACACACACATGCACTGCATCCAACATTATCAACTGCAAACCCACTGGTGATTAGATGAATACACACACATGCACTGCATCCAACAATATCAGCTGCAAACCCACTGGTGATTAGATGCATACACACACACGCACTGCATCCAACAATATCAGCTGCAAACCCACCGGTGATCAGATGAATACACACACACGCACGCACTGCATCCGACAATATTAGCTGCAAACCCACTGGTGATCAGATGAATACACACACACGCACTGCATCCAACAATATCAGCTGCAAACCCACTGGTGATTACATGAATACACACACACGCACTGCATCCAACAATATCAGCTGCAAACCCACTGGTGATCAGATGAATACACACACACGCACTGCATCCAACAATATTAGCTGCAAACCCACTGGTGATCAGATGAATACATACACACACACGCACTGCATCCAACAATATCAGCTGCAAACCCACTGGTGATCGGATGAATACATACACACACACTGCATCCAACAATATCAGCTGCAAACCCACTGGTGATCGCATGAATACACACACACGCACTGCATCCAACAATATCAGCTGCAAACCCACTGGTGATCGGATGAATACACAAACATGCACTGCATCCAACAAGATCAGCCTCAAACCCACTGGTGATCGAGTGAATAAACACACGCACACGCACTGGTGATTGGTGAACACATACGCACACGCACTGCATCCAACAAAATCAGCTGCAAAGCCACTGGTGATTGGATGAATACACACACGCACTGCATCCAATAATATCAACTGCAAACCCACTGGTGACCGGATGAACACACACACGCACTGCATCCAACAATATCAGCTGCAAACCCACTGGTGATCAGATGAATACATACACACACACACGCACTGCATCCAACAATATCAGCTGCAAACCCACTGGTGATCAGATGAATACATACACACGCACGCACTGCATCCAACAATATTAGCTGCAAACCCACTGGTGATCGGATGAATACACACACATGCACTGCATCCAACAATATCAGCTGCAAACCCACTGGTGATCCCACTGGTGATCAGATGAATATACACATGCACTGCATCCAACAATATCAGCTGCAAACTCACTGGTGATTGGTGAACACACACATACACATGCACTGCATCCAACAATATCAGCTGCAAACTCACTGGTAATTGGTGAACACACACACATACACATGCACTGCATCCAACAATATCAGCTGCAAACCCATTGGTGATTAACACACACAGACAACACTGTTAGGGAAAGGGAGAACTGTAGAACTTTTTAATTAAGGGGGGAGTGGGAGCCAAGTCTTTATTGGTGAACTTGTCTACGGGGATTTGGTGTACCAGGGTTAAGGCCTAATGTGACCATCTTCAGAAAAATTGCCAGATATACTGTAGTTTGCCAACTCTCCCTGACTGTTAGGGAGACTCCCTGAACGGAATCAATCACCCTTACTCCCTGATCAATCTGGAAATCTCCCTGACTGCACCTTACACCCATTATGAAGCTGATCTAAAGCATACTTGAGGGGAAATATAAAGATGATAGATTGAGAGTCAAGAGGTAAACACTATGTTGTCGACATGCATCAGGTACAATAGGTTGAGCGATAAAAGATGGACATTGAAAGGTTAAAAGGTACAAAACATTGACAGGTTTTTATGGTCGGCATGACAATAGTGGACACATAGTTGAACCTTTTTTTTTCAACTTCGTGCCGACCTATTGACCCTGTTGACAGTTTGACCTGTCAACATAATTCATGTTGACCTACGATCTTTCGATCCACACCCCTAAATAAGATTTCCCTTGGCCAGGCTTTGGGCTGGATGCAAAATGAATATAGATGTGATGGGTGGCAGGATTTACCGCAGGAGGTTGGTATAACCTGCTTTATGGGGAAGATGGGAGTACTGTTGAAGATGGTACAGTATGTTGCCCATAGCAACCAATAGGATTCTATATATTATATCCTAGAAGTTGCTAAATAAGTAAGAATTAGAATCTGATTGGTTTCTACGGGCAACACCCCATCTTCAATAGAATTCTCATCTTAGTAAATTTACCCCATGAATGCTTAGGGGCTCATTTGCAACTTTATACGGTAGGTCCATGGCACAGCACCAAGCTCATAAGAAGGATATATGGCTGTGCCGGCAGCCTGTGCTTACGCTACTGTACATGCAAAGTATTTTTGGACCCGGATAAAGATGGTAAAAAAAAAAAGTATCATTCTGCTGCTGCAAGTGGAGCAGACTTTAGTTCCTAGTTTGCTGAACACAGCTGTGCGGGCGTTACCGCGTACTCTGAATGGGATATATTTACTAAAGATCAATGTTCATCATTTGTTGTGTTTCCAGGGCTATAACCCCTATTTTGTAACATTTAACAATAAATACATAAATAATACATATTTTATATATCTAGCCTTGACACGCGGCGCGCATCTCCCTGGTGCAGGTTTGATTGACCTATTTGTCCTTTGTGCTCATTTCCAGAGAGGACAACGGGCGCCACCTCCTCCAGCAGAGACTGCCTCCAGGCCGGGGAAGCCTGCAAGAACAATCCCAGCTGCAGCTTCAATTTACGAACGCTGCGCCAGTGCATAGCAGGGAACGGTGCCAACAAGCTGGCGCCCAACGCCAAGAACCAGTGCAAGCGCACCGTGGATGCTTTGCACTCTAGCCAGCTGCACGGCTGCAAGTGCAAGCGGGGGATGAAGAAAGAGAAGAACTGCCTCAATATATACTGGAGCATTCACCACACACTGATGGAAGGTCAGTATGGATTCCCGCTCAGTAACCGTATTATAGAGTTGTTCCCATCACTTGCAGTAAGCATTACCTTCCGATGTTGGGGTATCCATGACAACAGAAATGTTATGCTCCCTGCCTAAAAAGTTTCTGGTGACCCCACACGTTCATTGTAATTGAATTAGTAATAATACCTACATGCTCATTGCCAGAGATTTCATTCTCGTTGCCAGGGGTTTCTTTCTAATTGCTAAGGGTTTCATACTTGTTGCCAGGCGTAGCTATGGCACCGCAGCCCTAGATATAGGGGGGGAGCCGGCACCATGGTGGTTCAGGGTCACGGCAGATTCCATGCAGTCTGGCTGTCCTTGTGCAATCTGCTAAAACAGCCATGCAAAAATGGCTGCCGCCTTGTTGGAGACAGATGGTAACGTTCCTACTGGACCTCTAGCAGCTGTCAGAGGGGAGCCCAGCGCTTAAAGCATTACTTGGAATTGCCAAATTCCGGGTGCACTGGCAGGCTGTGCAACACCCTGGCAGCATGCATGTAACCACTGGTTCTAAGAATATATCCACATGGCAAAGTGCATGTAACCCCTGGCAACAAGCATAGAAATCCCGGGAAACACACGGGTAACGCTACATGTGCTGCACTTCCCTGACAGACGCTAGGCGCCAAATGTAAAAGCCCTCGGAGGCAGCGGCAGTGCCGAATGCCGGACGAACTCGGAGGTTTTTTTAAAGCGGCAGTCATTTACAAGGCATGGTTTTGCATTTGCACCAAATTTTGCTGGCACATCGTGGGCCGGGAGCCGGCGTCCTGTGCTGGGCGGCCGCCTGCAGCCTAGTGATGGGTGTTGTCATTTAGGGAATCCTCGCTAAGCTACAACTCACTCTGAATCAGGCCCTAAGTATTTACAATACTTTTTGCCTCTCTGTGTTGTGGAGCACGGTTCCGGGGTTACAGCATGTGACGGACAGCGCATGCAGGGGAGTCACAGTATGTTAGAGGGGGTACGCAGGGGACGGCGGGACTTTGCAGGGATGAGTGATGCAGTATTCAGCATTGTGTCATACCTAGCTATGAGTCAAGCTCTGGGCGTGAGGCCAGGCAGTGCCAGCAGACTTTGCCACGCTGATGATTTTATGCAAAACACCCCACACACCTGCTAGTCCTTCCAACACAGCCAATTAATTATCTACTTAACAGGGAGACCATTTAAACCAATGATAGGCAACAGGCAGCCCTGGGGCCACATAGGGCCCTCCAATCTTACACGTGCAGCCCCCAGGCCCAAAAAAGTCAAATGCTGTATTTTATTCACCTGTGATTTAACCACAAATAGCTGTGTAACACGCCCCCGGAGGTTTCTCTACGTTCTGTCTGTTTATCTGGGATAAAGGTGCGTAAGGCAAAAGTGCGAAACGTGCCCCTGCTTTGATTGTCCAGCCAATCAGCTCCAATATGTCAATTGACAGTTAGGAGCTGATTGGGTGGAATATTATTACCCTGCCCACAACATTCCATATGGGGATAGATACCACTACTCCAAGCTTCATACATTTACCAACCAATCAGCTCCTCGCAGCCATGTTACAGGCCGTGTTTGAAAAAAATGGCAGTTATGGGCCGGTACTTTATCTCTCTTGGCAGTTTCTGACTCCAGAGTTTGATCCTTCTCCCCTTGTACCAGAATATTTGCAGTAACATTGTTTTCTCCGTGTTTTAGGTGTAACTGTCTTAGAGAGCTCACCCTATGAGTCGGTTGTGAGGGGATTTGACTACGTGAGACTGGCTTCCATCACAGCAGGTAACTATGCCCTTCTTGTACAGTGCGCTTATCCAAACCTCAGCTAGGGGCAGATTTATCACCATGCACGTCTCCGATGCGGTTGTGATTCGATAAAAGCGCCCCAGTCTGCACGGCGATAAATGATGACATCACATGGATGGCGTTTTTGGCCCCCGGTGTATGGACAGGAATGATGGGGAAAATTGCTGGGCTGAAAATCACTGAGTGCATACACACTGAGCAGGATGCTATGGAAAGCCGCCGATGAGCGGCATCAGCCGGCGATGATGCGGGAGTGGGCACCATCGCTCACCACCGTACATACAGGGCGGCTTTTGAGCTAAAAGGAGTTCAAATGGCAAAACCGAGCTGCTTTCAGCTCATTATCACCCAGTGTGTACGGGCCTTAATAATATGCAGCTCACATTGACTGTTCTATCAAAGCAGTAACTTTTATACTAAAGCTGAGTACATTACAATATGGGCTATGATGTAAGCAGCAGTCACATGATCAACTATAGAATATCACTATTAAAAGGGTAGAAGTGAGTGAGTGAGTGAGTGAGAGCGTGAGTGAGATTATGTACAGGGGTTTTTACGGTATTTTTGCTTAGAGCATCTCCCCCTGGTGAGATATGGCCGTCATGTACTGACCCCCGCCACTACTGGGAATGTGCTGTATCGGAGTAATGACACAGCAGCAGGTAGTATCTGCTCCATACAGATCAGCCAGAACAATACCCGTTGTTAGGTAATTGACAGTAATTGTGTGGGAGAGAAGTGACAATGCGCAGTACTTACTATGCCGCACAATAGTCGGTGCATAAGTTCATGGTCTATGTATGATTATTACACAAAGACAGAACTTCCAGATCACAGATTAGTAACGTCAGAGCCAAGATTACAGGCTGGAAACCTTCTTACTGCGGGAATCGGGTCCCTGTAACTACAGATGTAGCTGTGCTGATCTTTGTGTATTCACATGCGCACACATTGTGGTACTTGCCCCCGGGTGTGGATAGTCGCATCTGCTATCACGGAATGGTGCGACTACTTCACAATCACATGACTATGGCCCTTATTTTGGTGGACTCGGTAGTACCAGAGTGGCCGCCCCGGCAAATACACCCGCCCCCCACCCCTGCGGTATCCCCTCCAACCATGCGAGGGGATGTGTATAAAAACATGGCAACACTCGCCGCATTTATCCGGAATCACCCAGCGTTTGCATGGGGATGCCTATGGTAGCCTCCATGGCTCGCCACCACCCCCGTCCATCCCCCCGTGGGAGCGCCACGCCGACTGTGCAGGCATGCAACACTTTCTGCAGCCTGGACTCGATAGTTACCGGTATCTGTAGATGGCGTTAACTAATAGAAGCCTATGGGCTGTATTCCACATTCTTACTGAATGGGATCCAATCAGATCCTTCCCAGCGCCCCCTGCAGCTTGTGTGAGAAACTGCACATGCCCAGAAGAATTCCCGGGTTCTTCTATTGCAAAGGACCGCTGTTATCGGGAGAGGCTGATTCTGCATCCCCCGCTGCTGTCACCGTCTTTTGCTGTAGTTGCATCTGCCACTTTATGCTAATGCTACTATCTGCTCTACAATTCAAGGTCCAAATTACATATTTGTATTACTTCAATGAGTAGCATTGCCCTCCAGGCCCTGTATCAGCTGTTACTGCTCCCAAAACACAGGATAAAGCGTTGGACCAAGACAGTCCCCAGTAGCAACTTGTTTTACCCGTAGCAACCACTAACATTATAGCTATCATTGTGTCTAGTGTGCTACAGTGAGAATCTGAATGGTTGCTATGGGCAACACCTCCACTTTTCTTTTTCAGAAGGATTAATAAATTCCCACTCCCTCCATTTGCAGCACTAAACAACTTGTATAATCTTCTAGAAACTCCACGATCATCTGATAATATCTGACTGTTCTGTACCAAGCAATGACTTTTGTACAAGAGCTGAGTGGCTTAACAAAGGCTGATTATGATGTCAAACAGTCACATGATCAGAGAGATCAGCTGACACATCTCATCCTATGGCATTTCACCACCAAATGTAAAGTGCTTGCTTCCTGGGAAACGAATATGCAAGACTTACGCTTCAAGGCCAAGGGGGTGTTCTCGTACACATCCCCTTATTTATTAGCAGTTTCTTATATAGCGCACACATATTCCGCATCGCTGTACAGAGAATATTTGAACATTCACATCAGTCCCTGCCCCAGTGGAGCTTACAATCTATTTTCCCTACCACATGTACACGCACACAGACATTCTAGGGTTAATTTTGTTGGGAGCCAATTAGCCTACCAGTATATGTTTGGATTGTGGGAGGAAACCGGAGTACCCGAAGGAAACCCATGCAAGCACAGGGAGAATATACAAACTCTGCACAGTTAGAGCCATGGTGGGAATCGTACCCATGACCTCAATGCTGTGAGGCAGTAATGCTAACCATTACACCATCCGTACTGCCATCTCCTTGCATGGTACCAAGGGTGTTAAGCCGCTCGCTACGTAGAGAACGACTGCTGATTAGCGACTAGTACTGAATTACCCCCTTAGTCTCGAGTGAATGTGTTTCAGGGTCTACCTGTCCTAATGCTGATAGTGTGTCACATTTTAATAGATTCACACATCCACTCTGTTTTAGTGTGTGTGTGTGTGTGTGTGTGTGTGTGTCTGTGTGTGTCTGTGTGTGTGTTCCCAGTTCAGGTCTCCAATAGCGGTTTCTGAGCAGTCTCACGGATATATAATGACATCTATGCATGTTCCTGTGGGACGTCAGGCGCAGCACTGACAGGCAACTCTATAAATCCACAAAGCAGGAGGCCAGGACGGCTCTGGCACTGGGGCTCTGTAGGGATCAGCGCAATCATTCTGCAAACCACCCAGCGAGTTGGAGGAGCAAATGATGGAATTACATCAACCTTAAAAAGTAGAAAGTCAGCCAAGATGCTCCTAGCATTTGTCTATGTAACACCTGCTTTCAATTATCAAACCTCGTCCCTCGGGGGGAATGTTAAAAGCCGCATGTGCAACCCCTTTACGCAGGAGGCTCTAGATTTATGTGCTGCGAACACAGCCTTTCAGGCAACACATGGAGGAGCAGGCACGGAGGAAATCTTCCTATGATGGCGGATGACGGATGGAGATATTAAGTGACCAGCTGTCCCTGTTTGGTGGGGCTAGCTCAAGGAAAGAAAATATTGCAACAGTCAGAAATGATTTTATTGCATGCTAAAAACAGAATCCACGGGTCTGCTGGGATTGTGGTATCCAGTGACTTCCTGGGGCACAGTCACCTAGTGGGGGAACTCCTCGATGGTCACCTAGATAATATGTACCCTCACGGCCAAAGGGCAAACTATATTTTCTGTATATGTTGACCTTGGAAAGGTCTTCATTATGATACATAGGTGGTGTGGTTCTGGCATCCCCAGTTGTAATGCAAAGAATCCTACTACAACAAGCATCCACAAATCATTTATTTTTGGTTTTCGTGTTTTCCTATGGTGTACACTACTGTTCAGAAGTTTGGGGTCACTTAGGAATGTCCTTATTTTTGAAAGAAAGCACTGTTTTTTCCCATGAAGATAACATTTAATTATAGTTACCTACCCTCCTGCATTCTGTAGGAGACTCCTTGAAATAGCAGCAATCTCCCTCTCTCCCTCATTAGGTTAGCAATCTCCCTCATGTCACCTAGCCCACATTACACTTACATTTTTGGGGGAAAAAAGGAATGAGAGATAGATACATTTACATTGAATCATCAGCACCATTTCCCAGCACTATACCAAGTATAGTATTTCTTACTAACTGCTTTGGGACTCATCTACAATTGGATATAAGTCATTCTTCTTGCTCAGTCGTGCACCGGGGCCTCCCGCTTCTCTTTCTACTCTCGTTAGAGCCTGTTTGTGCTGTTCTCTGAAGGGAGTAGTACACACCATTGTTGGAAATGTTCAGTTTCTTGGCAATTTCTCACATGGAATAGCCTTCATTTCAAAGAATAGACTGTTGAGTTTTACATGAAAGTTCTCTTTTTCTGGCCATTTTGAGAGTATAATCGAATCCACAAATGTGATGCTCTAGATACTGAAATAGGTCAAAGGAAGGCCAGTTTTATAGAGGCCATGACATCCTATATATGTATATACAGTAGAGGCAGGGGAATAGAGGCCGTGACATCCTACATATATATACAGTAGAGGCAGGGGAATAGAGGCCGTGACATCCATCTGTATATACAGTAGAGGCCGGGGAATAGAGGCTGTGACATCCTACATGTATATACAGTAGAGGCAGGGGAATAGAGGTCATGACATCCATCTGTATATACAGTAGAGGCCGGGGATTAGAGGCCGTGACATCCATCTGTATATACAGTAGAGGCCGGGGAATAGAGGCCATGACATCCTCCATGTATATACAGTAGAGGCCGGGGAATAGAGGCCGTGACATCCATCTGTATATACAGCAGAGGCAGGGGAATAGAAGCCGTGACATCCATCTGTATATACAGTAGAGGCCGGGGAATAGAGGCCGTGACATCCATCTGTATATACAGCAGAGGCCGGGGAATAGAGGCTGTGACATCCACCTGTATATACAGTAGAGGCCAGGGAATAGATGACATACAATCCTGTACATGAATGGATATTTATATAAATAAAGCACTGACGCACTATGGATACTGTGAGTGGAGATGAGACGTTTCAGCTGCAGGATTGTATATTGCCCAGCTCCTGATCCCTGACCATGTTGCTGATGTCACACCCTGGTACTTAGTACTTTCTTTCTCCTCCGCCAGGTTCTGAGAATGAAGTCACTCAAGTCAACCGCTGCCTGGACGCCGCAAAAGCCTGCAACGTGGACGCCACCTGCCAAAAGCTACGGACAGAGTATGTTGCCCTGTGCATACGCACCATGGCACGGACTGACTCCTGCAACCGCTCCAAGTGCCACAAGGCCTTGAGGAAGTTTTTCGACCGCGTGCCACCTGAGTACACCAACGAACTGCTCTTCTGCCCGTGCGAGGACATGGCATGCGCAGAACGGAGGAGACAAACCATAGTGCCAGCTTGTTCGTACGAAGCGAAGGAGAAGCCCAACTGCCTCAGCCCGCTGGACTCTTGCAAGGGTGATTACATCTGCAGGTACTTGTACTGTGCTTCCTATGTGTCTGTTGTTACTCTATATATCTCCTGATGCTCCATGATGCAGTAATCTGTTCCCAACACCAGGGGTCCTCCACCATTACTATGTGTAATGTAACATGTGCAGATAAGTCCAGTGCTATTTCTAGACTATTTGGCTCCACATGCGAACAAGTAAATATGCACCTCCCCCCATATACATGTAAAGTGTGGGCGGAGTTATTCTGAATGATGCTGCTGCAACCTAACACAGGATTCCTGTGCATGCAGCAGTGTAATTTAGAGCAACTCCGCCCATCGAGTGGAGTACTAGGGGTCGGGTGGGAGGGAGGACTCGAGGGAGCACACGAGCTGTTGGCAGATTGAAGTCAGCGGCAACGGTGGAAGGCGATGATGGAACCTTCAGGCAGTGGCGTCGAAGGGGAAGGGGGGGGGGGGGCTTTTAACCAGGGCCTGCTGGGGGGGCCCTGGTCCCGCTCCTCCATTGAGAGACAGACACTGGGAGAGGGTTGACAGCCTCTATCCCCAGCTTAGAACTCACTTATCAGTGCCATGTGCTGAGATGGGGAGAGAGACATCTGCAGCGGCAGCCTGTCCTCTCTCTCCCCCTCTGTGTGTGCTATGCGGATCCATTGATCGGCTGCCGATATCTTTTAGTGTGGCCGATATAGTAAACTTTATAGGCCGCAGCCCACGTTGGCTAGTGTGTATGGGGCTTAAATCAGGGGGAGACAAAGTATGACATAGAGAGGCAAAGTCTGACAGCAGAAGGCAGGAGGAAGCAGAGGGTGACAGGGGAAGACAATGGGTGACACATTGAGACAGCGGGTAAAAGGGGTTCAAGCACAATGTGGTGAAGAGAACAAGTGGCCTACACTATTTGGGCTTTCCTTTGTTTGGCACTCGAGTAGGCAGACTCTGACAGGTCTGCGAGAGGGCCAGGGGATAATTAATTGCCGGTCTGGGCAGCAATGGGCCCCTAAGTCCCCAGGGACCCCGGTGCAATGCTAGTTCCACCTCCAACCTGTAGATTGTCTATTTTACTTAGATCTACTATACAAAAAAATGTGTACTCTATTTTGTGGAAACGCTCATACTGTAATTACCTACCTTACGCACACATGGGACTTCACATTCTGATTGCGATTTTCTAGACTACCTTTGAAAAAATCAGCCAGTGCCTATTACAGTATACTGTAAATCAGTGGTGGATTTTACCTATGGGCTGCAGAACTTCAGCCCCCCTCCCCCAGTTACTTCTGCCACCCCTTTCAGTGTCAGCAAAGCCAGATGCAGTCTATTGGAAGCCATACCTGTCATTCTCCCACAGTAAGGCAGTCCTATTGAGAGGTGTTTCCAACCTCTGGGACTGCCAGTCCAGTCTGTGATAGGCAGAGAGTTGGCTTCCTACACAAAGCCACTCCCTGCCTTACTGTGGAGCCCTAGCCGACATCTATTGGGTGCAGCCGACGCAGCCCTAGAAGCCAGACTTTTGTGCATGTGCAGTACCATCTGTTGTTGGTACTGAGCAGGTCAAATTAATTATACATACAGATGTCGGGACTAGATGCTTTAATAGTGTACTTACCTTTAACTTTTTGATTTCAATGACTTACTAAGTTACTATGCTCAGCAAACAGTTAACTACTTACTGTATGTGTGCTGGTGATTAAATAACTAAACATAAACAAAAACCATAAAAGATTTGAGTGCATTGCTGCCCAGAGCTCTGCACAATTAGGTTTCGGAGTACTTCTCATCTACCGCCCCCCCATGGAGATGGAAAGACATTTCTACAAGAGTTTGCAGATATTGTTGCTGGGCTAGTTCTGGAGCACCAAAGATGGCTCATCCTCTGGGATTTCAGTGCATGGGTCGATAAAGAGCTCTCATGCCTTGGCCAAGATCTCATGTGCACAATGAATGCTCTCGGGCTGACACAAGTCATCCCATCTGCTACACATAAAAGTGGTCACACTCTTGATCTTGTGTTCCAGATTGGATTAGAAGTCTCTGACCTAAAGATAAACCCAGTCACATGGTCAGACCACCACTCAATATGGTACTCAGTTGCAGCCCCTCAAAATAGATCTTTGCCCATGGAATTGACCAGATATCGCCCAAGGAGGGCTATGACTCCTCAGGCCATGGCAGCTAACTTGGACCTCTCGGCAGTAATGAGGACCTGTAAAGACCCATGTTCCCTAGTCCATTATTATAACAGGGCTGTGACAGCAGCACTGGATACTATCCCCCCTGTGCGATTACGACCCTGCAAACCACACCATCAAGCACCATGGTTTGACAACAGTATTCGTGATCTCAAGAAAAGGGGTCGTATACTTGATAGATGATGGAGGAAGGCAAACCTGGCAGAGTAGAAGTTAAATCTAATCAAACACGTTGGAAAATACCAATCAACAATCACCCGCAAGAAAATGGAGTTCCATTGAAATGAGATCATTGCAGCAAAAAATAGGCCCCCTCAGCTTTTCCGTACAGTGGAGATGCTTTGCAAACCAGCATGCCTGCAGCCTGATATAACCCTCTCCCAGTCAAGATGCAATGAGTTTGCTAAATTCTTTGTAGATAAAGTATCTATCATCTGGGCTGGAATCCCCACAGTGACACCAAAGGAGTACCAACATATCAAGCCTGCCAGTGTAAGACACCTGCCTTCATGGGACATCTTTGACCAAGTGGATGTACAATACATTGCTGCAATTTCCCAACTGTTGCGTCCCTCCTCCTGTGATCTGGACCCTGCCCCATCCAAACTTATTTTAGGGTGTATGGAAATAATCGGCCCTGCATTCGCAAAAATAGTTCAATGCTCTTTGCAGACTGGCGTTTTTTTCCCAACCACTAAAGGAAGCAATAGTCAGACCACTTCTTAAAAAATCTAATTTAGACCCTGACTGCATGACCGACTAAAGGGCAAGGCCAGTATCAAATCTTCCTTTTCTAGGAAAGGTTATTGATTAAGTGGTTGCAACTCAACTAGATACCCACCTGTCAGCCCATGACATTTATGATCCATTCCAGTCAGGATTCAGGAGAAGACATAGCACAGAAACAGCTCTGGTATGTGTGCTCAATGATCTTCTAAATGCAAGGGATAGAGGACACTGTTCAATCCTAATCCTCTGGACCTCTCTGCAGCATTTGACACCGTTGACCATGGGAATCTAATTGAGTGCCTGAAAAAGTTCTGTGGTCTGGGTGGCACAGTCCTTAGCTGATTCAAATCATTTCTCACTGGCAGGTCACATAGAGTGTCATCGGGAGTATACTCTTCGCCACCAGTGCCCTTGTCTTGTGGTGTCCCACAGGTTTCTATACTCTCTCTCCCATGCTTTTTGCAGTATACATGCTTCCACTGGGTGACATAATCAGACGTCATGGCCTGGTCTACCACTGCTATGCAGATGATACACAACTGTACCTGTCCTTTGCTCCAGGCACCGATAACACAATAACAACCTTAAATGGCTGCCTAGCTGAGCTCCAGGAGTGGATGAGTGCCAGTTGGCTGAGACTGAACCCAGATAAAACAGAAGACCTGATGATAAACCACAGGACAAGACGGCAGCATAGCCAACTGACAGGTCTTACGTTGGGGGTACAGCACTAAAAAACTCTGACCATGTGCGGAATCCGGGTGTTGTCCTGGATAATGGCCTGACACTTAAACATCAGGTGTCAGCCACAATTAAATCCTCATTCTATCATCTAAGAAACATAGCCAGAATCAAGCACTCAATTCCCTCAGAAGACCTGCCTAAAGTCATACATGCATTTATATCATCATGACTAGACTACTGCAATGCTCTCTACCCGGGGCTTCCAGCAAAAGAATTGCACCGCTTGCAGCTGGTACAAAATGCAGCCACCAGACTATTAACTAACCAGCCCTGTTCCTGCCACATAACTCCCATTCTCTACTCCCTTCACTGGCTGCCTGTAAAATGGCGAATCACTTTCAAGGCCCTACATGACCAGGGCCCAAGGTACCTGCAGCAGCTGCTGATTCCTTACTGTCCTACTCGATTACTACGATCCACTGAAGAAGGACTACTAACAGTACCCAGAATTTCCCTTAATTCATCAGGGGGTCGAGCTTTCAACTTTGTTGCTCCAACTCTATGGAACTCTCTCCCTCGCACAGTGCGAGAAGCCCCCAATGTAGAATACTTTAAAAATAGACTAAAGACGTATCTATTTCAAGGTTGCCTACCCTCCCGGCCCCCATCTCCAGAGCAGCTGCCCGGCCGCCTCGTTGAATTACCGCGATCCGTGGCTTTTCGCGGGGAGGGGCAGGGCTAAATATGCAAATAGTGCCATTTAGTCCGCCCCTCCTAGAGGCCCCGCAAAACGGGGGGATTTCCAGTGCTGGGGGCAGGGCTTGATGACGTCTAAATCAGGCCCTGCCCCCAGACGTGATGCGGACAGTCTCCTCTCTGGGCTTCTCCCGGAATGAAGAGTTTAAAAGTAGGCCAGTATGACCTATTTACTCAAGCATTTTACTGATATCTACTGTTAAACTTGTTTTGTATTTTTAGCTGTAAAGACAATGGTAAAGCACTTCCTATTGGGAGAAAAGTGCTATATAAATATCATTATTATTATTATTATTATTATTATTATTATGATGAATAAAGTACAAATTATTGAGGTTAAAACACAGAACAAAATAAAATAGAAAGTATGGATTATCTATACACCCTGCCCTGAACATAAAACAGGCCATCTGTAGCTCTACAGAAGAGACGGAACCATAAGTCTCAGCATGTCCTGCACCAGCAGTGCTTTGGCATTTACCTCTGCAGCTACTGGAAGACCACAAGTGCCTGGCTCTGCTGGAGAGAAACATTATGGTTTTAATTATAGGTTAGCACCTGCCATTTAATAATCTCCTGGGGATTTTAAAGGTCTTGGAGTTAAAGCCCAATAAAACGTCGGCGTGCGTTTAGAGTGGCAACGAGCGTGAGTGATTGGGTGACAAGCGCTAAAGGCAGCAAGTCAATACCCATTGTGGGACGTCATAGATCTTCTGACAGTAGGTGTGAGGAGACTGGAGAGGGCTAATGGTGTAATCTGTCTTTATCTCCCATGTCCATGATCAGCATGGGGGGAACTCTGTAAGTGAGGGATGGCACAGTTCACATAACCAATGCAGATGCTCAGGAAGGAAGGGCTGAACATGAATAAGACTCTAATAGAACACCAAAGGGGAGAAGTATTATAGCATGGAGAGTGACCAAGTGGGGAGAGATAAAGTAGGAACCAGCTTCTGTTCTGTTACAAGCTGTGTTGGTTGCCAGTTGTAAGCTGATTGGTTGGTACCTTATTTCTTTACACACATTATCTCTCCTCAAAAATCTCCCCTTGGTTTTATATTTAACTTAACACGTTTAAATTTTTTTCTTATTTCCGATTATCATGGGAACGTCCTGGTTATTTGGAACGTTCCCGCCTCCCTCTCGGGGTCAGCAGTGTCCCGTGGCGGGGGGGGCAGTTGGGAGTCCCACCGTCACACATGAATAGATGCTGTGGGTAAAATTGGGCGTGGCCTCGCGGCAGCACCGCGCGTGCGGGCCATGCCCCTTTCCCGCTATGCCACGCCCCAAAATTTTCGCCGCATGCACCGTACCTCTTTGGGACATTGAAAAGTTGGGAGGTATGTACCTGTAATAATAAACAAGAAAAGATATATACCGCCTTGGTGTGAGCGGGTAAGCTTAACACTAAACCAGGTATTATCGGCCTATATAAACCAGGTATTATCGGAATATATAATGAAGAAACAAGGATAGTGAAGCGCCCCACTGGTGGTATAGGTCAATGTAAAAAATCAAGGTTAACCATACCATCTGAAGCCTTCTGTGAATGGAATGTTCATCGGTCTCTTTTGGCCATTCCTTCCTCCCGTACTCCACGGACATAAAACAATGAGTAGTACAATCTAAACTGACAGAATAAAGTGCATAAACAAGGGGATTGGTGTTGGTATTGATGTTCTTCTACGTTGTTTAAGGTTCACCATGTGTACCAAGATGGGGTTTTACCTTACATCAGGGGTGTCCAAACTTTTTGCAACGAGGGCCAGATTTGGTGAAGTGTAAATGTGGGGGGCCGACCATTCAGCCTGACATTCTTTGAATCATTAATCACATCAGAATGGTCCCCCACTCTGCCCCATTCACTCTATGTCCCCCAGCCTGCCCCCATTCACTGTCTGTCCCCCAGCCTGCCCCTTCACTGTATTTCCCCCAGCCTGCCCCCATTCACTGTATATCCCCCAGCCTGCCCCTCCTTCACTGTATGTCCCCCATTCACTGTATGTTCCCCACTCTGCACCCATTCACTCTGTCCCCCAGCCTTCCCCCCTTCTCTTAATGTCCATCAGTGCCTCCATTCATTGTATGTCCCCAAGCCTGACCCTCCTGCACTGTATGACTCCCATTCACTGTATGACCCCCATTCACTATGTACCCCACTCTGCCCACATTCACTGTATGTCCTCCGCCCTGCCCCTGCTCCCCCGTCTCTGAATGGCCATCACTGCCTCCATTCACTGTATGTCCCCCAGCCTGACCCTCCTTCACTGTATGTCCTCCCCTCCCTTCTCTGTATGTTTCCCAGCCCCTTGTGTGAGCCAGAGGATGGAGAGGCAAAGCAGGCACTGCAAGGACAGGAGATGCTTGGGCTCCTACTGCTGCCGTCCTCCACTCTGCATGTTATGGGAGCAAGCTTCCCCCTTGCTGGCCCCCTCCCCACACACTGCTGTCACTGTGATTGTGGAGTATGGTGATATACAATTGCAGCAGCAGGGGTAAGATGCCAAACACATCTGACTGTGGCAACCGGCACCTCCTCACTGCAGCAGACAGCAAGGTAAAGGCACGCTCGCCGGGGCCCCACCTTTAGTGTCCTGTGCTGTACTTCTCACATCTGAAGCTCTGCCCGCTTCCAGCTGGAGGCTGCGGGACGCTTGAAATGACAGCACAGGCTGCAATTGCCCCCGGGCCTGACTTTGGACATGCCTGCCTTACATGTATGCTTACATATACTAAGTGGAGGTCATACTCATCGAGGTTTCTTTTTGAGGGGAGTAAGGTGGTTCTACTCTCATAAAGGTTTCTTTTGGTCCATATGAAAAAATGTGTCTCCGTACAGTGGTAAATACCAACAAACTTTTATTTTTTAATATATAAAAATACCACACCAATACCAAAACTTCCTATACCACGTGCTGTTTACTGGGAGTGAATGATGGAAAAGTAACACGGGATAGCTCACCAGTCGGAGGCAAGGGTAGTGGAAGGTATAGGTACAATGGAAAAGGCCCCCAACCAACGCGTTTCGACCCATTTGTCTTTTTCAAGGTGGTGCATTCATCCCCCTTAGTCCGATATATATACACCCTTAAGAAACTCCTCCCCTTTTCTCAGGGTTTGCTGTACTTAACTCCCAAGTGTGTATATAAAACATCTTAATAACAAATATAAGCATCTCCGTGCATTTCTCCATATAAATACACTCCAATAAAAAACTTTTGGCTTTTAAAAATGGTTAAAAACCTTATATTTTACAATCGAACATTTTAACGAGCCCTGGAACTCCTTTATTTACAGTATATGCAGCCTGCTGGGTAACCCTCCGTGTGCCTAGTGCAGGCATTCCCAACCACGGTCCTCAAGGCACACCAACAGTGCAGGTTTTGTAGATATCCAGGCTTGAGCACAGGTGACTTAATTAGTATCTGAGGGATTCTGATTAAACCATCTGTGCTGAAGCCTGGCTATCACTAAAACCTGCACTGTTGGTGTGCCTTGAGGATCGTGGTTGAGAAAGCCTTGCCTAGTGAACCGCACCTGGAACGCAATATCCCTTCCAGATCCAGTTGCGTACTTCTGCCTGTATAATTTATTCAGATAGGGTGGACTTTGTAGTCTATGACGTACCTTCCGGTCACAGCCTAAAGGATGCGATATTTATATATTTTATCCCCGAGGTCTCCTGGGAACGCATGTTCATTATCCCCAGAAGATCTCCTGGAGCGCAAATTTATCCTCTATAAACTTCCGGGGGCTCAATCCCGGAAGTTAGCACCCAGGATGACAGCCAGGAAAAGTTGTGTTGTGTTGGCCCCTATGTTGCGCCAAGGCCATAGTCTCTGAGATTTATGTGTGGCTCCTGTGTTGTACCAAGGACCACGTGCAGGGTCTCTGAGATGTATCTGTGGCCTCCTGTGTTGTACCACGTGCTGAGTCTGTGAGATGTATTTGTGGCTCCTGAGTTGTACCAAGGACCATGTGCTGAGTCTCTGAAATGCATGTGTGGCTCCTATGTTGTACCAAGGACCAATGCCGAGTCTGTGAGATGTATGTGTGGATATGCGTACTGTCAGAGATATACGTGGCTCCTGTGTTGTACCAAGGACCACGTGCAGAGTCTGTGAGATGTATGTGTGGCTCCTGTGTTGTACCAAGGACCACGTGCAGAGTCTCTGAGATGTATGTGTGGCTCCTGTGTTATACCAAGGACCACGTGCAGAGTCTGTGAGATGTATGTGTGGCTCTTGTGTTATACCAAGGACCACGTTCAGTGTCTGTGAGATGTATGTGTGGCTCCTTTGTTGTACCAAGGACCACGTGCAGAGTCTGTGAGATGTATGTGTGGCTCCTTTGTTGTACCAAGGACCACGTGCAGAGTCTGTGAGATGTATGTGTGGCTCCTTTGTTGTACCAAGGACCACGTGCAGAGTCTGTGAGATGTATGTGTGGCTCCTGTGTTGTACCAAGGACCAGGTGCAGAGTCTGTGAGATGTATGTGTGGCTCCTGTGTTGTACCAAGGACCACGTGCAGAGTCTCTGAGATGTATGTGTGGCTCCTGTGTTGTACCAAGGACCACGTGCAGAGTCTGTGAGATGTATGTGTGGCTCCTGTGTTATACCAAGGACCACGTGCAGAGTCTGTGAGATGTATGTGTGGCTCCTGTGTTGTACCAAGGACCACGTTCAGTGTCTGTGAGATGTATGTGTGGCTCCTGTGTTGTACCAAGGACCACGTGCAGAGTCTGTGAGATGTATGTGTGGCTCCTGTGTTGTACCAAGAACCACGTGCAGAGTCTCTGAGATGTATGTGTGGCTCCTGTGTTGTACCAAGGACCACGTGCAGAGTCTGTGAGATGTATGTGTGGCTCCTGTGTTGCACCAAGGACCACGTGCAGAGTCTGTGAGATGTATGTGTGGCTCCTGTGTTGCACCAAGGACCACGTGCAGAGTCAGTGAGATGTATGTGTGGCTCCTGTGTTGTACCAAGGACCACGTGCAGAGTCTGTGAGATGTATGTGTGGCTCCTGTGTTGTACCAAGGACCACGTGCAGAGTCTGTGAGATGTATGTGTGGCTCCTGTGTTGTACCAAGGACCACGTGCAGAGTCTGTGAGATGTATGTGTGGCTCCTGTGTTGTACCAAGGACCACGTGCAGAGTCTGTGAGATGTATGTGTGGCTCCTGTGTTGTACCAAGGACCACGTGCAGAGTCTGTGAGATGTATGTGCGGCTCCTGTGTTGTACCAAGGACCACGTGCAGAGTCTGTGAGATGTATATGCATCTCCTGCGTTGTACCAAGGACCACGTGCAGAGTCTGTGAGATGTATGTGTGGCTCCTGTGTTGCACCAAGGACCACGTGCAGAGTCTGTGAGATGTATGTATGGCTCCTGCGTTGTACCAAGGACCATGTGCAGAGTCTCTGAGATGTATGTGTGGCCCCTGATGGGTATGGGCCTTTACAGGCAGGCAGCAAAAGGAGCAGGCAATGGGTGCTATGTGGATGGAACAAGGCTGGTTGCTTTAAAGCCTGGTAGCTGCATATTTTACCATCTATAAGCCCTGCAGCTGGGACACGAAGGTAGAGTGTGCTGCAGTAATCTACTGTACATTCTCAGATGAAAGAATGAGGATTTGATTATTATTATTATAATTTTATTTATAAGGCGCCACAAGTGTTTTGCAGCGCCGTACAAAGGAACAATACAGGGAGACAAAACTTGGCATAACATTGAATAAATAACAAAAATACAGTACAAATAAAGAGCGCCACAGTTCAATACACATTACAGCTTGGATATAAGTAGTGAGGACTCAACGAAGATGGTCACTGAGTGTTGGGGTATAGGAGAGCTGTGAGTGAAATGTGAAGAGAAGAGGGCTTTGACAACAGGAGGGAAGAGGGCCCTACTCGGAGGAGCTTACAATCTAGTAGGAAGGGGAGACAGACAGATTACAAGAGGTGCAAGCGAGCGGGTGGTGGTTAGATAGCAGGATGTAAACAGGCAAGAGGTCGGAGAACCAGCTGGTTTATGCAGTGGAAGGGTACGCTTTGATGAATAGGTGAGTTTTCAGTGCCCGTTTGAAGCTTTGCAAGGTCGGGGAGAGTCTAATGGAGCGAGGGAGTGCGTTCCACTGAAGGGGTGCAGCACGGGCAAAGTCCTGTACTCTAGCATGGGAAGCAGTGATCAGGGTCAAGGAGAGACGACAGTCGTCAGCCGACCGTAGAGGGCGGGAGGGTGTATGAATGGAGATGAGGTTAGAGATATATGGAGCAATGGAATTAGAGATGGTCCTGTGTGTGAGTGTGAGGTGTTTGAAGAGGATTCTGTAGGGGAATGGAAGCCAGTGCATATTTTTTTGAAGGGGAGTGGCAGAATTAGAGCGGCGGGAGAGGAAGATAAGCCTGGCTGCAGCATTGAGGACAGATTGGAGAGGAGCCAGTTGGGTTTGAGCAAGGCCAGTGAGGAGAACATTGCAGTAGTCGAGCCGTGAGATGACCAATGAGTGGATGATCAGCTTAGTTGCACTCTGAGAGAGAAAGGGCCTGATGCGAGCAATGTTGCGTAACTGGAACCGGCAAGAATGGGCCAGGGCTTGGATGTGGGGTGCAAAGGAGAGGGAGGAGTCAAGAGTGACACCCAGGCAGCGGAGTTGGGGAACGGGGGAGATGACGGTGTTGTTAACAGTGATAGAGATATTAGTAGGGGGCATAGCTCTGGGTGGGGGAAAGATAATGAGTTTGGTTTTGTCCATATTCAGCTTCAGAAATCGCTCAGACATCCAGGTGGAGATGGCAGAGACACAGTTGGAAACTTGAGAGAAAACAGTGGGGGACAGATCAGGAGAGGAGAGGTAGATTTGGGTGTCATCCGCATAGAGGTGATATTGGAAGCCAAAGGAGTTAATGACTGCACCCAGAGAGGAGGTGTACAGAGAGAACAGAAGGGGGCCAAGGACGTAACCCTGAGGGACCCCGACAGGAAGGATAGAAGGTGGTGAGGTAGAGCCAGAGGCAGAGACTGAGAAGGAACGGTTGAAGAGGTAAGAGGAAAACCAGTTGAAGACTGTGCCAGAGAGGCCAATGTTTTGGAGTGTGTGGAGGAGGAGAGGGTGATCCACAGTGTCAAAGGCAGCAGATAGGTCCAAAAGGATAAGCAGGGAGAAGTGACCCTTGGATTTGGCTGACAGCAGGTCATTGGTGACTTTCACTAGGGCAGTCTCAGTGGAGTGAAGTGGACAAAATCCAGATTGAAGGGGATCTAGGATGGAGTGGTCAGACAGGTAGCTGGTGAGATGCCTGTAAACCAGCCGTTCTAGTATTTTAGAGGCAAATGGGAGAAGAGAGATAGGGCGGTAGCTTGTGGGAGATAAAGGGTCCAGGTTTGGATTTTTAAGAATAGGCGAGACCAGAGCATGTTTGAAGGGTGAGGGAAAGATGCCAGTAGAAAGAGATAGGTTAAAGAGGTGAGCAAGGTGGGAGCAGCCAGTGGGGGAGAGGGAACTGAGGAGACGGGAGGGGAGAGGGTCCAGGGGACAGGTAGAGGGGGGAGAGGATGAGATGAGGGAGCGGACTTCCTCAGCTGTAGTAGGGCAGAAGGATGACAGAGTGGGGTAGTTGGGAGGGGAGGATGATTGGGGTGGGTGGGCAGCAGAGGGGGTATGGGAGGAGATATCATGTCGGAGATGTCAGATTGTATCTGATACCAGATGTTTAAATGTCAGGCCACCAATGCCAAGAGTCTGCACATGACACCGGGCATCTGGATTATCAGAGCGTTGTACTTATAATATATGTGGTCTATGACTGGAGGTGGTCAGAAATAATAGTGAAAAATGATGTAGAGAACAAACTTGCTGGTATTAGATGACTTGTGGGATCTCGGTTGTACAACAGGCTGATAATATGAAAGCTACTGTATAATGGGGAAGTGCCCATAAGGGGCTCAGGTTAAAGAATCAATGGTCAATGGGTAACTGCAGTGGGGGGGGGGGGTATATATACACCACATGAAAAGCCTGTGTTTGTCCCTCTGCACCTTGCTCCTTAAGGAGACCTCACAGGCTCAGCGCTGCCTCTGATTAAAAAAACAATCCACTACTAACAGCCACCTGCACAGCATGGAGAGCTGCCCGTTCCCCATACAAATCAGTATTTTTACCAGTTCACTAATATAATAACTCAAGCACCACTGATACAGAACAAGAAAATATCTCAGGTCATTATTAGACGTTCTAGAAGAAAAAGATATCGCGATGGTCCCCTATGAGAGGTTAATTGAAAAGTACAGTAGTTTCAATGTTCCCAGATTCTGTTATTTGCAGCTGAGAAGTTATGTAAATAACAATAAGATTAAACCAACAATTACAGACATAACAGAAGACATGGAAGTAATGATCTGTCATGCTCAGGGGCGGATTGGTCCGCTGGAAAACCGGGCCATTTCCTGGTGGGCCGGCCCAAAACTCCGGCCGCGCTCCCCCCTGGACTGTCAGGGCAGCAGCCGCGGCACTTTGCCCAAATCCAAAATGGCCACGGGAGGGCTGGTGCAGATGTGCACAGCACCTCCCATGAGCCTTCAAGCTGGCTCCCAGCTCCCATTCCCCCTCCGCTCGGCTATCCGGCTAGCAGAAAGAAGAAGCAGCAGGTGAGCGGGAGAAAATGCTCTGCTCCTGGACTTCCCTGGTAATGTATGATTGCCATCACCTGTGGTGAAACACCTTTACCTAGCTCCCCACAGGTGATGGCAATCATACATTACCAAGAACAGAGCATTTTCTCCCTCATGGAGAGGGTCATGTAGGCAAGTATGATATACATACACTGCCGCTGCCACAACCCCCCACCACCACCACACTACTTATACCACCACCGCCACTTACACTGCCGCCGCCACTCGTATGTTTGTTTGGCAGCGTCCAAAGCATTGCAGTAGGAGTCGTAGCTAGTCTTATATGTGAGGAAATCAGTCATACTTCGAGATTTACGCCATTGGTGTTCTACTTTACGTGACTGATTTCGTAGTTGTCTTATTGTGTTTGAGTGCCACGGTTGGCATCTGAGCCTACGTGGGGTGTAATGGGAAGCTGGAGCCACTTCATCAAGGGCTGTTTCCAGAGTCTGGTAAAGGTGGGAAACAGCAGAGTCAGGAGAGGTAAATGTAGAAATTAGTGAGAGCGGTTGTTGCAGGGAGGTGGAAAGTTGTGGAAAATTAATATCATTAGTATTTCTGCGGGTTAGAGTAGGCTTGCACGATTTCAGTGTCAGTGAGCTTGGGGTAATGGAGGAGAGTGAGAGGGTAATGAGTAGAGACAGGATTATATGCAACATAAAAAGCTTGAAATATGCATGCAAATATGCATGAAAAATACTTAAAGTATGCATGAAAAGTGTTAAAATATGCTACATTAAATAATAAAAAAAGTACTTATTTATTTAGAAATCAGCATACAATAGTTGCAAATAAACCTAAAAAATAGGCCCACAGCATCTGCAGATGTCTAGTGCTGTACACGTGATTTTTTTTTCCTCCTTGCTGCTACAGCAGACTGCAGCGTCCTAGGCTCTTCTGGCATCAACTACACAGACCCTCATCTCCGGCCCGATGAACCAAATGTCAGCATAGCGTGTGAGGGCGGCGCAGTGGAAGGCTATACTCACTGTGACATGGCATTTCCTCCGCGCCGCGTGATGTCACAACCCTTCCGCCCGCCTCTTCTGCTGCAGAAGTCTGTCTCTTGGTGTAAAGTCCCAGGCCAGGGGCAGGCAAAGGTTCAGGAGCTTCGTAATGGCATCCGCTCCAACTGACTTTTATCAACATGGATTGACAGCCTAGAGCAGTGTGAGACATAGCATACATCCAAGGTAGGGATGGCCATCGACCATCGATGATTTAAAATCATCGATGGTTTGTGGCCGATGTCGAATACTTTTGCCATCGATGTGGGAGTACCAGATGGTTTCCCTACATCGATGGCAAAGGAGAAGCAATGTTTCCTTTTTTTTTTTTTTTCAAGGTGCCAGGACACTGAGCATAGCTCCGCCCCCAACTCCTGGAAGTCACGCCTCCGTATTATGATTGGCCCATGGGCCATTCAGTCAAATATAATGGATGACCATCGATAGCTAAAACTATCTATGGTTATCCATCAAATAGTTTGCCACTATTGATGGCTGGGTGCAGAATTGCCATCGATGGCAACCATCGATGGCATCTGCATCGATGGCCATCCCTAATCCAAGGTTCCCCACTCTGCGCACATATTGCCCCAGCCTGCACACTCTAACACTACCTGGCCAGCAGCAACAGGGCAAAGCAGTGCTGTGACTCGCGGGAGGAAAGGGGGCGAGGCCTAAAATATGCACCATCACTATATTTTAGGTAAAATATGCAATAACCAGTGAGAATGGGCGAAATATGCAAATGCATATAATCCTGTCTCTAGTAATGAGATTGTGATCAGAGAGAGGGAAGGGAGGATCGACTGGGAAACAATAAATGAAATAAATGGTACTTATGTAATATCTGGGCTCCCGTTTTTCTTATGAGACCACGTCCCCTCGCGGGGCCGCTGCGCTCGCCACGCTTCGGGCACGGTGGCTCACTGCGCTCGCCACACTATATAAAATCCATTTCATGCGTAGTTGGATAGTAGGGGTATGAAAAAATGGGGTGCATTTAACATGGGAGCCCAGATAATACATAAGTACCTATGAAATGTGAATTTTAAATGAATTCTCTACTATGTCACAGACTGTGTTTGAAAAATGTCAGACAGGAGCTGATTGGTTGGTTGTTTATCACTCTCCATTTTATCACTTTTCAAGCTTAGTACATCTGGCCCTTAATAGTGTTCATATTCATATTCTCCAGTAGGAATCATTAATAAATTTGTCGGAGCCATTGAACAGAATAGGCTTTAACGGCCTTGTTCTATCGATGGTGTACTCATTTTTTAGATTTTCTAGAAAATACGTATGGCAAAAACACGAATCGTACACATTTGTACATTCTTAAATTTGCCGATGTGTGAAGTACTTGGTTATTTCACATCCACTGGGTAGGAATACGAACTTCCCCCTTAGAATCTGTCATTGTGCCCTGCATCCAGCTACAGAACAAGATGTATGGCTCCCTTACAAGGCGCAAGGGGCTGGTTACATGGAGCCGCGTGTTGTGTACTAGGGATTGATAAAACCGTCTTTTATTTTCTCCGCCGTGTAACCAGGTGGGAAATAGATGACAATCGATCTCGGCCCACCTGTTACACTGCAGACATTTGTTTTGTCTCCATGTTTGATTTGGTTTTTACAGAAATGTGTATTACAATTTATTTTCTCAATTTAGGTCCCGGCTAGCGGATTTCCAATTAGACTGCCAACCTTCTCCGCAGTCTGTGACTGGATGTGCCCGGGAGAATTACGCTGCCTGCCTCCGGGCCTATACAGGAATTATAGGTACTGGTATACTATGCTACTTTATCCCGGCTGCCCGCATGGCACTCGGCTCCTGTTACAGATTACGATCCGACCAGTGGTGGGATTCAAATAAATTAACAACAGGTTCTATATCCTAGTGCCCATTGCACATAAAGCCGAACGCCATAATGCCAATTACACATAAGGCCACACACCGTATACCCATTACACATTGTGCTACACACCGTGATGCCCGTTACACATTATGCCGCACACCATGATGCCTATTACATATTTGAAACATAAGTGTCACTTACCTACATCATACCTCCCAAGTGTCACGATTTCAGCGGGACAGTCCCGATTTTCGGGTCCTGTCCCGCTGTCCCACCCGCGGCCGGCATTGTCCCGCTGCGGGGGTGGCAGTTGGGAGCCCCCCAAGCTGATTGAATAGACGCTATGCGCATGCGCACAGCGTCTATTCACGGCCGAAAATGGGGTCACGGCTAATTTGCATAAGCAACGCCCTCATTTGCATAGGCCCCATCCCCTTTCCAGGCGCGCGCGAGTGTCCCTATTCCAGCAGCCAAGAAGTTGGGAGGTATGCTACATGCTCATTGCTAGGGAGGTTTTGCTTGATGCCAGGGGCTTCATGCTGGATGCCAAGGGGGCTTCATGCTCATTGCCAAGGGGGAATACATACTGGTTACCAAGGGGGAGTGAAATACTGCCACACTGTGTAAAGAACACTGCCGCCAGCCGCACACAATGTAAAGTGTGACAGCCGGGCAGAGAGCTGCGTTCTGCCCGGCTGTATACTGAAAGCAGGTCCGCTTCTCTTTCGAACTCTTCCGCTGGACTGCGAGCCAATAGGAGCTCATGGCCCAGCAGCCAATAAGAACCACCATTGCCGCTCCTTATTGGCTGCTGGACTTTAAGCTGCTATTGGCTCACACAGCTTTCTGCCTGGCTGTCACAGCTTTACAATACCTTGTGAGCCGCTGCGTCTATCTAAATTACAAGGAGTGGACAGCGCATCGCTCCTTAGCAAACGGTTCTGCAGAACTAATAGTATATTAGGTATCGGTTCTGCAGATCCAGTGCGAACCAGCTGAATCCCACCTCTGGATCCGACACTGCAAAGAGCCAAGACTCTGGGGGAGCCAGTATCTCCGGGGCCAGTGTCCGGGGCCACCCTTTTCATCAGGTGACATCCCTTTTCGGGATTGTGACCTAATAGATGAAGATTTAACCAAAGGGCAGTTCTCAGTTCTCTTGGTAAGATACTTCCTTTGTGGTTTGGGGACTTTGTAACCCGAGGTCCTACTGCAGATGATCCACTTGCAGGGGACACTGGGAGGGACCTGATTGGATCCCTCCCAGTAAACATTGCGAAAAGAAACCCATAAGTTTATATTAGGCAACGCCATCTACAGATAGCATTTCTTGCTGGGTCCAAGCTACAGTGTTGCTGCTGTATCCATGTGTCCCAACATTTATCAAGTAAAACTGGGACAAGATAAGCATCACCCCAGTACCACCAACTCCAGCTAGATCTACCAGAACACCCCCAACACTCCAACTCACATCAGAATTAAGGATCCTACTATACCCCTGAAATCAGGAGAGTTGGGAGACAGCTGTAGTTTCGGCAAGGGGAGGGAGAACCTGTTGCCCGCCAGAGGTCAGAAAGCCGTAATAAGACAAATAAGAAACATGATGCGCCTGCTTGTCTGTGGCAGATGATGCCGTCCAGCTGCGGCTTATTGTAGTCTCAGTATCACCTGCAGAAGGGATTTGTGTTAATAATCTGCTTAGATGCGAGCTGGCCGGTGCTTCACCCAGGGCTACAGACAGCATCTGGTGGCTGCAGGGGAGAGTGGAGCGAGCAGTGCGACATGCATTTAGGTCGTCATGAGTCTAGGTCGACATGCATTTAGGTCGACATGAGTCTAGGTTAACATGGGTTAGGTCAACAGGATCATTAGGTCGACAGGGTCATTCGGTCGACATGGGTTAGGTCGACAGTCACAAGGTCGACATGGGGTTTTTCAAAAGAAATTTGAGCTGACATGTGCCGCCAGGCAGTATTTCCTGCCCTACCATCCACTAGGGTGTGGTGGGAGAATAAAATAGTGTGCCATGTGAGGGGACGCGGTGCTACATTACACTGTCTATGTTGACTACATCGACATTTGACTGTTGACCTACCCCTATGTCGACCTAATGACCCTGTCGACCTAGACTCATGTCGACCTTCCTGCATGTTGACCTTGACTCATGTTGACCTAAATGCATGTCGACCTAATGGTGTCGACATAATGACTGTCGGCCAACATGCTGGTGAGCTAATGATCCATACCCCAATGACCTGTCAGCAGTCTATACACTGTGATGCAACAGGACTGGCACTGTGCGCTGCCATATCCCTGACCCCTGACCCCTGACCCCTCATTACAGGCTATGGTTTGATGCTTCAGGATCAGCAGTGTAG
This sequence comes from Crinia signifera, assembly GCF_055691185.1. NCBI lineage: Eukaryota > Metazoa > Chordata > Amphibia > Anura > Myobatrachidae > Crinia > Crinia signifera. The sequence goes on from NC_139217.1 coordinate 31,040,882, forward strand.
AAACAACATTAATTAGGGTAAAATGACTCATCAGACATTGGGGGTATTTACTAAGATGGGAGATCTATTCCAAATGGGATGTGGCTAAGGGCAACCAATCAGAATCTACTTATTTATTTAGCACCTCCTAAAAGATAATAGATAACCAATCAGATTCTACCTATCGTTTCTGTTGCAAGCTAGAAAATATAGATAGAATCTGACTGGTTGCTATGGACAACATCCCCAATTTATATTTTTAGACGCTTTAGTAAATTTCCCCTCAAAGCGGGGAACAGACACCATGTAATGGGGGGAATTTACTAAGATGGGAGTTTTATTTCATATGAGATGTTGCTACAGGCAACCAATCATATACTGGGGGAGACGCACTAAAGGGAAAATGTGGTAAAAACCCCGTTATCGGGTATTTCCCTATGCACTAAAACCCGATCATCAGAATAAGCTGGAGATACTCTATAGAAGCCTATGTGCTTCTTTCAGCCACCGCTCTCCTAGCATGCCCCGTGGCCGACACCGTCTCACTGCACATGACCATGGACCCAGAAGTCCAGCGCCGGAGCTGCTCGCAGAGGACAGTTCTTATCGCAAGAGCTGTCCTTTATGTTGTTCATTTGTTAGTACATATACGATTATTGTGGATGCGGTTCCCGGCGGTGTAGGGTGGCGGATGTTAGTGTTTCCCCCCTAATGACTGGGGTAGAGAGTCAGTCTATACTGAGGCAGTGGTCATGGAGGTGTAGGTGGAGTTCGATATTGCCATTCGGATTGGTTCTGTTCATAAATGATGAAGATGAGGAAGAGGACTTGTTCATTTCCATGAAGACTGGAAGGGCTGGACATGTGGAGGCCACTAATGGCCATATGCACTATACTGTATGGATAGGCAGCAGTTGGGAACACCAATGTGAACTCATTTCACCACCCAGGGTTGTTTCTGCTTGTATAACCAAGTTTGCAACCCAAATATGACCATGACTGTTCCGCTTTCCGATGACCACCTATATACACTGGGGGTTAGCCAGGACTGCTCTCTGTTTAGTTTGAGCTGTTGTGGTGTCACGTGTTAAATTAACTATATGCATGCCATGATCAGTTCTCAGGTCCCCATTTGCAGATGGGATGACCGGGGATGTCCAATGGGATAATGTCCAAGATGTCTAATCTTTGTGTTTGTGTCTGTGATTTGCAGGTAGTCCAATCACCCCAAATTACGTGGACAACTCATCCTCGAGTGTCGCCCCCTGGTGCACCTGTAACACAAGTGGGAACCGGCAGGAAGAGTGCGAGAACTTCCTTCACTTCTTCACCAACAACATTTGTCTCCGTAAGTCGCCAGTCATGGCTGGTAGGAGGAGATTTGAGCATGACCCCGCAGGCATCTCCAGTACAAGACCACTGTTCCTTCAATTAAGTTCTACCAGGGACTTTTGTACTCATTTTACTTGCAACATTGGTTGTACGTACAGCAGGAATCACCAAGCAAATAAATACCTTTCAGGGTCAAAGATAGATAAAGCTTTGTTGACTTAGGGATGAGCGATATAGAATATTTTCGATGGAAGAGAACCAGATGGTTTCACTCCATCGATGTCAAAGCATAAGCAAATAGTTATTTTTTTATCTTAGCCGAAGGGGCCGGGACATGGAGCATAGCTCCGCCCCTGATACCCGTAAAGCTCTGCCCCAGGTTCTGATTGGACCACAGGCCAGTTAGTCAAATAAGTGGGATGGCGCAACCTTACATATGCGTGCACCTTCCACATCTTTCCATGGTCGGCGACCATGGAAAGATGTGGGAGGGTCCCAGTGGCATGCAAATAAATATTTATGTAAAACATCCATTTGCAGCCATTGCGGACATACAAGACTTGCAAATAGTGGGCAAATTCGCATCCGATCGAATGAACCAGAACAACCCCCATACAGTAAGCACACCTTCTGTCTATCATTTACTAGGATGCCATTGAGTACTGATAGACAGAATCTGCTTGGTTGCTATGGGTGATATCACATTTTCATTTATAGAAGCTTTAGTAAAATCCCCTAAAAGTTTTACAGAACAAAAATACCAGCAGAGCTCTGAGCAGAGCGTTTCCCGCCAGCTGCGCAGCTGCCACGGCGCCCCATCTCTGCCTGCAGAGCGTACGGATTAATGTTCTGCATTTGCCTTTTTGATTCAATCATTGGCCTCTATAATGGCAGCGGCAATCAGCGGTGAGTTATGTTGAACAAGAGCGCACAAGGCTGATTTTCCTACAGACGGGCTGATGACTGCTCGGGAACAAAGCCCTGGACGGCTCTGTGCGGGCCCTGTGCGATACGTATTGCTGATTCTGTTCTGTTACAGCAATAAGAACATTTATATCCCGCGTTCTCCAGGTGAATAACTTGTTTTTGCTTCTGATTTTTATTAGGAAATTCTATTCATGCTTTTGGCAACGGGACCAATCTGAACCTGGCGCTGAATCCGTCCGTAGCCTCTACAACGCCAGCGCACAAGGAGGAGAAGCATGAGAACGTCTCTGTTCCTGCAGCCAAGGACAACGACATAGTCCATGTACAGCCACCCACCAAGGTAGATGCCCGCACCGTCCCTGTGCTGTCCGTCATACAACATAGTCCGTCATACGACATAGTCCATCATACGACATAGTCCATGTACAGCCCACCAAGGTAGATGCCCGCACCGTCCCTGTGCTGTCCGTCATACAACATAGTCCGTCATACGACATAGTCCATCATACGACATAGTTCGTCATACGACATAGTCCATCATACGACATAGTCCATGTACAGCCCACCAAGGTAGATGCCCGCACCGTCCCTGTGCTGTCCGTCATACAACATAGTCCGTCATACGACATAGTCCATCATACGACATAGTTCGTCATACGACATAGTCCATCATACGACATAGTTCGTCATACGACATAGTCCATCATACGACATAGTTCGTCATACGACATAGTCCATCATACAACATAGTCCATCATACAACATAGTCCATCATACGACATAGTCCATCATACGACATAGTCCGTCATACGACATAGTCCATCATACGACATAGTCCATCATACGACATAGTCCATCATACAACATAGTCCATCATACAACATAGTCCATCATACGACATAGTCCATCATACGACATAGTCCATCATACGACATAGTCCGTCATACGACATAGTCCATCATACGACATAGTCCATCATACGACATAGTCCATGTACAGCCACCCACCAAGGTGGATGCCCGCACCGTCCCTGTGCTGTCCGTCATACAACATAGTCCGTCATACGACATAGTCCATCATACGACATAGTCCCTGTACAGCCCACCAAGGTAGATGGCCGCAATGTCCCTTGGCTATCCATCATGACATTGGCACTAGCCCAGGGCTTACTATGGTGGGGATTATTAAATAGACAGGGTCTAGACAGAGTCAAAAGGTGGACATGTGGAAGGTCGACATGGTCAAAATTTCAACGTGGTCAGAATGTTGACCTGAAAAAGGTAGACAAATGAAAAAGTGGACATGAGCTTTTCACATTTTTTGGGTTGTCAGTGTTGACAACGGTACTTGTGTATCATGGCGCCCCCGATATTTAGTTGCACGATTTTTCATTGCATCGCATGCCATACACCCGATGCACTGCGATGCGATTTAAGCCCCCTAAGCGATGTTAAATTGTATAAGCACCCTAATGGGTGCTTACAATGTTAAATGCACCCCCACGCCACCCCCCAGTATAAATGTGAACCCAAAGAGTGGCGAGCACAGCGAGGGGACGCAGATACCTGTGAAGTCCGCGAGGGGACGCGTATACCTGTGAAGTTATGCGCGGGGCTCGCTGCGCTCGCCACGCTTCAGGCTCGGTGGCTCGCTGCGCTCGTCACACTTTATAAAATCAACTCCACGCCGACATGCATAGTGGGGGTATGAAAAGGTCGGAGGACGCGTACCGCCGACCCTCGTGGGCTCGCTGTGCTCACCACGCTTCGGGTTGACGTTTATACTGTGGGGTGGCGTGGGGGTGCATTTAACATTGTAAGCACCCATTAGGGTGCTTGTACATGTTATAATCGCATACCATCGCATTGTATGGCATTGTATGCCATATACAATGCCATGCAATTTTTTTATTGTATGACATTGGGGAACATCGCGCGATATCGCATCTCATACCATCACATGCCTTATGGTCTGCGATGCGATGGGCGCCATGATACTACACAAGTACCTTGACAACTGTCGACATTTACCCCCAATTAGTGTAACGTGTACCCTTGAGCAGGCCATGCTTCGGGCTCATATTCTCCGGACATGGATGGCGAAGTAAGTACATTACATACATTACATACATTACCAGGGAAGTCCAGGAACAGAGCATTGTCTCCCTCATGGAGAGGGTCCGGTAGGCAAGTTTGACCTTTTTGGGCAGACCTATTGACTATCTATCTAGAAACTGTAGGTCTATCAACCGGAACCAGGCTGACTCGTACTCTGCTGACTTCTTATTGTCCACTTCCAGGAGGTGGTCTCAGTGTCTAACAGTGTCTAAGCAGAGAATCAATAGGTGGACACTATAGGTGCCCATACACCGAGCCGATTTCGGGCGATTGTGATGAATCGGGCCATGAAATCGGCCCAAATCGGCTCAGTTTGATGTCCTCTCAGGTCCGATGCGCGGTTCCGTGCGCATCGGACCAGAGCAGGTGGTCAGACCTGCTGGCCGTCCGACCACCCGACCTGGGACCTCCTTCCCGTGCAGCGGGGTCTGGACAGCTGGTGGTGGTGGCGGGGGGCAGGTAGCTCATAGTAGTGGCGGGCAGTGGGAAGCGTCCAAGCGGCGGTGGCTGGAGCTTGAAGGTGCATTTTGCCCGGTGGCGGGATGCGGCTGCTGAATATTTTTAAATGGCTGGCAGTTGATTGGCTGAAACTCTCAGCCAAGCAACGGCCAGTCAGTCATTTAAAAATATTCAGCAATATCCATAATCCCCCACCCCCCCCTGCAGCCTTACCCTAACCCCCCCACCCTTTCAGCCTAACACTAACCTTCCCTCCCGCAGCCTAACCCTAACCTCCCCCACCTGCAGCCTAAACCTTACCTCACCCCCCTCTGCAACCTAACACTAACCTTTACCCACTACCTACCTCTGCAGCCTAAACCTGACCATTCCCTCTGCAGCCTAACTCTATCCTACTACCGCAGCCTAACCCGCCCCCCTGCAGCCTTACCCTAACCTCCCCCCCTGCAGCCTTACCCTAACTCCAACCTTCCCCACTGCAGCCTAACACTAACCTTTAAACACAGCCTAACCCATACCTCCCAACATGACCCTCTCCAATTCTCTGTTCATGGGCTTCCCTGGTAATGTATGATTACCATAATCTGTGGTGAAACGCCTTTCTGGTCCATTAACCTGTTCAACACAGATGAAGGTAATCATACATTACCAGGGAAGTTTAGGATCAGAGCATTGTGTCCCTCCTGAAGAGGGTCATGTTGGGAGGTATGCTAACCTTACCTCTCACAGCCTAACCCTACCCTTTACAGATATCCATGCTATAGCACAGGGGACTGAATTAGGACCTCAGCCAGTTTGATTATACCATCTGTGCACAAGCAGGGATATCCTTAAAACATGGACTTCGAGGGTGCCTGGAGGACCGCATTTGTGAACCATTGTGCTACGGGCAAATTCTTGCTTGTAGAATGTCCTAGTTCCGTTGCCTTACTGGGAAATGTTTTCCTCTCGCCTCCTGCAGGTCACAAGGGAGGAGCCCTTTTTAGTAGGAACCAATGAGATCAAGTCAGAAGTCTTCAATTCTCTGGTCCCTTCCTCCAGTCCCCTATTGGCCAGCGGTGGATGTTCCCTGCTCATCGCTATATTTTTTCAGACCTTCATCTGAAGACAGCTGAGAGTTTTACTGTTTTATGCTCCAAAAAAAAGATAATTGCTGGGACAAAAACTGTGTCTTCTCTATTTTCATCTTTTTTTTTTTTTTAATTGTTAATTCATGGTAATCTTACAAACCAAACGGAAAGAAGTTCCCATTTTCATTTACTGTCTTCTGAATTTGATTGACACATCTCAAGATTGACATTGCGGAGTGAGAAGGCCAGGAGGAGGTCTCCTCGTACTATGGAACCTTACGTGGTGATTCTGCCGGTGGTGCCTGGGACCTCTGATGCTAATGAGATGAAAGACACATGTCTTATAGGACTCAGCAGAGCACAAAGGACAAGGGTCGTGTATTTTGGGCTGAAATCAAAATGACCTACACATATGAGGAAATTGTTGCGATTATGTTCTTAAATCAAATCGTGCGTAGGGGAGGGGGATGCATAACAATTATGTAATTACTCTGTTTGCATTTTTATTTTTTCAATTATGGGGGGGCTGTGTAAATATCATGTAATAATGGAATTATTTGTGAAATGACAAACCAAGTAACCCGCAAGGACCGGCAGCCTGTATTTTCCGGGATTGGGGTATCTGTGTGTCATATTTTGGAGCATCAGAAGTGCTTGTGTAGTACGGATAAGCGCAGCAGCAACGGAATTTCGCACAAACCTTGCACGGAACAGGATGTTGCTGTGAAATTCCGTTGATACAATCTTCGCACCCCGCTTTATCTCCGTCATTCCGCAGAGTTATCATAAATTAGCATTTATAGTCCGTACGTATGATCAGATGAAAAATGATAGGCCGCGTTCTGCACACGTGGTCAAAGTCTGCCGGCGACACCCGACGCATTTCACTCCCAGTTTAGTAAAATTTGGGCCACTCATATGTGGTGATTTCTACAAGATGGAACAAACTATTCTAAAAAATGTATTTGAAGATATGTCAACAAATCTTTTATTGAATTCACCATTTGTCCCCCCTCCCCCCCCCCCTCCACCACCAAATCCTTGTTTTGTTTTTGAGTTAATTCTGATCCGCGCACAATATAATTGTTAACCCTGGGATATTTTTTCTTATTTTTTTTTTTCTTTTCTTTTTTTGAAAGTAGCATTAAATTGTACTATTGATCTCTGGGAGTCAAATTATTTGTCTTGAGTGTTGTTTGTGTGTTTACCATGATTGTGTGGCTAACGGACCCATACGGCCCCCACTGAAATATCTGCGCTGCTCTGTGGCAGCCGTTGCTGGGCATCGGTGACCCCTCCCTCTATTTCCTAACAGGTGACAAGGAGCGACAGGGCTACGTAATAATACAGAGTTTCCCATTACAAGCTGTCACCTTCCTCTCCTCCTCTGGTTGTGTGAGGACCCATTCACACCCAGCACCCTCATTGTTTATGACTCTGACTGCTGGTTATCAAACCAGGTCTGAGCTGATTGTATGGGTGAGGCAATGTTTTCATTCTTACATAGGGCCTTTTTCAGAGGTGTGCGCAGTTTATGCACTACTGCTCACAGATTCTCAAGTAAGAAAATATCCAAATGCTGGTTTCAGCGTTCAATGCTGTGGCTGCGGGACTGAGAACAAGACCACAGCTGCATGCCGATACATGGTATTGGTACTCCCCTAACACACCTGTAACCAACCACTGACCCACCCATGACACCTTCACAACACAGCCATGACACCGTCTGTTTTTGCAATGACTTTAAGTCACCTCCAATGCAGAAATGACATTTTGGTCTTAATTTAACTTTCACAAAGGCCCTTATTCTGATTGAGTCGGACGGCTGCGTGTTCGTTCGGACGGCCGATGTTTGGTGTTTGCGCATGTGCAGAGGCATATGTGCGCATATGCGAACACTTCACACGGCCGAACACGGAGTGAGGTCCGTGCAGAAAACGATTGTACAGAACCGTCCGAGCAGGGGGTGGAGAGGGGCGTGAAGGGCTGTTTGGGCTCATTACCATATGCGTACGCCCCACGGTTCATGGGCGTTCCCATGAAAATGCTGGGCATACTTATGGTAATGCTGCCGTGATGCACGTGTGGGGGGCGGACATATGACATAGCCGGATGTCAGCTGCCCGCCCAGATCCCTGCTTTCATATGGAAAAATGCCTGAGTGGTCTGGAGCACTCGGTGCTGGCTGACTGCTCTGTCCATCATTCGATGGTCGGTGACCATCGGAGGATGGGGGAGGTTCCCACAGATGGAGGAGGTGTTCACATGAAACATCCACTAGCGGTCTGTACGCTCGGCGTCTTACCGCATTCGGATGGTGTGAGCGATCCGTACGGTAGGCGGGGCTAAGAACACTCAGTGCCTGTCCGAAATACGCATCCGTCCGAATCAACTAGAATAAGGGTCAAGTACAGTGCAGAGTATACTCCAATCCCTTACCCGCTGCACCCTATAGAGCCAAGAGAGAGGGAGTGTGAGGAAGGGAGGGACATAAAAAGAGGGGAGCAAGAGAGAGTGTAAGACAGAGATAGGTGGTTGCAGTACCCAGCTCTCATCGTGTGGAAGCCGGTAAGTCAGTTACTAGGGTGGTGATACGCAGTATATGGTCGGGTGGAGGGTGTTACAACTCATACCTACAAATAATTCTATCTTACAGTAGTACACAGTACACATGTGCCGCAATGCTCTGATTGGTCGTTATCAAGGCGCGTAGGCCTGTCACTCCCGACACGTATTTCCGTGCACTGTCGGTAGTGTTGTCCCGCTGGAACGTGAATAGTCAGCACAAGCCTAAGACAGAACATTGTAGAATCGTTAGTTGGTGCTGGATGACTGCCCGACAGGGGGGATCCCGATGGTCAGTTTCCCAATGACGGAATCCAGACTGCCGGTGCTCCGACAGGGGGGATCCCGACAGACAGGCGCTATTCTCCCTTGTCGGGTCCATGACCCCCATAGAGGGAGAACAGAACCTGTGGCGAGCATAGAGCGCCCACAAGGGGCTTTTTTGCAATCGCCCCCCTGTCGGAGTGCCATACCACACCCATCGTTAATGTATATGAAAGATTAATAAAATCATAGCAGCTTATAACATCACCACCAAAAAGGCGGGTAGTGTACTGTATTCTTACACTATGTGGGTATGGGTCCTAGGGGCTACAGTACACAGAGATGGAGCTGGCCTCTTCCTTGCAAGGGCTGGAGATTCTATCGCCAGCCCCCACCAGCGGCCGGCTCTCACCAGGGGTGCACGTGGCTACGGAGCTTTCTCCTCTGCCCGCCGCCTACCCCGGTGCCCCTCAGCACCCCACTGTCCCCCCTATCCCTGCCTGTCTACCTAAAGTGGAGACAGGCAGGGACCCGCAGTGGCACCGTCATGAAACTGGGACGCGTGTGAGATGCACGCACGTCCCAGTCAGATGGCGCGCCGGCGATCGCCAGCGGAGACATGCTGGCAATCCCCGGGCAGGGATCAGAGGCGCTCCATCTGTAAGGGCGATATGCATTAGATCAACATGGTCATTAGGTCGATATAAGCATTTAAAAAAAAAAAAATTAAATAACATGAAAATCTGGACATGACTCAAGGAAGGAAAGACAGATAGACAGAGAACCATACGGGGCATAGATGGAGAGACAAACAAACATATGGATGGACAGAGGTGGGGGGAGATAGACAAAGCAGCATATTGGGCTATAGATGGAGTGATTGAAGGGGGGCACAGATGGCCAAGGGGGCATAGACGGACAGAGCAGCATATTGGGGCATAGATGGAGTGATAGATGGACAGACAGATGGGGCAGGCATAGATGGACAGAAGGGGTGGCATTGATTGACAGAGCAGCATATGGGGGCATAATTGGACAGGCAGTCAAATGGGGGCAGGCATAGATGGACTCAGCAGTACATGGGGGAATAGTCTGAATGACAGCCAGGGAAAGAGGGGGCTCACGGTAAGCGGGACTGTGTGACACTCTTCCAGTACAATCCGTCAGTTCAGCTGTACGGCAGCTCTACCCCTCTGTGTCTTTCTCTGTAGTCTTCGACAAGAGGCTCCGGGCGGCACAAGCAGCTCTGCCTCCCGCCTCCCTCCCAGGAAGTAGACCGCCGCTCCCAGAACCCGGTTCACGGCAAATACTATTTTAAAAAGTGAAAACCGGTACAATGGCATTACCTGCTGGGCCTTGGGGCCCCTCAAGCATCCAGGCCCAATAGCAGTTGCATTCCCTGCACCCTCTGTAGTTACTCACTGGTTATGTCCTGTCATTTGTATGAGCTACGGACACAAAATAGTGACGACAGAGGATTTCATAGGGGACCAAATGCCAAATAAGAAATATGTATGTGCAGATGGTTGTATTGCTGACGTCACAAGACTGAAGGACCCCCACACACGCCATCCCCTGCACCACCACCTGCTCCACCTGCAGCACCACCACCACCACCAGCATTACAGAACGGGCTGCAGAAATATGCAGCAGCCTCTTATTATAAGTTGAATAGCATTAAATTAAAAACACTTTCAATTAATATGTTGTATGAGACTCTTAGGTACATCAAAGAAGAATAAAATAGGCACGGTAATAGCAAGCCGCATGTTATGTAGGTATACATATACTGTACCAGCCGTAACTGGAGATGAAGTAGAATGTGATTACTTCCCCTTATTAGATGAATGAAACAGCTCACTAAGGGGTCCAGCCATTATTGGGGGCCGGTTTTGCTGAGTTATGTATCCAAGTAGTTGTGGTAGATACTAAAATACTAAAACAATTTGATTGGTTGCTACCTGGCCTCTTTAGAAGGTTATATACTGTGCGAACTATAAGTTCCATAGGGGCTCCAACTCTATGGAACTCACTTCCCCGCACAGTTCAAGAGATTATAATCCTTAAAAAACAGACTCAAGACTTTCCTGTTTACTCAAACATTTCCTTAATTCCCTTGAGTATTGTTTATGAAAAGCTTTTCTGTACTTCATTGTTCCTGTACTGTATTACATTCATTCTATCTGTTATGCTCCTTGAGTCCTATTGGACAAAGGGGGTTATTTTGGTTCACTCTTTCTGACAAATTCCTTCTTAGATGGACAAAACCATGTGCACTGCAGGAGGCAGATGTAACTGGTGCAGAGAGAATTCAATTTGGGTGGGGTTTTACTACAAAGTGAGATCTATATCGCAGTGTACAAATAATGCAGCCAGTATTTTCCCTGCACAGAAACAAAATAACTCACCCAAATCTAATTCTCTCTGCACCTTTTACATCTGCCCCCCCCCCCTACAGTGCACATGGTTTTGTCCATCTACGAAGGAATTTGACAGAAAGAGTGAACCGAAATAACCCCCAAAGAGTGCTATATAAATAAAATAATAATAATTATTATTATTATTATTATCATGTGGCAATAAAAAGGATCACCTGTTTAAAAACCATAATATACATTTCACTCACCCAAAACCATAAACAAATTTAACATCATAATTTCATCCTTTACCTGGAACAAAATTACAAATGTGGATTGGCCAGAGGACGCATATTCCTCACACCAAAAAGGAGAATATGTCTTCCCAAGTAAGCTCCTGGTTAACTAGTCCACTGGGGCAACTAAAGAACTGATGCTGCAAATTGGTGGTAACACTGTTGACATCGGAGAGCACTACTGCACAATTTCCAAGTTCGCTCCTTTAGGGAGGCTTCATTGCCTAACCAAGATGGCTACTGTCTGTAGTTCTGGACATGTGCATCACCATCTTAGATGGGGGGGGGGGGGATTATTATCTTCCACTTACCTCCTGTATTTACTGCTGAGACTGCTCACATCCTGCACCGGTATCCACGTACAGTCACTGGCTGGTGACCGGTAGGTTCCACTCATCTCCATGTTGCGAGTCTGCATATCCACAACTGTGAGTACAGCTGTACAAATCACATACTGTAACTGCTAAATAAAGCACTTCCCTGGTTGAACATAGGGCTGTTCACTGAGTAACCCCTGGTGGGAATCACTGCTCTGCCACACCACCGCCAGTTGCACACACATACTGCGTGCATTCCAAACTTAGGTTACTACTACTATATATACATTCCCCGGAGTTACCAGTTACAGTCTGGGTGAGATGTACTGTATCAGGGACATGCAGTCAGGGGAGGCAGTGCTTCACCTGTAATTTTGTTTAAAATAATACAACAAATATACCTATATTCTGTGTCATAAGTATTTTCTTTATATTATTTTTTCAATTTGAAATATTTAAATTAGTTTGGAAGCACCGATGACACATGAAGGGGGATGAAGCCCTGGGGGGTGGCGGGGCTAAACCGTTGGCTAAAAAAGGCCATTATAAAAACAGCAAAAGCGGCACCTCTAGAAGTGCTTCATTGACAGGGGCTGCTGTGATTGGACAGCAGATCCAACCGGGCCCCAACAACTTGGCGCTCCTACTTTCCTCAGATGAGTTCTTCCTCTATGTCATTTTTATGTTATTTTAGTTTTGGATTGTCATTTTGAATAAAGGGCGGTATTTCGGACGACACCTGAAACAGGTCAACATCGGTAAGGTCAACAGGGTCGGAAGTGCAACACAAGCATTAGGTCTGTAATGGGAAGGTCGACAGACAAAAGGTCGACGTAAGTATTTTCACTTTCTTTTTTTTTTTTAGCCGGCATGTGACGACAGTATTTCATGCCCTACCATCAACTACAGTGTGTAGCCAGGCACCGAGCCCGATGCGGTACACTTATATGATGTCCGTGTCGACATTTAGAATGTTGTAGACCTTCCCAAATGTGTGTGTCACCCATCAGACCCTGTCGACCTAAGCCATGTTGATCTATTTCAGGTGTCAACCCAATGTATGTCGACCTAAAGTTGGTGGACACAATGACCCATACCCAACAGTACTGTACATTAAATAAAGTGATCTGAAAGCGAACAGTCCCTTTAAACCCTCCCCAAATATTAGCCTTACAGAAATGTGCTCCAAGACATCTTCCCAATAATGAAAGACAGTGGAAAGGGTTTGAGGAGAGCGAGTATTTATATCAAAGGCTTCCACGGTTAAATCCCAATTTGCATGGGTAATGGGCGCTGTACGTGGGCACTGTTTGAAAAACAGAGGAGAAAATCTTCTTTTCGACACGATTAGGTTACAGCTTAAGATATAGGCCACTGACGGTTAAAACAAAATATGGATCTACGGTATATTATTTCCATCCATGTAGCTTTCCGCGTATCTGCTAAACCCGTTTCGCCCGTGCCCAATTGATCCAGGTATTAGCCGGAACCTGCTCGCCTTTGATAGGCCGCGTTGCATGCGTTTTGCAGTTCATCTTAATCCTCATTTACATTCCGATGTTGGGTCAGAGACCGACGGCTGCGCTGAATTATTATGTGCGTAATAAAACCACCAGTTAAATAAGATGGGACGGAGCTTTGTTCTCTGTGTGTAAGGCTGTGAGCTTAGGTGGAGGAGCCTGAATTTCCGAGCAGCGAAGAAGCAAATCTTCCCCATCTTCCGCCCGCTCTTATACAGAATATAAATACGGCGGAGCAGCGGGTTCCCTTTGAAACATTAACGTATTGAAGGAATAGTTATACTCTTCTCACAAGCTGGGAAAAAGAATTTAATTATACAGGGTCTCATTTATATTGCAAAACAACACGCTGCTTTGTACAGGAAAGAAAACAGGGAAGCGAATCACAGATCCCCAGGAATACGGCGCAGAATAGGACAGCGAGCCCATAGAATGGAGACAATGATATCGGAGTTCTATAGAGAGAACGGGGGATTTGACTTACAGTACGAATTACCTGCAGACTTGCAAAGAAAATACATGTTTCATTGTGCGGCACTTACAACGCTCGTCCTGTTATGTTTCTGCATAACATTTCATTAGGAAAGTTGCTGGGCACAGACTCAAATAACTTCGCAAATAATGTTCTTTCTTTTTCTGCACTGGGCTTTTGATTTTATGACCGCAGCTACCCTGCGAGTGGATGTTTGTGCAAAACATACATTCGTTTTGCGGCGGAGACATTCGCAAAGCGATGGCCTTAAGAAGGCTTGCTAAGCAGTGAAATACAACTGCTTAGGAAGCCAACCAGAATGATCCTCAAAGAGAGAAATATGGCGATGGGGTATCCACACTAAAGTCCCACTACACTATGCAATTTGGGCCCAATTTCACCCGATTCTGGCAGATCGAGTCGAGAAATTGGGTGAAATCAGCCCAAAATCGCATGTGTATCTATCCATGCTCATCGCAGTCCCGTGCACATCCGATCGGAGGTAGAGGTCAGACAGGCTGCACATAAGATAAACCGCATGTGCAGCCATCAGCGGCACATCACAGGTGCTTTTATTGCTCCTGTTATGTATCACATCCGATACGGTCCATGAAGGTGTGTGCCAGCGGTGCTGCACTGCTGGCACACACACCTATCGGCAGAGCGGGGGAGCGCCGAGCAGGAGAGATGCTCTCCTCACTCTGCATCCCCTGCGGCGGTGAGCGACAGGCCGGATAATTGAAAACTTGAATACAGAAGAATGGGCGGCCACTGATTGGCTAAGAGAGCGCTATCAGCGGGTGCCCATTCTTTTTTTTTATTCCCCCCCACCTGCAGCTCAAGGGACATCGTATCCGACTTGTCTTTAAGACAAGTCTGCCTAGTGTATGGGGATGTTAATTATTATGCCTGGAGATCACATTTTAAGTTGGGAGGAGGGGTGGCGATAGGTGCAGCAACGGTGGAGGCGACGTAGAACATGTCCGTCCTGCGTCTGGCTCTGCCCCCCCTCAGGCTGTCCATACAGAGGTGAGGGGAGGGGCGGCACGGATTGGCGGGGTTGTGCGAGGCAGCGGGGGGTGCGAATGGAAGCTCATAGGCTTCTATGGGGTTACACCATCTAGAACTGGCGTTAGCCCCCGCAGTGACGCCCCCGCAGCTTTGCTGCGTATAAAAATGCCGTAAAAACACAGAAAACTGTTTTTTTACAGCATTTCTTGTTTGGTGCATCTAGCCCCATGCGAGCAGCCCAGTGAGTGCTAGCGCTTGGCCCTGCATCGGTATGAAATGCTGTCTTCAGCCTGATCTGATCAGGGCCGGGCCGGCCACGTTATTGTGACACACAGTTCTAGGCATCCATCCTCCTGCGGCAGATTCATTCCCGCACCAGGTGTCCCGGCGGCCTCCGGATGTAGCTGGGCAGCTCATCAGACCGCAGCAGAGAGCGTCCCTGTGTCCTGGGAGCCAGGTGCAGCACGAGCCCCTGCCAGCTGCCTGGCACCTGATCTTGTACCTGGGGCAGAGAACGAGCTGCTTTGTGCCAGTGTCTGCCCATGTAACGGACAGTGTGTGAGAGACATGGCGAGAGGTACATTGTGCCACCGCTTCGTACTCTTATACAGGTAGTGTAGTGGCTATGGGATAGGTGAGAGACAATGTCCAGGGCCGACATACCCTAGGCTGACACTGCCAAAAGGTCAACACAAGCTTATGGTCGACACAGGTAAGTTTGAGAGTCAAAAGGTCGACATGGGTTTTGGTATTACACATCTATCTATCTATCTATGGTATTATACATCTATCTATCTATCTATCTATCTATCTATCTATCTATCTATCTATCTATCTATCTATCTATGGTATTATACATCTATCTATCTATCTATCTATCTATCTATCTATCTATCTATCTATGGTATTATACATCTATCTATCTATCTATCTATCTATCTATCTATGGTAATTTACATCTATCTATCTATCTATCTATCTATCTATCTATCTATCTATCTATCTATCTATCTATCTATCTATCTATCTATGGTATTATACATCTATCTATCTATCTATCTATCTATCTATCTATCTATCTATCTATCTATCTATCTATCTATCTATCTATCTATCTATCTATGGTATTATACATCTATCTATCTATCTATCTATCTATCTATCTATCTATCTATCTATCTATCTATCTATCTATCTATGGTAATATACATCTATCTATCTATGTGTGGCATTCACAAGGATGCACTCTGTAATGTGTGGCATTCACAAGGATGCACTCTGTAAGGATCCGATATGATTTCCCGGCGGTCGGGATCCCGGCGGTCGGAATCATGACACTGGAATCCCGACCGCCGAAATCCCGACAAGGGGGGGACATGGATCGCCCCCCCCTTGCGGGCTCGCTGCGCTCGGCACGCTATTTTATTCTCCCTCTATGGGTGTCGTGGACACCCACGGAGGGAGAAAGTTTCGGGATTTCGGCGGTCGGGATTCCAGTGTCGGGATTCCGACCTCCGGGATCCCGACCGCCGGGAAATTAACCGCATCCCCTCTGTAATGTGTGGCATTCACAAGGATGCACTCTGTAATGTGTGGCATTCACAAGGATGCACTCTGTAATGTGTGCCATTCACAGGGATGCTCTCTGCATTGTGCTTTGGTAGGTATAACAAAGAAGGAAAGAAAAGAACTCTCTCTTTTGTGGGGGCACAACTTGATAACTTGATTAGTTAAATGTTAATAAAAATTAGCTTTTATTAGGTTACTAGGTGATTCATCGCGCCCTACGGGCGCTCTTCACACCGTCGTAAGGGGCTGCGCCCCCTTAATTTGTGAACGTTTGTATATGAGAAATATGGTTAGAATTGTATGAAAGATGCCCTGTATTGCAACTTCGGTGTCCGCGAATCGCGGGAGGGGGGGTCGCGGAGGGTGCCGCGAATTGCAGGAGGGGGGGTCGCGGGGGGGTGCCGCGAATTGCAGGAGGGGGGGTTGTGGGGGGGTGGATGCTGCGAATCGCGGGAGGGGAGGGATTGCAGAGAATCGCGGGAGGGGGGTCGCGGGGTGGGTTGCCGCAAATCGTGGGAGGGGGGTTACGGGGGCGGGGGTTGCGGCGAATCATGGTAGGGGGGGTCGCGGGGGGTGTGCCGTGAATCACGGGAGGGGGTGTCATGGGGTGGGGTGCCGAGAATCGCGGGGGGGTGTGTGTGTGCCGTGAATCGCGGGAGTGGGGGTTGCGGGGGGGTGGGGGGGTGTGACGCGAATCGCCACAAGAAAAAATCAACACAGAAAGGTCAACACATGTAAATGTTGACATAAGTGTGGCACTTCATTGGTGTCCATGTCGACACATGAGAATGAATATGAAAACATTCAAAAAATTAAAAAAAAAACTTCAAAAACTCATGTCAACCTTTTTCATTGTCGACCATAGCCATGTCAGTGTTTTCCATGTGCAATTTAATTCTGGAGCTGCCGCGAATCGCGGGGGGGTGCCGCGAATTGCGGGAGGGGGGGTCGCGTGGGTGGGTGCCGCGAATCGCGGGAGGGGGGGTTACGGGGCGGGGGTTGCGGCGAATCATGGGAGGGGGGTCGCGGGGGTGTGCCGTGAATCACGGGAGGGGGGGTCACGGGGTGGGGTGCCGAGAATTGCGGGGGAGGTGTGTGTGTGTGTGCCGTGAATCGCGGGAGTGGGGGTTGTGGGGGGGGGGGTGACGCAAATCGCCACAAGAAAAAATCAACACAGAAAGGTCAACACATGTAAATGTTGACA
Source organism: Crinia signifera (assembly GCF_055691185.1). Lineage (NCBI taxonomy): Eukaryota > Metazoa > Chordata > Amphibia > Anura > Myobatrachidae > Crinia > Crinia signifera. Next base: position 31,058,341 of record NC_139217.1, read on the forward strand.
TAAGTGTGGCACTTTATTGGTGTCCATGTCGACACATGAGAATGAATATGAAAATATTCAAAAAATGAAAAAAAAAAACATCAAAAACTCATGTCAACCTTTTTCATTGTCGACCATAGCCATGTCAGTGTTTTCCATGTGCAATTTAATTCTGGAGCTGCCGCGAATCACGGGGGGTGCCGCGAATTGCGGGAGGGGGGGGTCGCGGGGTTGGGTGCCGCGAATCGCGGGAGGGCGGGGTTCACAGGGGTTCCGGTGGGGGGTTGCCGCGAATTGCGGGAGGTGGGGGGTCACGGGGGGTGCCGCGAATCGCGGGAGGGGGGGTTGCGGGGGGTGTGACGCGAATCGCCACAAGAAAAAATCAACACAGAAAGGTCAACACATGTAAATGTTGACATAAGTGTGGCACTTCATTGGTGTCCATGTCGACACATGAGAATGAATATGAAAATATTCAAAAAATGACAAAAAAACTTCAAAAACTCATGTCAACCTTTTTCATTGTCGACCATAGCCGTGCCAGTGTTTTGCATGTGCCATTTAATCCTGGGGCTGCCGCGAATCATGGGGGGTGCCGCGATTTGCGGGGGGGGGGGGGTTGCGGGGGGTGGGTGCCGCGAATCGCGGGAGAGCGGGGATTCATGGGGGTTCCGGTGGGGGGTTGCCGCGAATTGCGGGAGGGGGGGGGTCGCGGGGGGGTGCCGCGAATCGCGGGAGGGGGGGTTGCGGGGGGTGTGACGTGAATCGCCACAAGAAAAAATCAGCACAGAAATGTCAACACATGTAAATGTTGACATAAGTGTGCCACTTCATTGGTGTCCATGTCGACACATGACAATGAATATGAAAAAATTAAAAATAAATCTTCAAAAACTCATGTCAACCTTTTTCATTGTCGACCATAGCCATGTCAGTGTTTTGCATGTGCCATTTAATCCTGGGGCTGCTGCGAATTGCGGGGGGGGGGGGTGCCGCGAATCGCGGGAGGGGGGTCGCAGGGGGGGTGCCGCCAATCGTGCAAGGGGGGGTCGCGGGGGGGTTCTTTTTGCCGCGAATCGCGGGAGGGAGGTCGCGGGGGGGTGTTTTTTCCGCGAATCGGGGGGGGTCACGGGGGAGGGTTTGCCGCGATTCGCGGGAGGGGGGGTCGAGGGGTGGTGGTTATGCCGCGAATTGCGGGAGGGGTCGTGGGGGGGTTCTTTTTGCAGCGAATCGCGGGAGGGGGGGTCGCGGGGGTGTTTTTGCTGCGAATCGCGGTAGGGGGGGTCGCGGGGGAGCGGGTGTTTTTGCCGCGAATCGCGGGAGGGGGGCGCGCGGGGGGGGGGGAGGTTTTGCCGCAAATCGCGGGAGGGGGGCGCTCACCTGGTGGCTGTGGAGTAGCAGTGCTGGGCAACATGGGAAGGCAGTGGGTGTCTGACACTGTCTGTGGGCTCACTGGGCTGGTTCTCTGTCACATACCTCCCAACATGACCCTCTCCAGGAGGGACACAATGCTCTGTTTCTAGACTTCCCCTTAATGTATGATTGTCATCACCTGTTTTAAACAGGTTAATTTCTCAGAAAGGTGTTCAGCACAGATGAAGGCAATCACACATTAAGAGGAACATCCAGAAACAGAGCGTTATAGACACAGACACCCACTTTGAGTGATAGATGTAGCCAAATATATAGGAGATTTATTAAAATATTGGGAGCCAACCTTGACGACAAAAAAATATTTTTACACACATACATACAACACGTATCGCCTGTCTGAGAAACTGTATCTCCTGGACAGGACAGAAATGAAATTCTATCAAATGACAGTCATAGTTACTGTGAGTGTCTATTTGGTGATTTCTGTGCTATGAGAGAAATAGATTACCCATAGAAACAGTACAATTATACATACATACAACATATATCGTCTGTCGAGAGAAAATGTCTCTACTAGACAGATACTGTAAACAACTGTATTGTAGCTATGTATTTTTTGCTACATGTCCTTGATTACAGGCTAGCGAAAATATACCTTTGGGGAAATATTTTGTTTGCTTTGTTGTGGTAATAATCCCACTTACATAATTTTTGATTCTGTGTTACTATTTGTAGTGCCTTAGTTACATACAACAAAAATAAGTGGGATTATTACCACAACAAAGCAAACAAAATATTTCCCCAAAGGTATATTTTCGCTAGCCTGTAATCAAGGACATGTAGCAAAAAATACATAGCTACAATACAGTTGTTTACAGTATCTGTCTAGTAGAGACATTTTCTCTCGACAGACGATATATGTTGTATGTATGTATAATTGTACTGTTTCTATGGGTAATCTATTTCTCTCATAGCACAGAAATCACCAAATAGACACTCACAGTAACTATGACTGTCATTTGATAGAATTTCATTTCTGTCCTGTCCAGGAGATACAGTTTCTCAGACAGGCGATACGTGTTGTATGTATGTGTGTAAAAATGTTTTTTGTCGTCAAGGTTGGCTCCCAATATTTTAATAAAAAACCTAATAAAAGCTAATTTTTATTAACATTTAACTAATCAAGTTATCAAGTTGTGCCCCCACAAAAGAGAGAGTTCTTTTCTTTCCTTCTTTGTTGCATTATATCACTCTCTGGGGAGCACCTCCACCTACATAATTGAGAGATACAGAAGTATCTAATATATCCTTTTATTGTGGAACTATATATTGATACACATAAAATAATCCTTTTTGTGTAACTGTCAGTGATACTAGTGCAAAGACAAATTTCCCTCTTCCCCTTTCCCCAGGCAATTGCTTTGGTAGGTATGCCTGATGATATGATTGGTAGATGCTGTATTTGATTGTAGCTCTCTCACTTTATTTTGACATACTGTATTATATATTACTGTAGTATGGAGCCACACTCCTGTAACAGGCAACAGATGGTCATTTGCCAACTCTCTCGTGCTGCTATATAAATGAAGAGCTGAGGTTTTGTGGGTCTTTATCAATGAACCTTTTCCCCTCCATGACCTCTGGCACAGGTTCAATGGGTCTTTATTATACTAGTAAATATAAAAGAGCAACAGGACATGTCACATACATGCTATAATGGCAGATCAATTACACGTAGTGACAGGACTCGCGTGACAGACATGTCTCATGGCCAATCAGCCCTTCACTGCTGAAAGGACCACAATCAATACAGATGAATGATCTCTGATTGAATGACTATAAGGGGAAGTGATTCTTGGAAGGACCTGTCTGCCGGCTGATTCATTGTGAGTTGCATATTATATACTGTACTACTGCATGTTCTGTTTCTCAGTGCTGTGATCGTTGGTAGTACTAGACACTTATGGCGGACATTATAACATCGACTTACAACCTTGACCTTATAATATTGATCTTACATAGACTTTCCATAATTATCCTTTAAATCAAACCGGCCAGGAGGCTCCTGAAAATCTGGTAGCACCCCCAACCCTCTGGAAACATTTGAAAGTCTCCAGCAGCTAAAACCAGCTGATCACATGACAGTTTGTGCTTAAATGTCAATTTACATAGAGTGTGTGTTAAGGTTAGGCTTACGGTACCATACACTTATACTGAGACACTTATGAATTACACAGGTTCTATGGCTGAAAGTCAGCCTGCATTTCACCTGGTTTCAATCAGCCACAGAACCTGTGTAATTCATGAGTGTCCCAGAATAAGTGTATGGTACATTAAGCCTGACCTTACTGTACCGGGGTTTTCTGTGTTCCCGGCTGTGACTTGGGTGCGCCAGTGGAGGGCGCTGGAAACAGGAAACAAGGTTGTTTGATGTATCATGAGGACATGCACTGGGACACCAGGGGACAGCTGAACCAAAGGGTTGGCGGAGACCAGGAACAGCGGCATGGACTATATAGTGGTTTTCACAGGCAGCCACGCAAGGAGCCTTGGACTTAGTTGCACCCAATGAGCAGGTCGTGGCCCCCTGCTCTGGTCCCCTGGTACTGAGCTGACTGGTTACAGAGGATACTGGGAAATGGATACTGGAGATCTTGTGAAAGACAAATAATTCTTTGATGATCAGTCTAAGGACTGTGGGTGTTAATGGTAATTGGCCTGGAAGCCGGTGATGACAGGAGGCATCAGCCTGGAAGTTGGAGATGGCTGCGGAGGGACTGGGACCCAGAGGTAAGTATCGGTGGCCTTGGAGCCAGCTGTGAATGTTCATGGCCTGGGAGCCGGGGACCACTGTCGACGGTCTGGGAGCCGGGGATAAACGTTGATGGCCTGGGAACCAGAGATGAGTGTTGACGGCTTGGGAGCTGGTTACAGTTGTCAATGGCCTGGGAGCCAGATATGAACGTCGACAGCCTGGGAGCTGGAGATAGTTGCCGATGGCCTGAGAGTCGGTGATACGTGTCAACAGCCTGGTAGCTGGAGATGCTTGTCAACGGCCTGGGAGCTGGAGAGGGATGTCGACGGCCTGGGAGCCGGAGATGCTTGCCGATGGCCTGGGAGCCAAAGAGGGATGTCGATGGCTTAGGAGCCGGTGATGATTGTCGACTATGGGAGCCAGTAAGGGGTATCTGGCCTGGGAGCCAGTAGGAGGTAGCTGGCCTGGGAGCCAGTAGGAGGTAGCTGGCCTGGGAGCCAGTAAGAGGTAGCTGGCCTGGGAGCCAGTTGGAGGTAGCTGGCCTGGGAGCCAGTAAGAGGTAGCTGGCCTGGGAGCCAGTAAGGGGTAGCTGGCCTGGGAGCCAGTAAGAGGTAGCTGGCTTGTGAGCCAGTAACAGGTAGCTGGCCTGGGAGCCAGTAAGAGGTATCTGGCCTGGGAGCCAGTAACAGGTAGCTGGCCTGGGAGCCAGTAATGGGTATCTGGCCTGGGAGCCAGTAAGAGGTAGCTGGCCTGGGAGCCAGTTGGAGGTAGCTGGCCTGGAAGCCAGTAAGGGGTAGCTGGCCTGGGAGCCAGTAACAGGTAGCTGGCCTGGGAGCCAGTAACAGGTAGCTGGCCTGGGAGCCAGTAAGAGGTAGCTGGCTTGTGAGCCAGTAACAGGTAGCTGGCCTGGGAGCCAGTAAGAGGTAGCTGGCCTGGGAGCCAGTAACAGGTAGCTGGCCTGGGAGCCAGTAGGAGGTATCTGGCCTGGGAGCCAGTAAGGGTTAGCTGGCTTGGGAGCCAGTAAGGGGTAGCTGGCTTGGGAGCCAGTAAGAGGTATCTGGCCTGCGAGCCAGTAAGGGGTAGCTGGCCTGGGAATCAGTGGTGACCTCTGGTGGTGATGGCTGGATGGGACTCAACCAGTGGGATGAAATAAGCAGGAGGCAAATTGGCAGGAGGTGGGTGAACCAGCAACAGTACTGTGACAATAGCAACAGGTCACAGATGGTTATAAAGCTGGAGCAGAGGATAGCCTGGAGCCTAGATACTCTGACACTGGGGACAAGCCACAGGGAACAGAACAGTTGTTCATGCTCGGTGCCTTCCTTATATCCCTCTTGCTGAGATGTGATTGGCTGCAAGCTGCAGCAGCAATCAGAACCAGGAAGTACCTATGTACACCTTGGTCCAGAGATCAGGTGTACAGGTCAGAGTTCAGGTAAGCAAGCAGTGCAATTGGTTCAGCCTGTCAGCTGACCACAGGTGTCATGGCGGCGCCCATACAGCTATGGGCCACCGTGGAATTGGCGTGGGACGTCGAACAGGCACCAGGGGGACACAGGGGACATTGTGTCATGGATCACGGCTGAAGGAAGGATGCACCAGCGCAATGATAAGGGACAGGGCCACAGACCATGATTCCCGACACCTTACACATACTGACCCTCAGTCTGATCGGTTCACTACGTTGCAAATTCACAACTGCAACCAATGTTGAAGATCTGCGCATATGCGCCTGTGCAGGTCTTCACTGTGGGTGGAGAAAAGGGGGTTTTGGTTGTCAATCGCACAAGACAAAAATAGAGAACAATAGGACCCCTAAATATATAGTCTACAGTTTATTTGTGAGACAGGGGTGTGCTACCTATGGACATATATTTGAGAACTATAATATGCGCTAGTTGCGCTAATCTGGTCCCTAATTATTATATCTGGGTACCCCTCAGGGCCTGAGGAAGCTGTACTGCGAAGCGCGTGCCGGCTAGCGGTGTGCAGGCAGACAGCTGTTTATTATTTTTCATACTAATGCATTTTGATTTATGTGTATGTCCTATTACATGTTTCCGGTCCTGAGCTGAGATTGAGACTTGTGCCCGTGTGCCTTGCGCGACAGCTATATTGGGAGAGTGCCAACCTTCTCCCAAACCCCTTTCTATGCACCCTGATACATAGGTTCAGACGTTACCACGCCATTCTGAGAGTGTTTATATTACACACCTCAGTACTGGTCCTTCCTGGTTATTTATTACCCCACAGCCGGGCCAGAGTAGCGCAATTTATCTACAAAGCGCATCTGGTGCTTTCTGGTGATTTATTTCCCCACAGCTGTAATATACCTAGGGGTATCCAGGTCATATTAGTGAGGGCCAGACTAGCGCAATTTATTTACAAAGCGCATCTGGTGCTCCCTGGTTATTCATTTCCCCACAGCTGCAGTACATCGAGGGGTACCCAGATATAATAATTAGGGACCAGATTAGCGCAACTAGCGCATATTATAGACGTGGTGTCCATGCAGAGAAGCAATCCTCTCTGGTAATTCACTCCCTCATAGCTCATGTGTATCAAGAGGGTATCCAGAGATAACTTATGAGGATTCTTTGGAATGCTACATAGAGAGATGTGTGATACTTTCATATAGCGCAAGTTTCCAACACTTACCTTTTCGTTACACTTATATAAGAGTTTAGCCGACGGGCCAAGTGTCGACACCAGCTACAGGTCTTTAGATTTCTAACTAAGAGTTACAAGAGGTATTTACCCACTCTTACTATGTAACACCCGATTTGAGCGTGTGGCAATACCGCAGAAAGTCCAGTGGACCTGCGCTAGTTGCACCGCCTCTGGGTGTCTACACACTGTGCATTTAAATGCGGACTTACCAACATAAGGAGGTCCACACCACATTGTAAAGGACATATATGCATTAAAAACAAATACAAATTGCTTATTTGAACAGCAGTTTCTGCCTGCCACCTCAGTTTTAAACTGTGTTAACCCCATTCATGTTGTATGTCAATGTTTTTTTAAATTTTCGCAGCCTTTTAAATGATTTATGAATAAAGGTTAAATTTTATTGCACTCTCTTAAGGTGCACCTTATTAAGGACATTTCTTCTCTTTCCAGTTACTCTTCACTGTGGGTGACCTCGGAGACTTGCATAGTCTCTGTGGCACTTGCAGGGGGGGGCATGCAGGAGGCGGGTAGGGGGCGTTCACATGCGTTTCCTGGGTGTACCCATAAAAATGCTGAATGCGCCCAGGAAAAGGCGTCCCCATGTGATGTCAGCTGCCTGCCGTGTTCACGGAGCAGGGGGCGCTGCTAATCTAAGTCAGCATACAGTGACTTAGATTAGCGAGTGCTTCGAAAATAATTCGATGGCCGGTGATCATTATTTCGGGCACCCACGCAAGGCTGCGAATGGATGTTTATGCAAAACATCCATTTGTAGGCCAGAAGGGAAAATCGGTGACTAGCGGGGGATGGGCATTTGGATGCACAGTGGGTTGTGCTACAATGTTTGCAAAGTAGCAAACGAATGCTGCTTTGGGAGCTCACCAGAATGAGGGCCACTGTAGGTAAATTAACATTTAAACACAAACTGTCGAGCGAGCAGCCGGGTTGAGGTGCTGGAGACTTTCCAATGTTTATAGGGGGTTGGGGGTGCTACCAGATTTTCAGGAGCCTCCTGGCCATTCTGGCAGAGAAGGGAAGTATGGTCCAAGCCTTGAGGGGGAGGGGGAGCGGGTTCTCTTTACCCAGGCCTGTTGGAGGGTCCTGCTGCCTCCCTCCCCCTCCTGCCATGTTGTAGACCGCAGCAGCCTCTATCCCCAGCCCAGCCCAATTACAACATTTCCTTAGGAATGGGGCTGGCCACACCTCCCTGCATTGACCATGCCCCCTCCCTTTACCAGGTCTCAGGACATCTGTCGGTGCCACCAGGTCCAAAGATACATCCACTGGGGTGTGGTATGGAAGGCCGACCGTAGGGATTCTGACGGTCTTTAGACCAACGTCAGAATCCTGACTGCCGGTACTCCGACAGCATTGCAAACGCAAAGAAGCCCCTTGCGGGCATGCTGCACTTGCCATGCCATGTGCTCTGTGGCTCGCCGCACTCACCACAGGTTCTATTCTCCGTCAGTGAAGGTCTTGTAAGTCGGGATCCCAAATGTCAGCTTTTGACTGTCCGGAGGTCAACCGGCACCCATCTGCTGTCTTCGGTACAGCAAGAAAGCAGGGCCAATTTCTGGAACAATCCCCGACGCCCCTCCCCCCCCCCCCGCAATCGCCAGAAATCGCAAGACCAGATACTGGCGCAGTTTCACTACCGCGCATATCAATAGCTGTACATTTGATGATACATTTCAAGTTTTGCAATATCCATTTAAATCTTTTCTCCCAGGTTTTATTTGCCATTAATATATCATTTTCTTGCTGTCACAACTCCCAATCACCACGTCCGCGTCCTCCGAGACCTCTGCTCAGGCGCCGCGCACAGAGAAATAAATCTGAACAAATACAATGGCTCCTAGTCATTGAATATAAGTGTTGCATTACGATGCCAGGCACACTCTCCCATCGTATGTGGCTCCCTGTCTAGCGCTGCGCTCAATACAGTTTCACAGAAAGGCTTAATGCAAGGTGACTTTTGAGTGAGGTCAACAAGATGTATTTTTTTATCAGATGTGATTATAATTGCGCTCTTTTAATGCACAGCATGCTTATTGCGGTACTGTAATGTGATAAAGCAGAGATGAATTATGCGTTGCTATTTAATGTGATCCGCAGAGCTTATTGATAGTCACCGTTTCAACTTACCAATCTTCTATCCTGTAAATGTGAGGAAATGACACAGTGTAACACTTGTTGTGTGTAATATATGATATATACTTGCATTTATTAATGACCACAAGGACCCTTATATTAAACACGATGATGGACTGCACATTTCCTAATGGTTATGTATTATTGCAGGCCCTGTGTTTCTATTTTTAAGAGTGGAAATGTTGCTGAATGAAGAAAGCAGTATACAGCAACTATAATAATAATAATAATAATATTAATAATAATAATTTTATTTATATAGTGCTCTTTCTCCAATAGGACTCAAGGTGCTTAACAGGTTGAATGAATGTAATACAGTACAGGAACAATGAAGTACATAGAAGCTTAAGGGACTGAAGGAAATGCTTGAGTAAATAGGAAAGTCTTGAGTCTGTTTTTGAAGCATTCTAGAGTTGGGGTCTCTCGAACTGTGCGGGGAAGTGAGTTCCATAAAGTCGGAGCTGAATGGCTGAAAGTTCCACCCCCAGATGAATTATGGGAGATCCTAGGTACTGCTAAAAGTCCTTAATCTACAGATCGCAGTAATCGGGTGGGACAGTATGGAATCAGAAGCTGCTTCAGGTACCTTGGGCCTTGGTCATGTAGGACTTTGAAACTCAGTAAATTGATCTTGAAAATTTATCGCCATTTTATTGGCAGCCAGTGAAGTGAGTAGAGAATGGGAGTAATGTGGCTGGTTGGGTAACAGCCTCGAAGCTGGGTTTTGTACCAGCTGTAATTGGTGCAGTTCTTTTGCTGGGAGACCAAGGTAGAGGGCATTGCAGTAATTCAAACGAGATGATACAAATGCATGTCTGACTTTTAGCAGATCTTCAGAGGGGTATAAGTGTTTGATTCTGGCTATGTGAAAAAAAAAAAAACCCATGTCGAACTCGAAACCTGTCGATCGAAAGTCATGTTGACTTTTTCACCTGTCTACATTCTATATGTCGGGATTTTGACCTTGTCAGGATTTTAAATGTCAGTATTTTGACCTTGTCGGGATTTTGACCGGCGGTCAATGGTTGTCGGTATTTTGACAGTCGGGATTTTGACTGCATTCCGCTTAGACATGTTACATAAGGTGCCTTGCGGAATCATAGATCACCCGACCAATGCCAGGACTGGGGAATTTTAAATGGAAGAGGAAATATCCCAGAGTCCCTTACTGCACAGAATGATGTTCTGTCTTCCAGATGCTGCTGATACAGGACAGATAAGAGCTCATGTGCCAGAATAATTACTTACCCCGTGCCCCTTCTCATCAGCCGAGGCCCCCAATCAGCAAACAGTGCGGAAGGCATCCCGGTTAATTAGGGCACACGCAGGAACCTCAGGATGATAATATAAGCAGAAGACAATGTAGGTGAATTAGCTGTGAGCAGCGAACTATCAATAACTATCGACTGTACAGCCAATGGGATCTATCCCCCATCTCTATTAACCTTAACTCATTTGCCAGGATGAGATGTAATTAGCAGCAAGCCAAGTACCTTAAAGGGAGGATTGTGTTTTAAACACACGGAAATTCATATGTTTATGACTGTAATTGAACGAGGCACAGACGCTGTGAAGTGGGGTCCTGATCCACCGGGAAACGTAATCATCATACAGTATAAACATGAGCAGAGATTTTACTGGAAAGTTTCACGGTTCCACACGGAAGTGATTAGTTACAGCACTGTGCAGGTTACTAAAAACAAATTGGTTTCCCCCAGCACCCTGAATGATGGGGGTTATTCGGACAGAAGGTGCAGGCCTACGATCCATAGCAGGCATGTATGAGGCCGTCCTTCGATGAGTCCGCTACTTTTTATATTCACACGCCGATCACAAGGTGACTCATAGGAAGTAGGTGTCCGGGGGTAAGACCTGGCCGTTTAATGGGAGTGCTAAAAAACCTATGAAAATGCTGGGAGTGTCTGGGAAAACGCTAAGCATAGTAAGGTGTGTGACGTCAGCTCTAGGACGGATATGCCTGTATTCATTCCAGCCACGGCAGGGGCCTAACTAACTATTTTGCCCCCCCCCCCCCCCGCCGCAGGTTTTCGGCGCCCCCCCCCCCCCCCCCTCTCCCCTTCTTACCCGTACCTGCACCCGCGGTCTGCGTCTCGCCCGGCTCTCTGCCGGGACCTGCCTGACCGTCACGGTCCCGGCCGGGTCCTGCTGCTACAATGAAAACTGACTCTTAGAAAATGGCTGCCCCCATACTGCAGACAGAAAACTGTCTGCAGTATGGGGGCAGCCATTTTCTAATTGTCAGTTTTCATTGCAGCAGGAGCCGGCCGGGACCGTGACGGTCAGGCAGGTCCCGGCAGAGAGCCGGGCGAGACGCAGACCGTGGGTAACTATAGCCCCGCAGCCCCCCGGCGGCGCCCCCAATTTCTCTGCGCCCCCACGCCACCGCGGGGGCTGCGGAGCTATAGTTACGCCACTGAGCCACGGGGAATTTGCAGCTGATCTATCTTACATCCGATATCAGTAACAAGATTTAATGGTAATAATGGCTACCAAATGGTAGAAGATTCAGAGATCTTGATTACTGCCATACGTCAAGGCTTCTCGTAGCATTGGGGGCTTCTACTGCTAAATCTAGGGGTGAAATGTAATAGGTGGCGATTTTTGGTAATGTTTAAAAATCGCACCAGATCGCAACTTTTCAAAATCGCATTTTTTGACGCAAATTTGCATATGTAATGAGATGCCCAGGCTCAAGGGCCGGTCCTTGTTCCCAAAATACAGGGGGACAAAATGACTAGGGGTCCCCCGTATTTCAAGAACCAGCACCGGCCCCAACCAGCCAGCAGGGTAATGCCACAGCCGGGGGGAGACTTTTTATACAAGTCCCCCCGGCCAAAGCATTCATCCCTCTGACCGGTCAGCATGGGCAGGGGTCCTGGGGGAGTTGGGACCCCCCCCCCCCCCCCAGAGAAGGGGTCCCCCCCTCCTGAACTTACCTGCCCATGCTGAAGCCCGGGGCTGTCGAGCTGATAATTGTGAAATAAATAGAACGTATCCTATTATATATTGCTGTGGAACTATGAGTCCCAGCAAGCGTGCACCGCATGCAGGGACTTGGAGAACCACAAGTCCCAGCATGCGGGGCAATAAAGGGCCCGCTGGGACTTGTAGTCCCACAGTAGTACAAATAGTTAAATAAATACACACACACACTGACAGTAAAACTATTACACACAGAGCCCATTTATCCAATACTCACCTATGTTGCCACTGAGCATCGGTCCCCTTGACCAGTAGTATCCATTTGGGGTACCTGTGGATAGTAAAACATACTCACCAGACATATTCAGGGCTTCTCCGGGACCCCTGCACTGCTGTATCCAAGCTACGGTCTTCTGTTTACTTCTGGGGCTCCGCCCCCCGACCGGGACTTAGGCCCGCCCACCAGCCAATCATGGTCCGGCATTGGGAAATCCCGAACCATGATTGGCTGGAGGGTGGGCCTAGATGTAATCAGAAGACCGGAGCTTGGTTACAGCAGTGCAGGGGTCCTGAAGAAGCCCTGAAGACGGCTGGTGAATATGTTCCGGCAGCAATGTCATTATCAATACTGGCTAAATTCCCCAAAACATATTGATAATAATGTTATATATAGAAGTATCTTGCAACAAGCATTTAAGCACCTATACATCTATATATGGAAGTAGACACGCCCTTTGGCTGGAGCAGGATACGCCCCCTCAATGGTGCATCGTGCGAAATTGTACTACCAACTATAATCTCCCTGAAACCAGTTTTGGAAAGTTGCCAAGTATGAGATGAGCCCCGATTTCTATCCAACCTCTGCACCTCTAGACCTGCGTCACAGGAGTTACAGTATAAGTGATACAAGATGGCTGCCTACATTTGTGTGGGAGTGGAGATAGCGGAGACCTTGATGATGTTTCTATGTTCTGAGGATGGTATCGCTGCCCCTGATGCCAGATTACCAGAGCAGGCATATTTCTCCTTAATTGCAGTCATTAACTAGCTAGCGTGCTCATTTTTAATGTCTCGACTTTACGTTAGTTTCTAATGAATTGCATTAATAGGGGAATAGCTGGTGTTAAATGGATTATACTGGTTGTGTTACTTGCTATACATTTTAAAAGCAGGATCATCAATTATAATGATGTATCTGTGTAAAAACTGTTTGCAAACTAGTGCACAGACCAAGACATTGTACAAGAGGCGGAGCCTATGGTAATCGTCTGTTACAGCGCAGCACCCTGCACCTAGCCAGGCTATGTGGGGGGGGGGGGGGGGTGGGGTGGGTGTGATGCTATGTATTCCTGGGGAGTAATATGCAGGAGACCTGCGGGGAGTCGTTGTCTCCCCCCCTGACTCATGTGATATACTACTGTCAGGTGTGGCATAGCTAGGTCAACAGTCATTAGGTCAGTTGTACATGGGGGACATTGAGACAATTTGGAAAAGGTCGTCACGTGAAAAGGTTGACTACCTGACCCCAATGATAACTAACTCCTACACCTGATCCTAAACCTACAACTAACCACAATCCTAACCCCTACAACTCGGATGGAGTCAACATCCTGGCGGTCGAAATACCGACGCCGGAATCCTGACAGCTGCGATGCCGGCTATTTCTCCCTCTATGGGTGTCCACGACACCCATAGAGGGAGAATAAAATAGTGTGCCGAGCACAGCGAGCCTGCAAGGGGGGAGGGGCGATCCACGGTCCCCCCTTGTCGGTATTCCGACTGCCGGGTGTCACAAACCGCAGCAGATCTCACCATCTGAGACATCGGTCGTTACCTTCCCGATGGTCTGTGCTGCGTGGGAGGTCCGTTGTATGCATGACACTTGTGGTCAGCTGACTGCACTGACCAATTCCACTGACCAGCAGCCTAACACCTGAACCACACACCTGTGTCTGAATCAAGGTGTGTGAGTAATCATTCCAGTGTTGATTGGTGCTGCGGCTTGCAGCCAATCATCAGCAGGCAAGGGGGATATAGTTCAGGCCTGAGGCCTGACTTCCTTGCCTTGAACAATTGCTTACCTGTTCCCAGTGTCAGAGAAGCTCCCAAGGCTCTGAGATCTCCAGGCTCTCCTGTGTCTCTAGTTCCAGCGTACACCTGCACCTGCGATACCTACCTGGTTCTCTCTATCTCCAGAAGACTCCTGCGATTCCATCCCTGCAGTTGAGTAGCAGTGTTCCGCTGCAAAACATCATTTGGCTTTTCAGCCCATCAGTGACTTTTCCACCTTGTCCTGAAAACTGCCGACAGACTCTGTCGACTCTGGGATTGACTACTCCCTGCTGTGCACGTAGTGACTACTCCATCTTCGTCCTATACTTCCAGCAAGTACCCCGGGGCCTTTCCTCATCTGTCGACACCACGGTCGACATCACCAGTCGACATCTCCTGCAGTTCCCTGACTGCACGGCCACCTGTGTTTCATCAAGGTCATTCCTCCAGTGCAGTATCCCTAGCGGGCCTGCGTCCAGAGGACCAGGGCAGGGGGCCGCGACCTGCCTGTCAGACGCAGCGAAGTCCAAAGTTCCTTGCGGGACTCCCTGGTGAATACCGCTGGCAGGTTAGACTCCGCGCCCCTGTTCCTGGTCTCCATCAACACTCTGGTTCGCTGTGTCCTGTACCCCTGTGCATGTCAATACTTAGAACTCCAGCATTCTGCTATCCAGCGCCCTCCACTGGTCCACCACGGTCACAGCCGGGAACACAAAAAGCCCCTGCGCTGACACCGGGATTTCGTACGAACTCTATATTTAACCTTAAATCTAATCTTAAAATTAAGCCTATACCTAACCCTAAATCTAATCCCTACACTGATCCCTAACACCTAATCCTAAACCTACGCCTATACCCTAAACCTTACCCTTATATCAATCCCTGACCCCCGAGACTTAACCCTAAACCTAACCGAAGAAATACCTTCCTATAACCGTTATTATCTCACCTGTTGTTCCCCTAGGGATGTTTTCTATCATCCATGCTGGAAAAGTAAGAAACTTTCTGGAGCTCCAAGAAGCGCCAAACACTTCAATTCCCACAGTGGGTTCTCATACTGTCCATGGAGAACATCTGGATTCCCCGTGTAAATGGACTGAGGAGATATGGGAGTGACTGCTGCCTCCGCGCTGAGCGGTCGCGCTGAGCTGGGCCTTGTCTATTGTTTATAGGGAAAGCCCCACAATCTAACAGGAAAGACACTGCAAGCACTGTCTGTGGGTGCCGGCGCGCATCGCCATCACTGCAGGACATACACACGCAGCGATCAGTGCTCCATATGTAACCAATCCAGTCAGACTGCTGAAATCGCCCCGTGTGTATCCCCCTACAGCGCAGCAATGCGATCAGTGTCATGATAAATCGCTCACTCAGTGCGCAGTCACTCTCTCTGCTATGCCTGAAGTCCGGGACGGCTTATATGCAGTTGTTACAGCTGCCTGGCATACAGCATATTCTGTGCTTTGTTACACTGTGACATTCAGTTTAGCCGCAGCAAACCGTCTGTCTATAACCCTGAGATACAGTTTTATGTTTTAAAAGTCATGAAAATTTAAAACGAAAAGAAAGTTTCCGTGTGAGGTTGGGCAGCACGGACAGTGTGATGATTGGTATTACTCAGTGTAGTAACTACTGTCAGGCAGCCCCAGCAGCCACTTGGGGGAGCAAGAGGCAGCAGGGTCTGTGTGGGCGCCAGCACCCGATCGATGCACTGACATGCATGCCTGCCGCTGCTGCTGGCTGAGCACCGGAGGGGAGTCAGCAAATGACAGAGACGACAAATCCACCCACTGATTCAATTGACTGTACACAGAGCGGGCTACTGTGTAAAGGATGGGTGTGCTGGGGCGGCCTGGGACGCGTCTGAGCCAGGGGAAGTGTCTGCTGGTCTCTCTGCCTCTCTTCTGTTTCAGCTTCTCTGCTGGGGAAACACGCTAGAGAGGAGCCCAGGGGGCGCCTCAAACTTTTTGGCAGGGGGGAGCAAAATTTATAGTTACACCACTGGTATTACTGTAAGCTCGGCTGGGGCTGCTGTGATTGGACACATTGGGGGAAACTTAATAAGAATACGAGTACAAAAAATCATATTCGTATTCTTAATAAGAATGAATACGACTGCATACGTCGTATGCAAAGTCGTGTTCCGGAGGGGAATTTACAAAGCAGTCATATACGACTGCTTTGTAACCCTCCTATGGTGTAACCATTCGTATTAGCGGACGTATATATGTCCGCTAATACGAATTTGTACAGCAAGTCTGCACGGATCAGTCAGATCCGTGCAGGCTGCAATGTGTAAAAAAAAGGTAAATAAATAAAAACGGCGTGGGGTCCCCCCCACAGCTGTAACCAGCACCAGGCTGAAAGAGCCGGGGCTGGTATTAAAAAATCAGGAAACCCAGCAAATAGGGGTTCCCCAATTTTTTTAAACCAGCCCCAGGCTCCAGGTTCGGGGCTGGTTCCCAAAATACGGGGGACAAAATGACTAGGGGTCCCCCGTATCTTAGGAAACAGCCCCAGGCCAAACCAGCCAGCAGGGTAATGCCAGCAGGGAGTCCCCCAGGCCAAAGCATTCATCCCTACAGACCAGTCAGACTGGCCAGGGGCCCTGGGGGAGTGGGGTTCCCCCCCCTCCAGGACTTACCTGAGCAGGCTGAAGCCTGGTGCTGTCCCCGGTGACCCTGTGCGGTGGGCATCAAGCTGATGAAGTTGTGTAAAAAAAAATACTTGGAGAACCACAAGTCCCAGCATGCGGGGCATTAAAGGGCCCGCTGGCACTTGTAGTTCCACAGTAGTAAAAATAGTCAAATAAACACACTGACACATAAGAAAAATAAAGCTTTATTACATCCAAAGCCCAAACATACTGATACTTACCTATCTTGAGCTCGTAGGTAGCCCTCGGTCCTGGTCCGGGGGTACGGTGTCCTGGTCCGGGACCGTGTCGGGCGATGCCACAGCCACAGTAACCTGATAACAGGGGTTTTACCGCATTTTTAGCTTAGAGAATCTCCCCCTGTGTCTGTACAAAATAGTTCCAGATAAAATACAACAAAATAACTCAGAAATTCAGACTTACAACAAAGACCTGCAAAATGCACATCTTCCTTCAGTGAAACAGACATTCTTATATTTACAGTGGGCTGCTCCTTGGCTTCCACCTTGTGAACTAACTCCTTCAGTACCAAAATGAATTGATGCATCTTCTGTTCTTTTAACACAGGATTTTCCAAAAAGGGTCACCTTTAACGAACTAGCAGGTCTCCATAGAAGTTTCTATATAACCCCTGCATGGTGATATATGACTGTCTGCTCTGTGTGGTGTACATTCCTAGATCTGGTTATCTGCGCCATCCTTCAAAAGAATTTGACACCTCCCTTTACTTGGTGTCTCTTGAGTGGGGATGGTACGGAAGCTCGTGTCCTGGTCACATGACCTCCCCCCATGTTTGTGAAACACTATTTCCACAACCTTGGAGAGGATAGATAGGACTTGTGAGACACAGACCACCAAATATCCTCTGACCCAGTACAGCTGTTTTGGATTACACCCCCAGCAGTTGACCTACATATTAGTTGAAATTAACATTATCCATAAAAATATACATTGATACATACAATTTGGACAATATGATATTTCAGGATGAGATAATGTGACATCACCATCAGTGATGTCACTGTAACACCCATGTTTATTTCTGACCTGTCCCCTTTTCCATCATTTAATGCCCTTCCACCTGGTAATTTCTTGGAGTGGGCAATGCCAATTCCATCAGAGTGTATCCAAGACCCCCTTTTTGACCATGTGCTTATTGTCTTTACCTGCGATACGTGGCAGGTCCGTCCCCCCCATGTACCTCTGCCCCCACTGGATACAAAGCCTGTATGAAGGGGGGGGCTGCATGGGTTTTTGGGAGTTGCAGGGTGCTGGAATGTGTAGTACCCTGGACTGCTGTGGAACTACAAGTGCCATC
Organism: Crinia signifera; assembly: GCF_055691185.1. Lineage (NCBI taxonomy): Eukaryota > Metazoa > Chordata > Amphibia > Anura > Myobatrachidae > Crinia > Crinia signifera. The sequence goes on from NC_139217.1 coordinate 31,076,242, forward strand.
CTGTCTCTGCATTGCCAGTTGCTGAGGCATGCAGCCCACAGCCTGATGCCCCTCTCTTGTTTGACACCCAAAAGGTATAGTAAATCTTCCCAAGAGACTGCAGGGATTAACTCCCTTTTACTGTACTGTGAATAGCAGGAGTCTGCAATGAGCTCTGAAATGAGGAGGACTTTAGGGACCAGAGATGACTGCAGGGGAAGAACACATGTGAGCAGGCTGCTGGGACAGGAAGTGGAAGTAGAAAGGAGACTGCACTTGAAGCATGGTGTGAGAGCTAGGAGCTGGGGGAGCTCTAAAGGGAGAGTCAGCACTGCAGTGTGCTGAGAAAGTGAGAGAGCGTGTTACAGCCATGAGCAGCAGTGTGCTGAGATACAGAGCAAGTGTGTTACAGCTGGGAGCAGCAGTGTGCACAGTGATGCAGCACAGACCATGCAAAGCAGTGTGCAGAGTGATGCAGGACAGACAATGCGAAGCAGTGTGCAGAGTGATTCAGGACAGACCATGAGGAGCAGTGGTAGGCATCATACCAGCACAGACTGTAAAGTACAGAGAGAAGAGTGGGAGCAGCAGCTGCAGTGGAATCCCTGCTGTACAGATATCAGTGAGAAGGGCTCAGCATTCAGGGGCCTTTTGACCCAGGACATTGTGAGTATGTGTTGCCCTGTACATTCACATTGAACACTACTCCAGACTGTCTATTATACATAGAACATTTGCCCTAAGGGTAATACTCCAGACAAGAAGAGAGGAGAAAGGAGCCTTATATTAATAGGTATCCTAGGGATGTGCTGATCCCTGTGACATTTCAGCTACACCAAGTTAATGCAGGGTTGCCTACCCTCCCGGAATGGCCGGGAGGGTCCCGGAAATCGGGTCCCCCTCCCGGTCCCCCGGAAAGGGTGGCAATCCTCCCGCATATCCCCCCAGCACCTGCGATGTGTCCCTCGGCGGGGGGGTCCGCAGGTAAAATGCCGCGATCGCGGCATTTTAGCCCCGCCCCCCGCAGTGCAATGACTGAAATACCGGCATTGCACAGCGGGGGGCGGGGCTAAAATGCTGTGACGCTGTTGACATGCCCCCAACAGGGCATCATCTGTGTGGCCACGCCCCCGGACTGCCTCTTTTTCCAGTCCTGGAAATGGCCCCGCCCCCCTGCCTGACAGAGCTGGCTGCCCTCTCCCGGAGAGGGCAGCTCAAAAGTCGGCAACTATGAGTTAATGTAATAGGCCATGTGGGGAAAGAGAGTAACTGGTCCCCATCCCACATGTTAACAGGGCCTATGCAAAGGAGGACTCTAATTACAGTAGGCCGCCTGACTGCAGTACAAGACCCAGGTAGCCCCATCTACAGGACAGTGGCCCTTATTCTGATCGGTGCGGATATTCCCGCATTCTTACGGAGCGGTCCGCACGCCACGGTGTTTTGCCGCATGCGGCCATCGTCCGTAGAAACGCCCACGTGTCCTCCGCATTCGGACGGACTCACTCTTTAAGAACAGGGCGTGTTTACGGACGACATACAAACCATGCGTGTGCGGGAGAAACACTCAGATTCTGCACGGTATTACAGAGTATGCTCGGGAATACCGCATCCGACCGTGAGCCAAGCGGTGCTACCGCACGTAAGCGGAGTATTTACGCCAAACAACCCACTATTATATATCTTCTGTATTGCTAGTATTAATATTCAGTCATGTCCATTGTTAGCAGTTTTAAAGTGTGTGACAAGTACAGCATATGTGGGGGATTAGTACGGTTTCCTTGAAGCAGCAATGGTTTCAATTAAAGCACTGACAAGCGTCCTATTAGTGAGTAATGAGTAAAGGAGTCGATTCTATTGGGTTCAGGTGTTAATGGTTGTAGTCATTAGGCGTACGTTCGCCTACCGCATGAACGAGTGGTGTCCGCAAAGCAATAGTACACTTGTGGACACCGCACATTTCTTCCCTTTTTGATCGCGTGCATTCGGAGTGGTATCCGAATGTACGCCCCCCAACATAAGTGTACTCCCCCGTGTCCGCCCATGTTTCCGCCCCGTTTTGCCCACTTTGAAACTACGCCCATGTGTCATTCCGCATGACGCCCATAATACGCCCATATTTCCCGACTGATTGCGGGGAACAGTTTTGGACGGGATTTGGCCGAACAGGTACGGAGTCAAGGCGTGGCACATGCGCGTTGCGTTCTCCACGCATGCGCAGACGCCGTAAAGACGCGATCCGAAAGTATGCGGTAAAGTCCGCGTCAATCAGAATAAGGGCCAGTGTCTGTATTACAATGCCTGGGAATAGCACCATCTAGTGCATGGACTTGGATATACAGCTCTCATTGCTTTTAGTCCTGTAAACCATTGGAGTACAGTTAATCCTTTCTTGTTGAGCTACAAGGACAGTTCATTTGCCTTCCACAGTATTACACGACAAGGATTATTTCACCATTACCTCAGCCAGAGTTCAAGAGTGACCTTCCGGCTACTTACCCGTAGGAAGGCCAGAGTTCAAGAGTGACCTTCCGGCTACTTATCTGTAGGAAGGCCAGAGTTTAAGAGTCACCCTCCAGCTACTTATCCATAGGAAGGCCGGGTTGCCCCATAGGGACACCTCCCCCGGGAACTGTACATTGGTTCATGTACACAGGCCGAATCCTAAACTCAGGTCTTGGATAAAAATGGGGTACTGGTACAAGTTAGTCTCAAGTTAACGTAGGGCAAAGTATTGTTAGTATATTATGTATGGTATGTTGAGAATTTCCTATTTATTCCCGTATCTTGTACCATTGACCTGCTGGGTACAGAGATTGGTTCACCAGAGGTCGTAATATTTCTTATTGTTAGAAAGTGAAGAATAAAATCACTCCTGTTCAATTGCATCTGCGCTCTCCAGCCTGCATTCGTTTATTGTCTACCAACCCCCTGGACGAATGAGCCCCTAAGCGTGGGTGTCACAAATGTACACAGAGAATGTACTACTTGTGAATCTATTGATGCAGAGTTTATCATACTATTACACGCATCACTTTTCCCACATGTGCATTGCGTCCATGTGTGGCTTATCTCCTACAACATAACCCTCGTAGTGCCACCAAAATGGCCGCCTTATTTGTTATGCTCGTGGATAGGATAACAAAACACAAGGACCCGATGGTTATGCTGGGACACTACCCCTAGCACTGGGACGCTGAAACCACCCATTTCATGTCTTCTCTTCTGGGCTTGACCTATTCCTCCCAAGGTAATCCTATATAGTGCGCCCAAGACGGCTGCAGCGCTTGGCACCTTTGAGTCCTACAGTATGGGAGAAAAGTGCTATATAAATGAAATTATTATTATTCCCTATCCTGTAGCCGGATCCTTGCACCACTTGGCAGGTGATTTTGACACTTTCTCTTTCTCCATCAGTGTCTGTGGTATGGCGGGGTTCTGAGGTTCCTCCGAATCACTTAGAGCAGAGGTTATACCTGCTACCACTAACAAGGCTTAAACAGTGGTTCTTAACCGCTGTGCCTCGGCAGACTAGTGTGCCGTCAGCGGTGGTCTGGTGTGCTGCGATAGATGCGCTGACCAGCTGTTGGCATTCGAGTACAGGGCTCGGGCAGCGCTAGACCTCCTCTGTGGCCCGGCCTGTCACATCGCCCGACAGTGACGCACCATGACTCACCACCAGGGCTGGCAACAGAAATCTTGGGGCACAGTACACTGATATATCTGGGCCCCCCCTTAACCACATCCCCTTGAGCAGAACATTTTTAGTATACTGTACATTAAATGTGTTTTTCTATTGTTACAAAAGAAACACAATTCATAATCACTAATACTGGAGGGGGTCCAGGTAAGTACCCTTACAGGAATCCAGGTGGGTACCTTTATAAACCATTGCTAGGCACTGCAATGCTTACAGCCCCTGAGCCACTGAAAACTTTGGGGCCCCTCACAAGCTTGGGGCCCGGTACAGGTGTCCCCTTTGACACCCCCTGTCGCCTGCCCTGCTCACCACATCACCTTCCAGACACTCAATAGTTCGACACATGAAAAAAGGCAACATGGTCTCGGTAGAAATTGAGAAAAGGTCAACACACGCAAAATAGCAACTTGGTCTATATCGACACATGGAAGTGTCAGCATAAGTTTTTTAGGATTTTTTTTTTTTAAACCGACTTTAAAGTTCTCCTCTCCAGGAGAAGCCCAGAGAGGAAACTGACAGCAATTTGTTGGTCTTCAAGGAGGGGGAGGGGCTAAATGATGTGATTTCTGTCTTCGGCCCCTCCCCCCGAATAGCCGCAAATTGTGGGAAATTAGTGCAATTGCGGGGGGTGGGCGCTGGGGGGTGCCAGTATCCGGGAGGATAACCCACCTTTCCGAGGGGCCGGGAGGGGGACCCAATTTTTGGGAGCTTCCTGGCCATTCTGGGAGGGTAGGCAACCCTGGCTATGTTTATACTGTAGATTAAAACTGTTTTATATAGTGAATGTCCACAGAGGTAAGCATGTAGCATAGCGGTAAGGTAAAGGTTGTGGCGCTGTAAATACGAGATATTTTTCGGTTGCAGTGAATTCTGATTTCTCTTCTCTTTGCGGTTCATTTAGTAAAGTTAGGTTACGCCAATGTCAGATGTTGTATATCTCCATGTGCTTTATCAGATCACAGACTTTAATGCTTGGTGAGTTTTATTAAGTCCTTCTTATCCATGTATATAAGTCACACTGAGCCCATTTATCAGTGTTTATTGGATGGTTGAGTACCAGTTCAATTTCATGGGTTAATAAAGGAATTTTTTTCCATGAGCTTAATATGTTGTGTGTTCCCTGTACGGCATGGGTTGTTGTAATAAATATACAGATGTAGCGCAGCTCATCGATGCTGGGGCTCACGGTGGATTTGCTACGCGCCAGCCTTAGGAAGGGGACACGCGAGCTCCAGACACGCGTGCGTCCCCTTACAACGGAGCTCCCCCCGGGTCCCCAACGCGTTCCCCCACCTCGCCGCTGCCCCACTCTAACCCTGCCCGTCTCCCTGAAGCGGAGATGGGCAGGGTTCCCGTCCCCTGCCAACGGAAAATTGGGACACGCGTGCGTGTGGGACGCTCGCGCATCCCAGTCAGATGTAGCATCTGCTCGCCAGTGGGGGTGGTCTGGCGAGCCCCGGCGCTAGATGAGCGGCGCTAAATCTGTATCTGCCATTTAATATACCATGAACTGAAGATGGCAGCAGAGCGGGGAGACGGGATACCCCTGCGGACACCGGCTGGTGCCAAAGAGAAAAGCTACCAGGACTCAGCAGGTCAGGACAGTTGCATGTGAGGTGCTGTGTGTGGCTGCAGGTTAGGTGCTGTGTGTGGTTGCAGGTGATGTGCTGCATGTGGCTGCAGGAGAGGTGCTGCCTGTGGCTGCAGGAGAAGTGCGGCGTGTGGCTGCAGTAGAGGTGCAGCGTGTGGATGCAGGTGAGGTGTGGTGCATGTGGCGGCAGGAGAGGTGCTGCGTGTGGCTGTAGGAGAGGTGCTGTGTGTGGCAGCAGGTGAGGTGCTGTGTATGGCTGCAGGAGAGGTACTGTGTGTGGCTGCAGGAGAGGTGCTGCCTGTGGCTGCAGGAGAGGTGCTGTATGCGGCTGCAGGAGAGGTGCGGTGTGTGGCTGCAGGTGAGGTGCTGTGAATGGCTGCACAGGAGAGGTACTGTGTGTGGCTGCAGGAGAGATGCTGCAGGAGAGATGCTGCATGAGAGGTGCTGCGTGTGGCTGCAGGAGAGGTGCTGCCTGTGGCTGCAGGAGAGGTGCGGCGTGTGGCTGCAGGAGAGGTTCTGCGTGTGGCTACAGTAGAGGTAAGAAATTAAATGTTACAGGTTTTTTTTCAAGAAACATTGCATTTTTAATGCAGATACCCTGAAGCAGGGGTGGCCAAACCTGTCCTCAAGATCTACCAATGGTGCATGTTTTCCGGGCAACCTATGGATCTATAGTAGGAATGAATGCAGCATGTTTTAAAATGTGATAGTTAGTAATGACTACAGCTGTGCACCAGCTAGGTAACCTGGAAAACGTGGACCGTTGGTAGATCTCGAGGACCGGTTTGGCCACCCCTGCCCTGAAGGCATGCTGCATATTATATTGCTGACACTGTAACATAGCATTACGTATGCAGATACAGCCGCAGTCACACACTGAATATAGGCATGCTGCATATTATATTGCTGACACTGTAACATAGCATTACGTATGCAGATACAGCCGCAGTCACACACTGAACATAGGCATGCTGCATATTATATTGCTGACACTGTAACATAGCATTACGAGCAGATACAGCCGCAGTCACACACTGGATATAGGCATGCTGCATATTATATTGCTGACACTGTAACATAGCATTACGTAGGCAGATACAGCCGCAGTCACATACTGGATATAGGCATGCTGCATATTATATTGCTGACACTGTAATGTAGAATTATGTATGCAGATACAGCCGCAGTCACACACTGGATATAGGCATGCTGCATATTGCTGACACTGTAATGTAGAATTATGTATGCAGATACAGCCGCAGTCACACACTGGATATAGGCATGCTGCATATTATATTGCTGACACTGTAACATAGCATTACGTATGCAGATACAGCCGCAGTCACATACTGGATATAGGCATGCTGCGTATTATATTGCTGACACTGTAACATAGCATTACGTATACAGATACAGCCGCAGGCACATACTGGATATAGGCATGCTGCGTATTATATTGCTGACACTGTAACATAGCATTACGTATGCAGATACAGCCACAGTCACATACTGGATATAGGCATGCTGCATATTATATTGCTGACACTGTAACATAGCGTTACGTATGCAGATACAGCCGCAGTCACACACTGAACATAGGCATGCTGCATATCATATTACTGACACTGTAACATAGCATTACGTATGCAGATACAGCCGCAGTCACATACTGGATATAGGCATGCTGCATATTATATTGCTGACACTGTAACATAGCATTACGTATGCAGATACAGCCACAGTCACACACTGAATATAGGCATGCTGCATATTATATTGCTGACACTGTAACATAGCATTACGTATGCAGATACAGCCGCAGTCACACACTGGATATAGGCATGCTGCATATTATATTGCTGACACTGTAACATAGCATTACGTATGCAGATACAGCCGCAGTCACACACTGAATATAGGCATGCTGCATATCATATTACTGACACCGCAATGTAGCATTATGTATGCAGCATAAATATAGACATATAGGCTTTGTGCATCATGTTGCTCCATTTTTAAAATTAGACACATTTTAACGGTAAAAGGCGCACACAAGACGCTCGTCACTGCCGAATTGCACAATGGCATGGATCAACTAGAAGGGCTGTTTAACATGAACGGAGGCTGGTTGTATGTGGACATATTTGTATCACTAAACAGATGTGACCAAATGATGTGCCCGCATGGGTGTGACAAATGATCTCCAGGTATGGAGGGAAAACAAGGGCAGGCTTATTATAGGTTACAATGAAAGGGGTAATTCAGACCTGCACCTGCTCACTAGTCTACTTACATTCACTGCCTAGCGAGCAGGTAAACTCCACCTTGCCAAACCAACTGAATCCCCCCGGCACGATGCGAGCGGTGTGTACGCTTACACATCCCCTCCCATGCGGCCGCATTGGTTACTCACCATCAAATGATTTTTCGGTGGAGGGATGATTCGTCGCCAGCATCTCAGGCTCTCGGTAAGCTGCGATGTTCGGAGCTTACCGAACCAACCTGAATTATTGCCATTGTGAGAGCTTTGTCATTCATAACACTGATGTGAGTGTTATTGTTGTCCACACACATCAGATATGTACCTAGCACGGCCACAGAGGATCCAGTGTTAAAGTTCATGCTGCAATAAACTCTACTCACATGTACTCGCTGTTCTCCAGCGCCCAGGTGAGGAGCGTTCCCCCCACACAGCTCAGCACAGGCCAAGAGTACAGCCGCTGATTAACTGCACTCTAATGAACCGGACTGACAAAGAGGAGCTGGGACAATGGCGTCTTCTGTGTGGCTAATTGGTTATGAATAGGCTACAACAAGGCCCTTGTCCTTGAAGTACAGGCTCACAAATAATGGGAGCTCTTTTCTTCTGTACCTGAAGGGAATGAGCGATGATAGATGACATTGGAATGTAGGTTACAATGATTTAGAGCTGAGAATAGGTATGAGATATGAGGAGGGAGGATGGGAGCCTCGCACTCCACCATCTCCTAGGGTGAGTGATGGTGCTCCAGAAGGTCAAATACTCAGGACACTGCCTGTAGCTGTCCCAAGGATGAGCTGTCATTAAGCCTCGCTCAGAGGAGAGCTGGAACTTTGTACCCACACAGAGACCTATGCAGCAAATGACACAGGATGCTGATTCACCTGGCACAGAGGAGATACAACAATTATTGTGGGGAGAGAGATTATTCTCTGTGGGGGGTTACAGAGCAGCCTGGCAGGTAGCACCCCCATGTGTGACTGTGTGTGTATATATATAGGATAGGATGCTAGGTACCACCTGTGATACATCAGTTGCAGAGACTATGATAATACCGGTTGAGTATCCCTTATCCGAAATGCTCAGGACCACAAGCATTATGGATAAGGGATTTTTTTCACATTTTGGAATATTTTATTTTTTTGTTCAGACTTACCTGGTCCCCTGGTGGTGCCCCGATGTCCACGGTGTCCCCAGGCATCCGCGGCGGCCTTCAGGATCCTCTTTATCGGCATCTCTGGTCCCAGGGGTCATTGCGCAAGTGACGTCACCGGCGCGCCCGCACATTCGCGCAATGCACCCCTGGGACCGGAGATGCTGCTGAAGAGGAACACGGAGGCCGCCGTGGACATCAGGGGATGAGGAAAGTATGGAAAAAAATATTCTTAAAAAACACGGTTTTCAGAATATTTCGGTTTTAGGAACACACAGATAAGGGAGACCCAACCTGTACCACTTAATCGTACGTCCTGAGGTTATAATGATGTATAGCCGAAATGTAAAAACACTCTCTGTATTTTCAAGGGCGTCGGCCCACCGCTAAGTAGACAAGCCATGGTAGGTTACTTAAAAAGTGAATGGATACAAATGATAGCGGTTAGGCTACCGTATATGTGTCTATAAAAAAAAAAAATCAAATATACAAGGGGTGATTGATAAGTACCCGGGTGTGAAGACAGATGGCAATGTCACGACTGGGGATTTGGGACCCGGGAGTGACCTTGGTGGCTAGCTGACAACCCAATGGAAACAGGACGGAGGCAAGTGGATACAAATGGGTAATGTTTATTGCATAGAATAAACTGGTACAGGGGACATTTGAAAGTCTGTAAAAGTCTTTGGAAAGCTGGGAACTGATAAGTTACTTGGAGGCACGTAGTAGAGGCACGGGAGCACAGGAGCTGGAAAGCACAGAGTAGGGCCACTGGAGTGCAGGTGCCGGAAGCACGGAGTTGGACCACTGGAGAGCAGGTGCCGGAAGCACTGTAGGCAGTGGTGAAGGTGGTTGCGGGTGCAGGTACTGAGGCACGCAGAGACAGGTGGACACAGGTGCAGATGCTGGAGCGTGCGGGTGCAAGTGGTCACAGGTGCAGGTAACTCGGAAGCACAGGTGCAGGAAACTCGGAAGCACAGGTACGGATGAACACTGGCACAGATGAACACAGGTGCAGATAACTCGGAAGCACAGGTGCAGGTAACTCGGAAGCACAGGTACGGATGAACACTGGCACAGATGAACACAGGTGCAGATAACTCGGAAGCACAGGTGCAGGCAACTCGGAAGCACAGGTGCAGGCAACTCGGAAGCACAGGTGCAGGCAACTCGGAAGCACAGGTGCAGGCAACTCGGAAGCACAGGTGCAGGCAACTCGGAAGCACAGGTGCAGGCAACTCGGAAGCACAGGTGCAGGCAACTCGGAAGCACAGGTGCAGGCAACTCGGAAGCACAGGTGCAGGCAACTCGGAAGCACAGGTGCAGGCAACTCGGAAGCACAGGTGCAGGCAACTCGGAAGCACAGGTGCAGGCAACTCGGAAGCACAGGTGCAGGCAACTCGGAAGCACAGGTGCAGGCAACTCGGAAGCACAGGTGCAGGCAACTCGGAAGCACAGGTGCAGGCAACTCGGAAGCACAGGTGCAGGCAACTCGGAAGCACAGGTGCAGGCAACTCGGAAGCACAGGTGCAGGCAACTCGGAAGCACAGGTGCAGGCAACTCGGAAGCACAGGTGCAGGCAACTCGGAAGCACAGGTGCAGGCAACTCGGAAGCACAGGTGCAGGCAACTCGGAAGCACAGGTGCAGGCGACTCGGGAACACAGGTGCAGGGACAGGAAGCAGGTACTGGATACAGGTACAGGGTAACACTGGTGCAGGTACTTGTAATGCAGGAACAGGTGAACACTGGTGCAGGGTCTTGAAGGCACACAGGTGTAGGAACGCTGGTGCAGGGTTTTGGAGGCACACAGGTGTAGGAACGCTGGTGCAGGGTGTTGGAGGCACACAGGTGCAGGAACACTGGTGCAGGGTCTTGGAAGCACACAGGTGTAGGAATGCTGGAGCAGGTACTTGGAGACATACAGGTGTAGAAATGCTGGTGCAGGGTCTTGGAAGCAGGATACAAATGCTGGGTAACTGGAATACCACAGAGCTAAAGCAGGAACACAAGCTGCAGCTTCCTCCCAAGTTATTGACAACAATGCAAAAGCAAAGTGTCTATGCAGGGCTGGGAGGATAACCCCTCAGAGCAGCACTGATTGGCCATCCGGGTGATTGGGAATGGCCACACCTGGAACAGTCTCTGGATGAGGCCAACAGGGAACTTGTATCTTTCAAGTGGTAACCACAGAGTTAATGGCTGAATCAGAATCACCCAGGTGCTCTTACAAGCAAATACTCAGATCTTGCTGCAGCAGGCTGAGAAACAAGACTGACAGGCAGGTAAGACAGGACAAACACACTGAGTTCTGGCAGGATTGTGACAGGCAACCACTGATGTCAAACCTGTATATCATCATTTAGTGTCATCTGTCAGACAACAACTGTCAGAATTTCAGATAAATTCATGTGTACTTTAGTCCTCGGTGAAGAGCGTCCAGGTCGCCCAATTGAAGTGACTACGGATTAAATGGTCAACAAAATCCATGATATGTTATTGGCAGACCGGCGAGTGAAGATCAGAGCGTTTGTTGAGACCGTAAGCCTTCTCACTTGAACGTGTGCAGAATATTCTACATCCCAGGGGCCTGAAGTCAGGTGCCGGGGGTGGGGCAAGCTTTTAAGCAGCCGCTACCCATTGAGCTGTGATTGGCTCACGGAGGATGTTATGTTGAAAAGACTGCGGGTGGCATATCCTATTGGCTGCTGGGTCCTGTCACCAGACACCGGCTGCAGATTTATTCTTAGTGCTGGCATCGGAGCTCTATCCCACTGGGGACACTGCTCCCCCACACCCCTTTTCTTTTATTAATTTTTTTACAAGCAGCATCCCATTCTCATATTGGACTAATATTACAATAGTTCGAGTTCAGTGGCATGAAGAAAAGTAATAATGATAAATATATCCAGTGCTGCCAAGAAGGGCACCGGGCACTAGTACTGGGGCCCGTGGGTTCTGAGTTATCCTGGTACCAAAAAGCAGCGCTGGCCACCGCACTCCTGTTCTCTCCCATTCAGTGGTACTGCTAAGGGGGCAAGTGTCCACGGTAGTTCAGCATAGAATGAAATTCTGCTTCATGAGTCACGCTCACTGCTGATTGGTTATTCCTGGCCGGTTAAAGGGATGTGGCTTAGTGGACACACTGTGATGGTCGGTCTAATGGGTGTGTTATGAGAGTTGCATATATATATGTACTGTCTACCACCCACATAGGAGGCCGCGGTCCGCAGAGACAGCCCTGCAAATTCATCGTCAAAGTGGTGCTGGCCCATTTCCACAGAGTTTTGCGCATGCACATTAGGAGAATTGTTAGGAATGTGGCCGTTTTCATATAGTCCTGCACAAACTGATGTGATTGAGGTTGGGCTGATTAGCAGCACCTGTGGCTTCCTAATAAAAGTGTTTCCAGGGCAGGAGGTAACTGTTCCTGATGGTGGACTGGCTGCCCAGGTGATAGGCCAGGGTGTGAGCTACGGTAGGGAGCACTGAAGCATTCTGAAGAGTATGAACTATACTGTGATTACCTGTATGCTGCTTGCTGTAACCATGCTTGCCTAAGCTGTGTACCTGGTATGCCGTGACCTGCTCCAAAAACAAAGACCAAGACTGCACCTTGATCCAGAGTATGTGACTCCTTGTCCCAGTCTGTTATTTCAGTTTGCCGAAATGGCCCAGTCTGAGGTTACATTAATCAAGCCAGAACCATTCAATTAAATGAAATCTTTATTTTGGAAATGAGTGTCGTTCCATGCTCCAATGGCACCCGGCTCTCGGGAATATGAAGAGTAATATTATTCTCTGAATGGAATAACGTTGGAAGCCATTTACGTAGATTCGAGGTCATTCTGACTTGTCCTCAGTCCGGCCTACGCTCCCAAATCACATCGCCTTTAATGGATCACAGTTTAATCACCATAATTATCTTCCTAATTACTATTTTGTAACAAGTGCTGGGATAATGGTTCAGATTTCCGAGGACAGAAAAGCACCAAACGTTTGCCATACTGAGCAGGATACAGCCTGGGGAAACTCCCAGTAATTATAGATATCACAGACACCGGTCGCTTGCATACAGTAGGTGGGGAGCGTGAGAGCCGTAATAGACAGCTGTGTTATACATCCAGAAAATGGATGTTGGTGGAATTTAATTGTTCCCGTATTATCAGCTGAGTCTGGAGGGTGATAACAGGCGGCGGGAGCAGCTGGGATCTGGTATATATCACATGCAGTTCTTCTATATGTGACATAATTACTACCGGGCTAGCAGAGACCGTATGGGTACTAGCTATAGGGCTTGTACATAAAGGCATTGCAAAGCAACCTTGGTAAGAAGAGCAGGATAGCCCTTCTACTCTGTCCTCACAGTACGATCCTTATAATGGAGGTTATTCAGATTGGATCGCACAGCTGGTACATTATCTCCGTCCAAGATAGATCATGAACCATTGTTACTGACCCGGGGTACGTCAGTCGATGGAACCGGAGCAGCTGGTTGCTTAGCTCTTGCCTCTTTGCCTTGTGAGCGCTACCACCAGCAGGTGCTACCATTTGGCCACGTAAGGCAGCTGGGATATGAGGGGAGGCACTAAGGTGCACCTGCTCACCTCTATGTACAGTATGCACCATGTGGTGTCATTGCTCAGCAGCTGGGGACTAATCACTTTCTGTTGTGTTTCTGCTGATATACACTATTGCGGAAACTTATTAAATCTGATGATGTGCATCCCCCCCCTGCCTCTGTTGAGGGGGTGGGGTCTGTGGAGGAGGCGGGATCACTCCTGATTTTGAGATGGGTACAGTGACCTTTCCTGCATCTTATGCTGCAGTTGGGTCTGTGACTGTATGCCGCTGCAATGCCCTTCCCGGTATACATCCATGAGTGACTGAGACGCCCCAGTGTCACTCTTTTAACATACCCATACTATGTTACTGTATATCTGCACATGATTAGCCAATACGCTATAACAGCAATTGAACTATGTCGGATGATCATTAATTAATTAATTGGTGCTGTTCTGAAAACAATTGAATTCCCCTTATTTTGGGCCATTTGTATTAGTAATATGTTGTTGTTTTTTTGGACAGGTGTCTTCCGGAACATCTGCCCATCCTTTTCCTTCCAATCCTGCCAGTCATGAATAGACTCCAGTCCCCCTGTGCTTCTCAAGCCATGGGGGGATGCTCTAACATCCGCACCCCAGCTCCGCTCCCTTTCGCCGTACTTCGCATTCATAATTATCGCATATGCACTAACATATGCGATAATTATGGCAAAGGACAGCTCTTGTGTTAAGAGCTGTCCTTTGCGATAGAGTCAGCGGGTCCCATGGGCTCTCCACTCCCTTACCCAGCGCTGCTGCTGCTGCGCCGGGCTCTCCTCCTCCCTGCACCCGGAAGATTTTTCTGGCGATGCCCCCCACCGCGGTAACCCAGGATGCCTGATAACGGGGTTTTTACCGCATTTTTAGCTTAGAGAGTCTCCCCCATATCTTCTCTCCATCTTTCCAGCCTCATTCCCTCAGCATCTCTCCAGGCCAATCTCCTCTGTCCATTATGCCCTACACCGTAATACCCACCTCACATAATACAGTAATGCCCATTACACATTACACCTACCGCACACCGTAATGCCCACCTCACATTATCCCGCACACAATAATGCCCATTACACATTAGAAACCACACTCCGTTATGCCCATTACTTATTATACCACATGCCATAATGCCATTACACATTATGTCACACACCATAATGACTATTACATATTATGCCATATAAGTGCCACTTACCTACATGCTAGTTGCCAGGAGCTAGTACTTGTTGCCAGGAGCTTCATGCTTGTTGCCCGGGGGGAGCATTTAAATGCTAGTTGCCAGGGGGTTACAGGTGCACTGAGGACGGAGTCGGACTATGTTACCGTCTACAGCGAGCGTCCGGTCTCCCATCCTATCCCCCGGTCGGCCCGTCCCCTCCCGGCAGCAATGTTTCTGAGTGAGACTGTGACTGATGACAGTCTCAGGCTGTCCTCATGGGTGTGGTTTAGCCTGGCTGCACTGCACAGGAGTGACTCAGAGGGAATGAGGCTGCAGACACACAGTAGGCGGGAGACACACACAGAGGGAATGAGGCTGGAGAGACACAGGGGATATGGCTGGATAGATGTAGAAGAGATGAGGCTTTAGTGAAGGTGATGAGCAGGGCCGCTTGTCCCGCAGTTTCATTGCCACTGGAGGACAGTCCTCCTCTGTATTCAGCTCGCACCCTGGCAGTGTTGCCCCCCGCCTATGCTCTAGCTGTAGGGTAGCCAACTCCAGTCCTCGAGAGCTACCAACAGTTAATGTTTTCCAGGTCTCCTCAAAGAAACACAAGTGACGTAATTAGCTCCACCTGTGGATCTTTAAAAATGTGTCAGTCATTAATGATTACACCTGTGCAGCAGCTAGGTGGTCTGGAAAATGTGACCTGTTGGTAGCTCTCTGTATTGCTGCGTACATATCGATGTGACTTGTCGCCTCTCCAGAAGTTGTGTCCCCGCAGGCTCTCTCTTCTCATGCTCATAAAAGAACAGCCTCCGAGTATTGATTTGCCATTGATTACGCACTCTACATAATTATCTTGTGTATGAATCTCAATCTCCGCCTGACATGACCGCAGACGCACCCTGACCGCTGTCACTTCCGCATGGCTGCCCTTAATGTCCACTCTCATCTTTCCTTTCCACCAAACTTGACCAAGCGGAAATAGGAAGCAGAATCGATTTTATGTTTCATCAGCTGGTTGTCAAGTCCTCGCTTCTGACAAATGCCCCTCACTTTCTGTGACCTATTGATAAAGCTGCTTTATGGAAATTCAGATGATTTACCAAATTTCCCTGCCAACAAAAAGCATCATAAGATATCAATTATGTGTTTAACCCGATTACTGCCAGCCGGTGTGCTGATAAGGAAAACGAGTTCACACTCGGGCAGGTACATCCGACCGATGTCTCACCTCCTGTTGCTTTACATTGTACCCCAGGGTATCCTTACTACTGTATTGCCAATAATATCAGCTGCAAGTGCAGCGGAATCCACCAGAGGTTGCAATAAATAATTCCTCAGCTGTTTCTGCCAGTGCAGCAAGACTGGTAACCAGGGCCGGCAACAGAAATCTTGGGGCCCTGTACACTGATATTTCGGTGGACCCCTGCCAGTGGCGTAGTTACGTTTTGGGCGCCCCCGTCGCCGCCCCGCCAAGCACCCCTACCCCGCCGCCCATGCAAACCCCCCCTCAATCCCCCGCAGACTTACCTATCGCGCTGGTCCCGGCGGCTCCGTTCTTCTGCTGAGGACCACCAGAAAATGGCCGCCCCCATACAGCAGACAGTTTCAGAGAACTGTGTGCTATATGGGGGCGGCCATTTTGTGGTGGTCCTCAGCAGAAGAACGGAGCCGCCGGGACCAGCGCGATAGGTAAGTCTGCGGGGAATTGAGGGGGGGGGGGTTTAACTATAGCACCACAGCCCCCCGGCGCCCCCACATGCACAGCGCCCCCCGCGGTGGCTGCGGTGCTATAGTTATGCCGCTGACCCCTGCCCTTTGCCCTTCAAACCCCCCCTTCAACCCCCACCGCCACCCCCTCCCCCCTGGCATGCAGCCATGCCTGGCTCTCTCTGAGATGAGCTCCAGGCAGCTCCTTCCCTCCTTAGTCCACTTCTTACCTATACCATTGAGGATCATGGGGGGCTTTTACACTTTAGTCTTCAACTGTGTAGTAGAATAGAATCTCCGCCCACAGGAGGACCACAGCAGCAGGGCAGGACCCCGAAGGCAGCCACCACAGTGCGGAACACAGATTAAGTGTGCCGCATATGCGCAGTAAGGTCAGTGTGGTGCGCAGTGCAGCATAGGAGACAGCCGACTCAGGATCAGCCTCTGAGCGCTGAGCGGCTGACCTGGACGGCGGCCGGACAGAGGCCCTTATTCTGATCGGTGCGGCCCGATCAGAAATATGCGGTGATGTCCGTCTTGGCGAATCCCCGCCTTCCATACGGATCGCCACCTCCGTCCGTATGCGGATATGTGGCGGTCCGCATGAATGTGGACGGGGATACGCCTCCTCCATGGTGGGAGCAGCCCCTGCATTCGATGGTCGCCGAACATCGAATGCAGGGCCGCACGCTCCACCAGGTCCCGCAACACAAGACCACACGGACACTTGTCCGTGTGAAATCTTGTATGGGGGCGGGCAGCTGACATCCGGCGATGTCAGATGCCCGCCCCGTACCCACGCGTCACGGCCTCATTACCATGCATACGCCCCGCGTTTGCATGGGAACGCCCATGAAACGCGGGGCGTATGCATAGGGTAATGAGGATAAGTAGCCCCTCACGCCCCTCTACGCCCCCTGTGCGGCGTATAAAGAATCCATGCGGCGAAATCGCCTGCACATGCGCAGAGTGACCTCTGCACATGCGCAGACGATAAACATCGGCGGCCCGTACGCAAGCGGGAATATCCGCACCGATCAGAATAAGGGCCAGAGTGACAATCAGTGCTGCGGCAGGAGGAGAGACCCAGGGGCGGCAGCGCGCACAACACAAGTGAGTCGGCCGTACAGAGCCAGCACAGACACCAGACTGCCGTGGCTCGGGCCGTAGCAACAGGGTTGACACAGACGGGCCCTGGCCGGGCTCTGGGGCCCTTCAGATCGCCGGGGCCTGTCACACATGGCCCTGCTGGTAACGGGTGATTGTTGAATCGGACGAGTTAGTTGTGGCCCTTATGCTCGTTGCTTGTGCCTCCTCTTCTTACAGGGGCTGTCAGTCTGTTCCTATGTAGGTGGTTAGCAAGCGGTGTACGATGTGCAGTTGCCGATGACTGCGAGTACATAGCCGCTAATTAGACAGAAAGAAATCCGCCCCGTGCAATTATGCAAGGGAATTGGGAAAGTATCGCTATTCGCTATCCTGACATCCAATCACCATGCAGTAATGCTATTTCCAGGCTGTGCTAATGCGAGTAAGTCTGCACCTACCGGACATCTGCGACCGGGACTGATTGATGAAGGCCGACACTAACCTCACAGGGAATCCCTGAACAGGCCTTTGTGTCGCTGCTGGGTCTAATGTATGCGTGCTAGGATCCATGCACAAGCGCAGTCATTCCATAATTGATCGATCTGCAAATTTGCACATCAGTGATCAACTCTGAATCAGGCCCATAGCCATGATTCCTCCTAAATGGGTAACTAGCGTAAGCGCTGTAATATGGGCAGGGGGCTGGTGGTGAAGACCATTCCCATTCAGGCCCCTGTTGGGATTCACAGAGTCGGGACTGTGCAGAGATTTTCTATCAGTACCAACAGAAAAGTGGTGCAATCAGCGCTTCTTATGTGGCCACATATTACGGGTGTGTGACCTCCCACTCTCCTGAGATCAGATGAGGGTGACCGAACACCCATCATCATGAGCAAAGGACCTCCTGGAGAAACATCTATTGGGGTGCAGGGGTGCTGTAGCATCACTGCCGTCAGAGCCAGATTAAGGGGAGGGCAGAGGGCACCTCAACCAGAGAACATTGACATCACTAGCTCTCCCTCTTGTGCAGCAGCAGAAACAGGCAGTCAGGGTGTGAGTAGGACAGACAGGCAGAGTTGCAGAAGTTTCAGGCTTCATGAGCTACCAATGGAGTTTCCTGACCAGAGGAGAAAGAGACCCCGGAGCCCCAGCTTCTCCTCCTCCCCATCCCGGTTGCTGGATCCTATGTATCCTGTTACCTAATGAGAACATTCGGATCCATATTCAAATCTCTATTGATCCCCAGACCTCCCCGCTGTACACAGCCTGGCAGTGGGAACACCGCTGCCCCAGTGGCGTAACTATAGCACCGCAGCCCCCGCGGGGGGGGGGGCGCTGTGCATGTGGGGGCGCCGGGGGGCTGCGTTGCTATAGTTAGCACCCTCCTGTCCTCCTATCCACCGCTTGCTGCCCGCCCATCGCCCGCCAATCAGCCGCCCGCAGCCTTGCCTGTCTTCAGTTCTTCTGCTAGTGAGACGGACCACAATAAAATGTCCGCCCCATATAGCAGACAGTTCTCTGAATCTGTCTGCTGTATGGGGGCGGACATTTTGTGTTGGGCCGTCTCCATAGCAGAAGAATGAAGCCAGCAAGGGAGCTGGGACCAGCGGCAGCAAGACAGGTAAGGGTAGGGGATGGGGGAGGGGGGGGGGTGCTGCGGAGGGGGGGGAGGGGGACGCCCCCCCATTAATGGCGGGGGGGCGCCCAATTCATAGTTACGCCCCTGCGCTGCCCTGTAAGTCAGTCCCACTCTGGTTGTAAACTGATTAGTTCATGTAATAAGGCCCTTATTCTAGTTCACTCGCAAAGGCAAAATCTTTTTCAAATGGACAAAACCATTTGCACTGCAGGTGGGGCAGATGTAACATGTGCAGAGAGATTTAGATGTGGGTGAGTTATTTTGTTTCTGTGCAGGGAAAATACTGACTGCTTTATTTTTACTCTGCACATGTTCCATCTGCCCCACCTGCAGTGCACATGGGTTTTGTCCATTTGAGAAGGATTTTGCCTTTGCGAATGAACGAGAATAATCCCCTAAATGTTTTAGAACAGAACGGCGGGAGCAATGCGCACCCACACAATAACATACAGTACTGCAGACACGGCTGCAAGAGTCATATTAAGCTGCTTAGCATTCCTGCTGAATTGTCTGCTGTCCCCCAGGCTTTGCAGGCAGCCATTGTAATGTAGATTTATTCAATTAGTTGACTTGAAAACAAATACAAGTGTGGCTGCCGTGTACTGTAGCGAACAACATGGGGGAAGGTTGCAAACATTAATTGAGACACATCCCGGGAACATATAGGGCCTGATTTATAATGGAAATTTATTTCTGTGCAAATGCGGCCCGACGTGTATTCTGTCTGTGTCGGACATATTGTGCTGTAGTTACGCATTTGGTGCTGAGATGCTTCCAGCATAGAACAGAGCATAGAGATAGTCACTGTCTGTGTAATACAGTAGCTATCCGCCTAAAAGATCTACAGATAGGTCAATAGGGCAAAAAGGTCGACATGATTTTTTTCAGATTTTTTTTTTTTAAATGTTGTACTTTTTTATACTTCACCATCCGTGTTGACATAGAGAGAGAGACACTGTCGACAGGGCCATCCCACCCATTATACGGACTGCACACAAGAGTAAGGAGCCATAGACGGTGTCTTCCCCATTCATTTCAGCGCCCTGATTACTGTGGGCTCGCAGTAACAGTCAGGGCAGCTGGGCAGTGAGCGGTACGCTCGATGTAAGACGGGCAAAGCCGGGAGAGCAGAGGATAACTGGGCTGTATCAGAGGCTCAAAGCAAGTCCGCAGCTATTTGAAATGCTGAACTGACACGTGAGCCAATCGGAGCTCGCAGTCCGGCAGTGGTGGCTCCAGATTGGCTGCTGGCCCAATCACTGTTGACATTTGGACCATGTCAATAATTCTGAATGTCGACATTCTGAATCCATACATATTGGACCACATAAGACACAAGTCCAAATGTGGATGGATCCAATCAATAAATCTGCAAGTACGATGTCATAGTCCTAACGGAGAAGTGTCACCTGCTGTCGTCTGTCACGTCGGCACCTCTTTACCGACTGCACGGTGATAATTTGTCACTCAAAGAATTCAATCGTTTCCAACGTTTCAGTTATGAATTAAAAAATATCTGTAAGCATCCCGAGGCAGGCTAATAAATGACACCGTCACATCTAATTGCTCAATATTTCCTCTTATTTTCTGGAGAGCAAATATCTACAAATCCATGTTGCCCTGGGGTACAGTAAATGGCTTGTGTGTGTTTAGCCTGATGTAAGTGATGACAATTATAATGGTAGTAAAACACAATCATATACCCCATCCCGTACAGCAGCGAAGGGATGATGCAGAGATAATTTATGTGATATCTCTGCGCTCTGGTGGAACTGCGAGTCCGAAACGCCGGAACTCAGACGGAACAGCGTGATGCTGGGAAATAACATACAGCAATTAAAGTACTCTGATGTTTAAATCTATAATTGGATGCTACTAATCTACATATTAATACAATCTGATCAGTGGGTAGAAAATGGAATGAAAAAATAAAATTGACAAATAAAATTATTCTTTGAAATATAATGTCATCTTTAAGGAGAGAGAGAAAGGAGGTAGAAAAAGGGGGAGAGAAGGGAGAAAAAGGGGGGGGGGGGAGAAAGAGAAGTTGATAACAAAAATTGGTTTTAAATTTCAGTTGGCTTCGATGGGCTTCAGATTATTTGTGGTATAATTAGCCAGGGTGATCTGGTCCCACTGCCTCGGCCTTCAGAATACACTGTACAATTGTTGTTAGAACATCAATGTCTACAATTTACCATTATTTTACCTTATCATTAATTATCCTGGTGCTTTGCTATATGCCATACTTGCCTTCTTTTGAAAACTAGAATCAGGGAGATTACAGAAGGATGCACCATGCATGTGTTCAACTAAAGGAAGATTGCTAACAAAAATTCTAAACCTTGCAGCTAACAGCAGCAGCAGCATGCTATGGGTCAGTGCACACCAGCAAATACTAGACTATACACCCTGTGTGTGTTCATGTGCTGCTATCACTCTCTCTCCTGTCAGGGGTTTCCACAAAAGGAGATAATGAGTCATCAATAGGGTCTCCTAAGCAGCTACAGATAATCACAGTCCTTGCAAAGAAACTCCTTAGTAGCACCCTGGCAGATTATACAGAACCTGGGTGATTTGAGGTGCAATGATGGACTGAAGGAGATTTATGACAAATTCAGAAGCCTTCCGCAGGATGCAGGAGGGTAGCCAACTATACCGGATGGAAAACCAAACTCTAGGGTCTACGTATCAAGTCCTGGAGAGATAGAAAGTAGCAGCCAATCAGTTCCCAACTTTTGAAAAATGTCTGTTAGTGATTGGTTAGTTCTTTATCACAGTCCACTTGGTCTCTCTCCAAAGGCTTAGTAGAAGCTAGAAATAAATGTAACTGCAGTCAAACGTGTCCGCTTTGCTCAAATTCCGCTCATATTTTTTTTTGTATCAAAATTGTTAGAATTTCTGTCTTATTTTTTTTAATTCATTGAATTTTTTAAACTTTACCTCCACATTAAAAACATGGAAATCACTACGACAAAACCCACACATCTCTTCCGAATTCGGTCCACTAACCTCCTTTTTAAACAATCCAGACTTCCAGCCAGGTCTAACTATCTCAGACTTCTCAAAATGGGCAATAGAAGGGCTTTTCAGAGTGGGCCAGATGATGGTGGGCTCCAGCATCTGCTCTTTCTTAGATATACAAAGAAAATGGGAAGTCCCATCGAGGGACTTCTGGAAGTTCCTACAAGTTAGACATTTCATACAAACGGGTTCTAGATCCCACCCATCATCCCGCGAACTGACTGGGTTCGAACGACTATGTATATCTACCTCAGAACCAACCCACACTATTTCACTGCTATACAAACTCCTTCAAAACCTAGACAATGACATCTCCACAACTTTCACGCGAGCATGGGAGAGAGATCTCAACCGAAGCATCTCAGACAAAGAATGGGAATCCATCTTCATAAAGGCCCACACTAGCTCTATATGCATCCAAACCAGAGAGACTCAATACAAACTGATCATGAGATGGTATAGGCACCCCTCTATCTTACACCGCATGAATCCCAGTACATCACCAACATGCTGGCGATGCAAGAAGCACACAGGCTCCCTCATGCACATATGGTGGGAGTGCCCGTTAATTACCCCTTACTGGACAGACGTTATCAAGACCTCAAAAGAAATTCTCCACACCCCAGTCCCAGATGACCCCGCCTTTTGGCTGCTAAACCTTTCCCCCACACCACTCTCCGCTTATAAAACTTCTCTTTCCAAACACCTGGGCAATGCGGCAAGAGCTTGTATCCCTGCCCTATGGAAGTCGATAATCCCACCCACACGCAAAGCCTGGTTTACCAAAATTGACCACTTCATGTCAATGGAGGACATCATGCTGTCATCAGTGGATAAACACACAGATTTTACTGCAACATGGCTCCCCTGGATGGAGTATAAGACTACACAAGACTACAAAACCCTTTATTCAGATTGAAATGCCTGGACCAACTAAATAGCAAATGAACCCCCCCACATGTGAGAAAGGTCAACCCCCCCTAATCCCCTCCCCCCCCCCCATCTCTTCCCTATCTTCTTCTTCTCCTCGCCCCTTCTTACTTCAACCACCGAGGGCATGCACATAGATTAAATACATGTGACTGCAGTAGATTGCGGTAACGCGGTCTCTACAGTTTATCATGTCCCATTTGTGTTGTAATAATGCCTGAAGAAATTAGTACACGCTAATGTGATTTTGTTTAAGTGAAATATGTGTACATCTCGCTGCGTCGAGATCAGTTTAATGATCACATGCTCTGTTTGAAGTTTTCCTGAATGTGTTCACCCCTCTGAAAATCAATAAAAAATGATTACACAGAATTTTTTAAACTTTTCATCCAATTCAGCTTCGCCCTTTAAGATGCTACAGTGCGTCTACGGCATGAGAAACAGTCTGGATCTATTAGAACTCTATACAATCTTAACTTTTGTTTTCAGAGGAGCCCGTTCCAGCAGATAATGTGTTACAGGATGTTTGTTCTTCCCCACTACCACTCTCCCAGCTGAATACGCTGTATCCCCCCTTATTATAATTCATCCATACAGTACAATGACACTCTTCATAAAGCCACAAGAGAGGGCGATAGGGCTGTTGATCCTCTAACTTGAGCGACCACACGCGGTGGCAGATAATATATCCCTACATCGCCGCTTGGTAACTCTCAGCTTCCAGCGCTCAGCAGAGAGGGAAGAGGCGGGTGGGGGGGGGGGCGGCAGGGAGGGGGGGTTGCAGAATAATCCACCCGGGCCTCAAACACATCCAGGAATAAAAGCAGATGCCTAATGCAATTGAACTGGGATGAAAAGGGGGAACGTTGGTTCCGGAGAGATGAGCCGGCGCTCTTGAAGCCAGACGGGAGCTTAGATAAACTTTACACATCTGGATTTGTAGTGTTTGCAAAGCACAGTGGGAGAATGGGAAGACAGATGCTACAAACGCTCTTTATTCTCCATTATATCAGTGGTTAAGCCATCGTCTGTGCTTTTATGGCAAGGGTAAAATATGTCGGCGAAAGGAGAACACATTTTACATGAAGCCGTCGACTTCAGAGAAGGGCTCCCGGCGGGATTGCTGCGGGGAACAGAGAGAGGCGGAAGGAAGCGTTAACGACATCCTCAGCTGCAATCGCTGACATGACTATAAACATAACGATGGCGGCCAGTGGACTGCTCATTTCTGCCTATTCCTGGCGCAGCAGGAATAAGGCGCCAATTTATCATGTCCCACGCTGTCACTTATTATCGCAAGAAATGATCTCTCGTTGGAGTTTATGAAGATTCTCAGGCCTGGGTGACGCCATCAGACAGTAATAACCTGTCCCAGCCGGGAGTCACCGCTAACACCATTGCTTTACTGCTGGGCAAGGACCAAGTCAGTGGCTGCAAACTGTACACTGGGAGCAGATACCCTGGAATACATAGGCAACAGCGGCTGTGATGTAGTACAGAGCAGATGGGTGGACATGCCCCTGCCACGCGCCCCGCAAGTGGTTCCATGACGGTCACACACTAGAGATGGGCAAAACAGGTCACTAAGGCGAGCCGGGATCCAGCGGATCACTCCCTGAAAAGATCCAGATCTTTTAGACGGGTCCTCGGCGCACTTTGAAAAAAGGGGTAATTTGATAATAATGAAGCATAATTTGTTTTACAGTCATTTATTGCTATTTTTTTTAAAACTTTTTTTTTTTTTTTTAAACAGTGAGCTGAACAAATTAGAACATATATGACCGAGTAAAACACTGATCGATGGCTGGGTGCAGAATCACCATCGATGGAAACCATCGATGGCATCTGCACCGATGACCATCTGTAGCAGCAGCAGCAGCCTAGTTATTCTTTGTATTATTTGAAGTAGCAGCACTGAACTCAGTCTCCAGAGTTAGTACATCCCAGCTGCCACAGGTGGCAGTGCTGAGCTCAGGCAAATGCATTGTAATGAAAAACGAAACTGAAAGTAAAAGAACGACGGTTCACCTTTTTGGGATCGGCGGCTCCCTCACTCTTACATGGGATCCGTCCAAAAGATCCGCTTCGTTCGTGAATGACCCATCTCTAATTCAGACTGTGACCGCCACAGCGACACCATCGCGGCACATGTGCAGAGTCATTACATTGGTGGCTAATCTATAATGGTAAGAACTAGCCCTGCAATGCACGATCAATAGTTTCTTACCGAATGTGGAAAATCATCGATGGCAGAGCCGACAGTGGTCATCTCTATGGGTCCGATTCAGATATACGTGGACCGGATAAGTACGAATGCGCAAGACCTGTGCATGTGTAGAAAATGCACTGCGCCATTGCACCCAGTGCTGCCGAGCCACAGCCTGACTGATAGGCTGTTAGAGTTTGGAGGGGCGGAGCTGGATAGCTTTCCCGTTTCCACTCTACAGCGGTCACGTTGGGTGTGATTCTGCTTCGGAGGCAGCAGTGCATGATTTCCTTTGTACAGAGTTGCGGAAAAAATTGCGACGGGAAGTGGTTAAAAGGTCTACAGCAGGGGTGGCCAAACCTGTCCTCAAGCCAAACCTGTTCTCAAACCAACAGTGCATGTTTTCCAGGCAACCTGTGGATCTATAGTAGGAATGAATGCAGCATGTTTGAAAATGTGACAGTTAGTAATGACTACAGCTGTGCACCAGCTAGGTAACCTGGGAAACGTGGACCGTTGGTAGATCTCGAGGACCGGTTTGGCCACCCCTGGTCTACAGTGTCTAGACAGACAATTGGTTGACACCAAAATGTACGAAGATGGGAGCTCTCCTGAAAAGTTATCTATTATCTTCTAGAGCAGTGGTTCCCAACCCTGGTCCTCAAGTACCCCCAACAGTGCACGTTTTCCAGGTCACCCGGCAGGTGCACTCATTATTCAGGCACATTTGAAAAGATCCACAGGTGGAGCTAATTATAGCACTTGTCATTCTGTGTGGAGACCTGCAAAACATGCACTGGTGGAGGTACTTGAGGACCAGGGTTGGGAACCACTGCTCTAGAAGGTGCTAAATAAAGAAGTAGACTCTGATTGATTGGTTGCTAGGAGCAACATCCCATCTTCACCAGAACTCCCATCTTAGTAAACTCCCTCAGTGATGTGACAGACTCATCCAGTTGCGTATTCTGCATATGCCTGGTCCAATACCCTGAACCTGCGCACTGCACATGAACACAAGGCACGCTTTCAGTTCTGGTATCTGGCTGTCTGGGCTCTGGTTCAAAGTTACTGCTTGGTTGATGCATAATTACCTGATTGGTGCAAAGCTTGGATACAGTCTGTCCAATCCACTCTAACATAGCTAGTGATTGGATTATTGAACAATGTGCGGATTTGACATTTTATGAAGTTATGACATCATCGTCCGCATCCCCCCCCCCCCCCAATGGAAAACTGACAGGAATTAAAAACATCAAAGAAACACATCAATACAAATAATTATAATAATTAAGACAGGAAAATGATATGATGAGTAAATATTGCCAATGTATAGATTGCGGAGATAAATACCAACCGATCGTCCTTATTACCACGGCAGCGACAGCACCGCACGATGACATGTCAGCTAATTTGGGGGGGGGGGGGGGGGAAATTCAGCTGAAAAAGGTTAAATAGCTTTTTTTTGATGAAGCTTTTATCTGCTCCCTTTCTTCCCCCGCTACACAGCGCTTCGTTATTTTCCTAGTGTGTAATTAACATTAAACCTCATCTTAACATTAACTATCTGAGAGAGGCAGCAGATTTAAAGGGATTATATATTTAGATTTACTGGAAATATTGTGACAGATAGGGAAAATTGGCTGATTGCACAGGCAGATTCTCTATGAAGGGCCACGGTCACCCCCGAATCTTCCTATACTATGTGCAGCCAGCGACAGTGAGGACAGGGCTGCATGTGACAGGGGCAATGACATGAGGTGAGGAATGGAGGCAGCAAGAAGACACAGAGAGTTATAGTGGGAGGTGCAGGGTCCACCAGCAGTACAGAGTATATCAGGACCACCTTGCTGGGGGGTAGGCAGGACCACCGATTTTTGGGAGCCTCTCTGCCATTCCAGAATATTAGGCAAGTATGCCTTAAGGGTTGGAAAGTCGGTATTGGTGGCAGTATGGGGGGCGAAAAGAACTTGGCGATCGAATGCAGCATCTTGGGAAGTGAAAGTGTCAAAGGCATAGAACCTCAGAAACGTGTGAACCAAAGGACCACGTTGCCACCTTGCACAGCTGTTCAGCAGAAACACCATGGTGTGCAGCCCACGGAGGACCAACGGACCTGGTGGAGTGTGCCGAGATCTAAGTAGGTAATGGTCGATCAGCCTTCTCATATGCATTAGCAATGACCATTCTAATCCAGCTTGTGAGAAGGCCATCCCCTTTTGAGAAACCCATACAGCACAAATAAGGAATCTGACTGTCTGATAGATTCAGTACAATGTATATAAATCTTAAGAGCCCATACAACATCCAAAGACTTCTCCTTGGTGGACAATGTCGAGGACCCAAAGACTGGTACCACAATTTCCTGATTGACATGACATTTTTGAGACTACCTTAGGTAGATATGACGGTTTAGTCTGCAGGACAGCCCTGCCCTGATGGAACATCAAGAATGGGGAGCGACAAGATAAAGCTTATATATATAAAGATATATGGAAAAGGAAAATTCCAAGGTATAGACAGAGGTCTGTGAACGCTGCTTGCGGGTCCCTGGCTCTGGATCCAAACAGCGGCACCTTGTGTTGTCCCAATTTAGAATTACTGGGAGGAACACCGCTGAGATGGCTGGTACATAGCACTTGGCCCACTGGAATAACGTGGCTACTTCCCTCATTGCCTTTACGCTCTTCAGCGTGATTTATGTAAGCCACCGTGGTGGCGTTGTCTGACTGGATCTAAACTTGTCTGTCCTGTAGCAGATCCTGCCCCAACTGGAGTGCATTGATATGGCCCTTAGTTCCAGTATGTTTATCGACAGCTTGAATTCCACCGAAGACCACCTGACTTGCAAGGACAGGGATTCTACTATGGCACCTCAGTCCCGCAGACTTGTGTCTGCAGTAAGGAGAACCCACTACGGAATCCAAAATGGTCTGCCCATCCTCAGATCCTCGAGCCACCATGTCAGTGATGACCGAACCTCCATGGTGAGACACATTGTTCGGGAATGGATAGACTGAGGATGCCCAATCCATTTGGTCAGAATCAGCCTTTGCAGCGGGCGAGAATGAAATTGTGCCCACTCTACCTTGTCGAATGTCGACACCAACAGGCCGAGAATCTGCATAGTCTGATGCAAAGTGACTCTGGGGAGGCGAATGAAGCACCGAATCCTGGCCTGTAGATGCTGGCGCTAGTCCAGAGGAACTGGGCACCGGAGTCCAGCAGGGCTCCCAAGTGTAACATCCGCTTGGATGGAACCAGAGCAGATTTCTTCCAATTTAGCAGCCACCCATGACTCTGAAGGAAGTCCTTAGTTAGCTGAAGATGATTGATGGTTCTCCCTTGAACCGGCAAGAAGTAGAAGATCGTCCAAGTATGGAATCCCTCTGACCCCCTGATGCCTCAATGAGGCCGTCATGACCACCATAATCTTTGTGACGATTAATGGTGCCATGGCCAACCCGAACGGAAGGGCCTGAAACTGGTAATGCTGTGGCGGTATGGCAAAGCGAAGAATCCGCTGATGTGACTGAGCAATAGGGACATACAGATTTGTATCCTGGATGTCTAAGGATACCATGTAATCCATCGGCTCCATTGCCAATACAATGGTTCTCAAAGTCTTCATTGACACCTTTACAAATTTGTTCAAAAGGTCGACATGGGGTTTTTCACTTTCTTTGTGCCAACAGGAGGTATTTCAGGTGGTATTTCATGCCCTACCATCAACTAGGGCGCGGAGGGAGAATAAAATAGTGTGCCGAGCGCAGCGAGGCACCGTGCCCGAAGCATGGCGAGCGCAGTGATGCACCGATATGGAGTCCATGACGACAATGTCGACATTCGGGACAAGAAAATTGAAATACCCATGTTGACCTTTTGACTGTCAACCTATTGCTTGTGTCAACCTTAGGCATGTCCACCATGTGTGTCAACCTAAAGCCTGTCGACTTTCAGGGGTTGACCCAATGTCTGTCCACCTTAGTTCAGTTGACCTTGTGACCCATACCCCCCACAGCAGTGAAATCGTTACCCAATCTTAATATTTACAAAGAGTGTAATTGATGTCATCTATGTACAACATAAAATGATGCTTCAGGGTGAACCCTTCAAACTGAAAGAGGCGTAATTACAAAAACTATATTACAACAGACACATTTATTTGGCTAAACGCTGCAGATTTCTCATTGAGTTAACATGGCACTTTTTCTGAGACATTA
The DNA here is from genome assembly GCF_055691185.1 of Crinia signifera. Lineage (NCBI taxonomy): Eukaryota > Metazoa > Chordata > Amphibia > Anura > Myobatrachidae > Crinia > Crinia signifera. Next base: position 31,105,505 of record NC_139217.1, read on the forward strand.
ACACAATGGAAATCACATCAGAATTAGAATAGATGAATGTAGTAATACATAAAAAATAAATAAAAGAGGAGCAATATACAATGGTCCTGGCCCAAAAACATACAGTGATCCTTTTATTTTTAATGACAAACAAACTGCATGTAGATGGAAAGCTTCTCAATAGAACCAAATACAGTAAATGGCCGGCTACCATAAATTAAATCCCTTTGGAAGATTTAAGGAAGATAGTCTGCAGATCCTGTATGACTATAACTGCGCTGTTTGCTGCTCACAGGAACTAGGCTTATTGCTGGGTTGCTGGGGGGCGGAGCGGCAGGTGGGGGAGGCGGCAGCAACCATGCCCGACCCGGGAAGAACACTTCTTTTATCTCGGGTCAGATTGCTGGGGGGCAGAGCGGCAGGTGGGGGAGGAGGCAGCAACCATGCCCGACCCGGCAAGAACACTTCTCTTATCTCGGGTCAAATTGCTGGGTTGCTGGACCTGGTATATGGCCCTTACATACCGCACGCCTACCCGGGTCGAAACGGCAACAACCCAAAATCGACCTGGGGTATTTGTGTGGTGTGAAAGGGGTAAAAACGACATAAAAAAATAAAAAATATGGTTATAGTTTAAAAAAAAACAGAAAACCCACATTCCCCCTTCCTTTTAGCAGAATATTTATTCAGCTACAGCTCGTACTGTAACTATCTGAATATTAAACTAAATATGTAGAAAGTGATTTACATTACAAAACCTGTACTCCACATTGTGCGCCACCTATGGCAGGTACTTTACATGCTTATAAATATAAAACACATGACATCTGTGAAATGAATGCAGGAACTTACAATATAAATACGCCTCAGTTATAGCCTGCTGTCTTCATCTATACGGTAACCTTTTTGAATTTTATATATATATATATATATTTGGGGAGACTGGTTAGACAGTAAGTAACCGAGAGGCTGGAAAATTTAAGACAAAACAACATGCACCTAATGGACATTGTGTTCAGTTGACGAAACATATTTTATTATTGTTATTATGTAGTGTTTGATTTACAGACAGATATTAAAGAGCAATACCAATGTTCAGTAGTATATACTAGGGATGGCCATGGATGTCATTGCCAATTCTGCAACTGACCATCAATAGTGCTTAACTATGCAATGGATGACCATCGATATTTTTACATACCGATGGTCATCCATTGTATTTGATTGATTGGCCTTTATATAAGGTGTCTCCTCTGAATATTTGTATCACCGCAATTGCAATTGTGGTGATACAACTATTCCAAGGAGACACCTTCTATAAAGCCTTAAACTGGAACTGGTAACTATAAATATTGCCTCACTCACAAAAGACTTTAAAAGTGATAAGCCATAAAAGCCTCATTAGAAACCTGCCTCATTGAAGTGCCCAATAGGACTTTATATGTTACATGTGGTATGTCTTGTCTGTGTGTTACATGCTTTTGGTACTTGTTTCCTTGCACGGCGCCAGCGATAAAAATTGTATCCATCAGGACCCCCCGAAATCGCGTCGATCGCATCGCATGCAACCAAATCGCATGCAATGCGATCAACGCGGTGGATGCGATTTTTACATTGGAATCAATGTAAAATGGTCCCTGAGACCAAATTTTACATTGGCGAGTGCAGCGAGCCCGCGAGGGGCGGCCTTACGCGTCCTCCGACCTTTTCATACCCCCACTATCCACGGTAGCGTGGAGTTGATTTTATATAGTGTGGCGAGCACAGCGAGCCCGAAGCGTGGTGAGCGGACGCGCAGTACTTCACAGGTGCTGCGCTCGCCACACTTCGGGCTCGGTGGCTCGCTGCGCTTGCCACACTATATAGAATCAACTCCACGTGGATAGTGGGGGTATGAAAAGGTCGGAGGACGCGTACCGCTGCACTCGCCACGTTTTCGGGTTGCCGTTCATCGAGGGGTGGCGCTAAAAATGGGGGGGGGGGCATTTGTCATGTAAAATACCCATAAGGGTGGGTATACAATAAAAAAATCGGGTCCATTGGCCCATTTAACATTGTTCCCTATGTAAACTCGTGTCCGTGGCATCGCATGCCTTAACTTAAGGCATGCGATGGACGCGATTTTTTAATTGTCGGGAAAAGGCTAAAATTAGCCCTGAAATCGCGTCGGTCGCTTCCATCGCATACCTTAAGTTAAGGTATGCGATCACCTACGACGGGCGCCGTGCTAGGAAACAAGTACCCATGCTTATAGTTTTTTTAATAAATGAATTATAGTATGAAATAAATATTGTGGAATTATTACAATTGGAGTGCAGTTGCGCTTTCTTAGTGTCAATCTTGGATTGCCACCCATCTTCCTTTGTCTGCATGTACAGGAGGTTCACAATTTCCTCCTAAAAAAAAAAAAGAGCTGCAACCGCACTCCAAAACTAATTTTAATATCCAGGTGCCAGATTTAAATATAAATACAACAATACCACCAGTGAAGATCAGCGCTACTGTGTGACTCTTTAGTCAGAATTGGACTCTCAGGTTGTTTGCCCCAAGTTTTTTTTTTTTAAGGGGACCTTTTCACCTCAAGCCGTGACCGGGGTTACCCTTGTCCAAGCAGCGGGGCATTAGTTAAACAGCTCACATGGCGACACTGGTTTAATAAAATGAACAATAGGTCCAAATACTGAACCTGTGTGTGATCGCCAGTTAATGTATAGCTAGAACCGTAGCGAGTATCACCAATTCCAGTTACAATTGGAGGTATATTCTCTCATTATTCTAAGATGAATATAACACAACCGTGCACAACAGACTAAACATCTGCCAATATCATCTTGTATATAAAGGGCTTTGCTGCAAATATACATAACAAGTCAGGAAGTTGTGCGATATACAGTACTTAACGGGTCCAACAGCTGTCCTGTGTACAGTACTGAATAGCATACAAATATATACACAGTCAGAGTATACTTACATGACGCAACAGAGAAACCATGTTCTTCAGGTCCCAGTTTCACTAAAGCACAAAATACAAGAAAACTGCTACAATCATCATACGCTGCAGTTAGCTGGTCGCTATCATCCGACGTTTAGCCCAGCCGCCACTGCAACGCGCAGTAAGGCTACAGAGAGCACGACAACGAACAATACAGCACATTATCAGGAACGCAGCTGTACAAAATACATAGGATGGGGGAAATTTACTAAGATGTGTATTCTACTTCACATGTGATGTTGCTTTGGGCAACCAATCAGATCCTGTCTACTATCTTCTAGAGCAGGCATTCCCAACCACGGTCCTCAGAGCACACCAACAGTGCAGGTTTTAGTGATATCCAGGCTTCAGCACAGATGGTTTAATCAGAATCATTCAGATACTAATTAAGTCACCTGTGCTCAAGCCTGGATATCTGCAAAACCTGCACTGTTGGTGTGCCTTGAGGACCGTGGTTGGGAATGCCTGTTCTAGAGGGTGCTAAATAAATAAGATGTACATTCTGATTGGTTGCCCGTAGCAACATCACATGTGAAGTAGAATACACATCTTAGTAAATTTCCCCCGATGTTTCTTAAAAAAAAACTAAAAAAAAACGGGTTCGCATCAAGGGTGTGTATTGGAATTTAGGCAGCAACTATAATTTTATTATACAAGAATTAACCTCTTCCGTGACAAATATTGAGTTTTAGAGATCTAGAATTTAAAATAACTTATTTTATTAGAGAGGATACACATTCCAAGTTAAGGAAAACATCGATTGAATATGTATTTACAACTAAATCCACCGATATATAAAAAGTTCAAAAAGTTTCGCAATTCAAAAATAACAGTGGAGTAAAACGTCCACACGTGCCAGTATCGGAAGCCAAGCAGCATCTGGGAACGGTCATGCAACCAGCCGTAACGCTAGCCTGCCGTACACCGGGGCCATGAACGGCGAAGATAGTTGGCTGTGAAAGGAAACGGTTTTCATTTGTGCTCAAGGTCATTGGAGGGATGGAACAAGACGCACAATGTTCCCGTACCAAGCCATTGTTCCCTCTATGTTTAGGTTTGGATGCGATCCAAATTCTGAAGAACGAGACGGTTAATGTTTCCCCGTTATGAAATGATGCAGCACTTTAATTACATTCCGGAGAGGCTACCGGGCTCCGCAGTCATATTGGATTTAGGCCTGAGAAGACACAGGTAGCTGCGGAGGTCAGCAAGCGGCTGAACTTAATTTCTGTGCAATGGAGACATCCAGCTCGGCGAGGCGGAAGAGCACTCTAATTTACTGACCCGCAGGACGCCGGGTGTCATAACATCCCGGCTGGAGATTGGTGGCTGTCACAGGCATGATAGGACGGGACACAAAGACGCATTGGATGGATGCTACTATGTGACAAACACGCTTCCGCTGCTCGGGTTTAATCATACGCAGGTTTATAAAAGCAAATGGCAAATCATAAATCATGTGCAAATCTTGACATATAAAATGGCTCTTGGGGGGGGTGAACGCGGACGAGGAATTAAATAGAAGTCTCTGGCTTTCGGGATAGTTGCCAGACGTATAACTCTGATTAGCAGCAGTCCGGTGGGGAACGGCGGAGAGAGAATAACACTCACTGGAAGGAAACTTTATAGAAGTTCATCGCTGGTGTCAGGAGAAGAGTACACACATTATACACCAATAAGATAGTTACAAATAACAAACGTGCGTGGAATTCAGTAGTAGGGAATGCGCCACAATCTGCAGAGTCTATGGCTGCAAACCAATGCATTCCTCTGGGCAACATCATTCCCAATACTTACCTTCTCCAGTGCCACTGATCTTCCTGGGCAGGTCATGGTTACTGAATGACGGTCTGTTCTGTACAGTACATGTTAGCGCACACCAGTGGGAGGACAATACACTGGATAGTGCAGTATTATAATATATAACATTTTAATGTCAATTTCTGAATAATTACATTTAAAAAAAATCCCAAATTCTTAATTTGTGATGAGAAAATAAAATAAAAATAAATCATCTCCTGCTCTCTTTAAACTGCCCATACTGTATATACACAGTGATTGTGGTAAGACAAGATGGACATTTTAAACAGAGAGATGTATCTAGAATTTATTTAAATCAGTAAAATTATATTTTACATGTGATATGAAGCTGGATCTCAAGTCAAAAGCAGATGTTATGCATTAATACAATGGGGACTGTAGTCTGACCCTTATGTATATGTATCGAAGTTCCAAAAAGCTTTGCTCACGTCTGGCCATACCGGTCTTCGAGATTTAACAACAGTCTATATTTCCCAGACCAGCTATCTGGTGCACAGGTGTAGTCATTACTGTCACATTTCCCAGACCACCTAGCTGGTGCACAGGTATAGTCATTACTGTCACATTTCCCAGACCACCTAGCTGGTGCACAGGTATAGTCATTACTGTCACATTTCCCAGACCACCTAGCTGGTGCACAGGTGCAGTCATTACTAACCGTCACATTTCCCAGACCACCTAGCTGGTGCACAGGTGCAGTCATTACTAACCGTCACATTTCCCAGACCACCTAGCTGGTGCACAGGTGCAGTTATTACTAACCGTCACATTCCCCAGATCACCTGGGTGCACAGGTGTAGTCATTACTAACTCACATTGCCCAGACCACCTAGCTGGTGCACAGGTATAGTCATTACTAACTCACAATGCCCAGACCACCTAGCTGGTGCACAGGTGTAGTCATTACTAACTCACATTGCCCAGACCATCTAGCTGGTGCACAGGTATAATCATTACTAACTCACATTGCCCAGACCACCTAGCTGGTGCACAGGTGTAGTCATTACTAACTCACAATGCCCAGACCCCCTAGCTGGTGCACAGTTGTAGTCATGACTGTCACATTGCCCAGACACCCTAGTAATGACTGCACCTGTGCACCAGCTAACTGTCACATTTTCAAACATTCCTAACTGACACATTCTACAGATCCAAAGATGGCCTGGAAAATATGTTGGTAGATCTTGAGGACCAGTTTGGCCACCCCTGGGGTACACTTTCAGTGCTTAGTCCCATACGCTATCACCATCCTGCGATGCCTCGTCTCTGAGAACACCTCTAGAGGCTTCCTCCAGTGAAGGCTTTTGAAGCAGTCATGGTATATTGGACCACAAGTCACCTCAGTGTCTGCCCCTCCCTACAACACTCCCATACTTACCAGTCAGCCAAGCCTCCTCTTTCAGGTTTGTCCAGTCGCCCCCTCTCTGCCGTGGAAGCTGCAGTGGTGCGCGCCCTGGTTTACACTGTCTGCGCATTATGAAGTCGGGACAGATCTTACATAATTACATGGGTAGGCTACAAAGTGTGGTACCAAAGTGCTCACAGACAGGTAGAGGTGGGAACGTTACTCAAGGACAATGGAATCAATCTTAATGTGCAACCTCTACAAATGGACGGGAAATGCTCAAAAATTGCCCATAACAATAACCAACATGTCCGTTATCACCGCCGTCCAGTCGCAAGATTTCCCACTGCATCAGAAACTCACTCAAACGGGAAAGTTTGGGTCTGACATAAAAACGATGGTTCAGGAATATGATACCATGCACTGTAGGATGGGGGAATTCTTACTCCCAAATCCTACCAGTCTCCCTTAGGTTTGTTACTTATAGAGCAGGACTGAGTTATTGATGGGCCTAGTACCCGCAGTATTTGTTTTTAGCATGGGGCGTTGGTACAATGCATGTGCGTCAGCCTGGGGGGGGGGGGGTAAGAGATTTCTAAACACAATAATGCATGACATTTGTATTAAACTCAATTTTATTGCTTGTTTCTGTACACTAATCCGAGGTACAGTGTAGAATGTTAAGGAAAAGCACAAATTTCATTTACTTCTGTTCTTGCGTGTGCGCACAATGTCAGATAAGCACGCTGGGACTTGTAGTGTCAGACAATCCATAAGACAAGCCGGTCAATTCGTCACAACACTGATAATTGCAGAGAAAATCACTAGGGCCGGATGTATCAAGCTGCAAAAAGTGATACAATGGAGAGTGATAGACAACCAGCCAATCAGCTGCTGCCATGTTACAAGCAGAGTTTGAAAAATGACAGCTAGGCGCTGATTGGCTGGTTGTTTATCACTCTGCATTAGATCACATTTTGAAGCTTGATAAATCTAGTCTTAATTTAGTAAGCAGCAGAAGTGATCGACAGTAAGAATATTAATATAGAGATTTAATTGAATGCCCCCCCAAAACACCCATATTGACCTTTTTAGGTGTTCATTGTACATGCGGACATGGTCAGCCATATGTATACCTTCATATACAATTTGTATACGTTCTAACAAGGCCTATTATCATCTGATGGAAGACTAGTGATCCCAGCATGCCCTGCCAATGCCCCGTCTTCTATATTGCGGAATTCATATTCACTCATGGCATTCTCAGATTATATTCATTTCTGATCGAGTCTTTTACATGAATTTATACTTGCAGGAAGACAAACACATAACTGACAGCTGGGGAAAGGGGAGAAAAAAAACCACACAAAAGAGACCGATTCAAACTAAACCTTCCCATTTACACTTCAAAAATCCCTGTGTGAAAGTCACAGCGGGGATGAATTTGCTCCAGGATAATGGGTCTCGCTGCCTTCACTCCTAGAACGTGAGGTTCATTACAGTGAAAGATATTTACAGAATCAGGGAGCTTGAAAAAGACATAAAAAAATAAAAAATAAAAGTGAATTTTCAAAGTTACAGTTTCAAAGAGTTCTCTGCAATTTGCCAGCTGGAAAGTGAGAAGCAGCTCAGACAAGAGCCGGGCAAATCCTGGCGTTATACAATCGAGATGTTGCCAATAAACTCAGTATTTGTCTCAAACACTGGGTCATAAGCAAGAGAGTTTAAGTTGCGAAATAATACACTGATTCATTCTCTTGCTCAATCCTAGAGTGGGGGCTGCAGCCTGATTTTTTTACCGACTTGCAGTCTCCTAGGTAACGACGATTTTCTAAAGACCAGTGGGCAATGTTTTAATGGACATTGTTGTTCTCGGCATTTTATGATTACAGACACACATTCGTATTGAATGAACCCATGGGATGAGTTTTTGACAGTATGATTGCTAGATTAGTATACTTTTAAAGTAGAACCTTTTTAAATAAGAGCATGTCCAGCACCATGTAGATCACAGATTTCATGCCACATTTCAGAAAGTCACAAATCCTATCCTGTTATTCAGTTACAGCTACCGATGGACTGTAAATCCCCAGCAAGTAGGACCACGTAGTCCAGCTGTGTAGTCCTGTGTGAGATATGGCCAGGATCTGGGATGTTGGTGCCCAGAGGGAAAATCAATCATATGATAAAGCACAGAATAGAATCTCCGGCCATCAATGGGACTCTAGGTTGGCACTATGTGGGCATAACAGTATAGCGATGGGGTATGGGTCATTAGTCCGACCAATATTCGGTTGACATGCATTGGTTCGACCACTGAAGGCCGACATTGCCTACGGTTGACATGGTTGGAAAGTTGACACAAGCATTAGGTCAACAATCAAAAGGTGAACATGGGGTTTTCACCTTTTTTTGTCCCGTATGTTGACATGGTCACCATCAAAGTATCGCTGTGCTCATCATGTTTCAGGCACTATTTTATTCTCCCTCCAAACCCTAGTGGATGGTAGGGCATGAAATACCGCCCGTCGGCACATGTTGGCTCAAAAAAAAGTGAAAAACCCATGTCAACCTAGCCATTGTCGACCTTCCAGCCATGTCAACCTCTTTCATTGTCCACCTAAGCCACGCAACCTTCAGTGGTCAACCCAATGACCGCATACCATAGCAAGGTTATACAAGGAGAATCTGGTCCTGTAATCATTGAGGTATATTCAATGCGGGCAGCGAGCCCCTGACTGTGAGCAGTGCTGATAGCTCGCCGTAACAGTATTCAATGCTGTCCCCCCCCTTCACTCGCCATTTCCACCTCGCTGAAAAGAACCAGCAAGGTGGAAACGGAGAGTGCGGCCTTCAACACGGCGGGGCACCCTGCATTTGTGTCAAACCTCACCGTTTAAGGGCATCCTCATTTGGCGGTACATAGAATACGAAAACAAGCCATCCTCACCGCACAAACCCCCCTTGCTGCCAGCATTGAATAACTGCCATCGACTACAGATGGAGAAAGAGTTTACAGCAGGCAGGAAGACGGGAAGCTTAACCGGCGACAGAAAGAAGGTAGCGGGTTGTGTCCGTTTTACTGGACACCATATTTTTTTAGAACAAATCAAAATACAATAATAAAAAAATCAGATTAAAAAGGTCTGATCTGTTTTTTGATTATTGTATATTGGTTTGTTATATAAAATAAGTAGACACCAATTTTTATTTTTGAAGAAACGTGCTTATTTGGTTGTCACACAAAGACCCACTTATAGAATTACCGATCCAAAAGTTGCAATGAAAACACTGGCTGTCATTAATGTAGAGCGTCTGTCTTTAAAATACAATAACACATATACAAAATAATTCATTTTAATGACTACGTGCAATACATTGGTGAATTTTAAAAGGATTTGGACATGTCATTAGAAGCTTTGTTTTCCAGCCTATGGCGAATTAAAAAATACAGCCCCCCCAGCAGACCATGTGCGATTTGCTGATCCAAGGAGCACAAAAATAAATTTATTTAAAAGGGAACACAAAGTGTCATCTTAAGTTAGCACCTTGTCATAAACCACCCTTTATATTTATATACAGTATATATATATACACACACAGGTATTAACTCTTCTGGGTCTATTGCTTCTGATAGCAAGTCATTATTGGAAGGCTGTGTACATGAGGAATGAGGATGATGCCTTAACACTGAACAGCTCCCCACAAATACTAGCACTGCTTCTAACACAGACTGTATGCAAGTCCTGGCCGTGGCTTGGGGGCTCGTCCGGAGACTGAAGCCCGGAGGGAAAACTTCTTGCTGAGCCTGCAGGAAGAACATGTGCTTTAACGTTCCCACTTTTTTTTTTTTACGTGAACGCCAAAAAGAAAGTTTGCCACTGGCTCACAATACTAAATATTAAAGTAATCAAGTTTTTCCTGCTCACAGGCCAGATGACCAATGTCAATAATTTACGTTCTAATCCAGCAAATAAGAACTTTACCATGGAAAGTATAAGTCATGTGTATTTAAATTATCCAAAGCAATCTCGCTTATAGAATCACGACTGTTTAATGTTCCAGTATAAAATCTCCTATGTCCGTGACAAAGTCACTTTCAAGCTCTGCTGGTGCCAAGGCGGATTCTGGTCCGTGCCCATAGGCTGACTGCCGCCGGATCAATGCCTTCCCTTCTATTAGCAGCGTCTGCAATGGTTCGACGTAAGCTCTTCATAAATAAGGACCAAGCCCTGGATGGGGCTCTCAACGTTTTATGGAGTATATCTTGCATCATTTCTCCGGCGTTGGTGCACAAACGGAGGAAGTGAAGAAATGATGGACCCTAGACCTGAGCATGGGTTGTTGCGCTGTGTACAGTTTCTTTGCAGAGAAAATAAGTTAAGATTTATTTTTCATCCAGTCCTTGTCAAAAAAATTTACACAATGAAACAAACTAAAAAAAAAAAAAAAATGCAATGTCCGTAAAAGGGATCCTCCGGTAAAGTGAAGAAAACCATGCAGATGTGGCGTGAGGTTGGGAAACCCGCAGAGCCTTTCCATCAAAAAAGGACAGATCCCTCCAGCATAGCAATATTCAAATCCCTAGAGTCCACAAGGCCGACGTCAAATACAGGTCCCCGGCTGTGCTAGCGGCTGCTGTTTCCTATTTCGGACTGCTCCTGATTTTTCTTTGTACGCTAACGGCATCTGTTGTGATATGTCCACCAAAGCGCTGGCCACTGCTAGTCCTGAGAGAGAAGGATATATGTTACAAAGAATCTGATCTACGGTACAGAGAATTGTTCTTTATGCCAACTCTAGTCCTCAGGGACCCGGACAGTGCATGTTTTTCAGATCTCTTAAGTTGGAGCACGCGTATTCATTACTAGCTGACACATTGCAAAAGGTCCACAGAAGGTACTAATTACTCACTACTGATACTAAAGAGATCTGTAAAGATGCACTGTTAGGAGTCCCTGCAGATTGCAGTTGGGTAACACTGCTCTATGCACAGGGGTGTGTGTAGCTAATCAGTGCCTGAGAGGGCAGCCATGAACTTACATCAGCCAATCAGTGAGACTGCACCAACAATTTAAACATCACAGATCTACAGTTGTGTCCTACATCTAGCCTACATATGCCACGCATCGCGTGATGATGGTTCGAATGAGCTGTCTGTCCTATACAACGCTGCCAAAAATGCATCTTTAATTGCAGCGCAATGAAACAAGGACACGCCAGGAGATTAATTTGATAGGACACTTGCATATTGTGCGTGACTGAGTCTATATATGGAGAAGAAAAAAAAAACATGTATTGAAAAGAAAAAAGCTGGTGCGTCCTTGTTGCATTGAGTTGCAAAACAGAAGCATTTTCGTCAAAAAAAAAAAAAGATAACCAAGGCTAGAAGATTCTCGCACAACCTGGCACGCTAAGAGTTGCTGGCTGTCGTGACTGAAGCAAAGATGTACGAGAACACATCGGTACATCGCCCAATCAGGGAGACTGTACACAGCACGGACATACACCAAGCAATGGTGTTATCTGCACACTCAGGATCCGTTACCTTGAAGAAGGGAATATTTAACCCTTTTAGTGCCAACGTTGCTGTGGAAGATGTGCAAAATATCCATTAAAAATGCCAGGGCCGTAGCACAGCATTAGGTAATAAAAATATCTGAGACTGGCGATCATGAACAGCGGTGGATCAGACGGTGAGATATTAAGATAATAAAACAGTGACCAGTAGAAACCGAGGTTCTCACTGCCCCGGTGTCCTGGCCGGGAATCAGAGTTTGTGACTGGACAGCGGTGGAGGGCGGAAGGCCCTGCTCGTGAGAGTTTACTACTACAGGATTCATGACTTACCAGATTGCCCTGGAGGAGGGATGCCGCCTACACCACGTGGCAGCCGTACGAATATAGACAGGACCGCTGCTTTGTTACCGCAACACGGCTCTAAGGCGATCGGCTTAGGAACACTCTATAACAAAACAAAAAAAAAACATTATAGCGATGGGACAACTGTAAGCAATATAATACAAAGGCAAAACGGACAGTGGTAGACAAGTCCCAGCCAAGAAGCCTGATTAGACAGTTCCAGGTTGCTGAAATCTAAGGGACAGGTAAACAACAAACGCAGAACACGAAGACAGAGTAATCTACTTAATAAAACAAAACTGACTTTTATTAGAGATCTCTGATCCTTAGTACAATACAGATCTCCCGTCTTTTATACGATCACATGTATCAGGTTTTACCTGTGTGCGCGATACAGAGTGCACCTGAACACCTCGCTCTATCAGCATGCATATTACAGCTTCATAGCCGGTACTCAGACGCATACCCTAAATCCTCACCTTCCCTTGCTGGGTGCCCCCGCCTCGCTGCAATTAATAGCGAATAAATGAATACATTGCAACATTGTTGTGTGGGCAGAAACCAACAGGCGCCATTAAACCATTTAAAGGCTTATTGGAAAAGCAAATGTCAGGCCGATAAATCAGAGGCCGCAGTATTTATGCCTTCCATTACACCGACATAATTCTGCTAATGAATTTACGTCCCGCTCCATGCAAATGAGTGTTTCAGAACCCGGCAGCAGCATAAACCTGAGCTGCGATGGTTCGACGTAGCAGCTTTCATTTTACTTTCAGCATTGGCGTCCCATGGACGCACCGGGGCTCTGCGTACGGGGATACCGCTGTTGGGCGCTCGGACTTTGTCATACAGTAAAGGGTCCTTTCTGGACACTTACGCTGCAGATGTGCGCTTGTTTCTCGCTAAGAACGACTGCAGAAAAGAAACATTATATAAAAATATGCAGGACAAAAACAAAGAAAAGACGATAAGTCAGACTAAATAATTCGCCAATGCCGACTGGGGTCCTGCGACGGCGGAATCTGCAGGCACGGAATACATTTAGCAAATAAATTGCTGTGCGTAGACGAGTGCTTCTACCGTAGTGGGTTTTGTTGATGGGGCAGAATTCTGTATTTGATTAGCAGCCAATCAGGTGGTGTGTGTGGCTGCGGGGTGGCCACATTAACACTGTGCGGCTTATAATAACTAATCTGATAGCGAGACCACATGGAAGGAGGGAAATACACTTTTCCTGCTTCAGCCTTTATGTAGCGATTGCACTGAAGTCAGCAAGTTTACGTGTGCAGGAGAGAGGAGGAGAGCAGGGCCGGTGTGCGTGCAGGAGAGAGGAGGAGAGCAGGGCCGGTGTGCGTGCAGGAGAGAGGAGGAGAGCAGGGCCGGTGTGCGTGCAGGAGAGAGGAGGAGAGCAGGGCCGGTGTGCGTGCAGGAGAGAGGAGGAGAGCAGGGCCGGTGTGCGTGCAGGAGAGAGGAGGAGAGCAGGGCCGGTGTGCGTGCAGGAGAGAGGAGGAGAGCAGGGCCGGTGTGCGTGCAGGAGAGAGGAGGAGAGCAGGGCCGGTGTGTGCAGTAGAGAGGAGGAGAGCAGGGCCGGTGTGCAGGAGAGAGGAGGAGAGCAGGGCCGGTGTGTGCAGGAGAGAGGAGGAGAGCAGGGCCGGTGTGTGCAGTAGAGAGGAGGAGAGCAGGGCCGGTGTGCAGGAGAGAGGAGGAGAGCAGGGCCGGTGTGTGCAGGAGAGAGGAGGAGAGCAGGGCCGGTGTGTGCAGGAGAGAGGAGGAGAGCAGGGCCGGTGTGTGCAGTAGAGAGGAGGAGAGCAGGGCCGGTGTGTGCAGTAGAGAGGAGGAGAGCAGGGCCGGTGTGTGCAGTAGAGAGGAGGAGAGCAGGGCCGGTGTGTGCAGTAGAGAGGAGGAGAGCAGGGCCGGTGTGTGCAGTAGAGAGGAGGAGAGCAGGGCCGGTGTGTGCAGTAGAGAGGAGGAGAGCAGGGCCGGTGTGTGCAGTAGAGAGGAGGAGAGCAGGGCCGGTGTGCAGGAGAGAGGAGGATAGCAGGGCCAATGTGCAGGAGAGAGGAGGAGAGCAGGGCCGGTGTGCAGGAGAGAGGAGGAGAGCAGGGCCGGTGTGCAGGAGAGAGGAGGAGAGCAGGGCCGGTGTGCAGGAGAGAGGAGGAGAACAGGGCCGGTGTGCAGGAGAGAGGAGGAGAGGAGAGCAGGGCCGGCACTGTAGACGCATACATGTGATATTTGAACCAGAATTAAAGAACGTTCCAATTAGACTTTGCAAAATAAACCTTCACCAAAAAGCCCTGGACACAGACCTCGCTGGATCATGCAACTTCTACTTAAAACTTGCATTTTAATCTGCGACCAATTCCTTTGAGACAAAACATACTCATCCGATTTTCCTTTATGAGCCAATCTGTAGGTAACTGAGAAAATCCAGGAAGGTAACTGCTTCCTACTGCAGAGCGTCTGCGTCGCGCCTTGTCTCCCATATGGCACCAAAAGGACAGGCGGAGGAGACCTCTATTAGGTGTAGCATAAAGGCTGTGCTTTGGCCTTCTCTGCTCTCTAGAGTCCCCTGCTTGTACCCCTCCCCCAATATTTAGTTCTGTTATGTAGTAACACTGCCTGCTCTTTCTATGGTGTACCCGTGTGCTTCCAGCCCCCGCCTGCCACACACACACACACACACACACACACACACACACAGGATACTACCGCACTCACCATTCCCAGGTGCAGTGGCCTGTGACCACATTGCTTAAAGAAACAGAGAACCCAGCACTCACCATATAGACTCATTCACCTTCATACACAAAAGATTAAAGGGTTCAGTATGATTTCCCGAGAGAGGGACTTACTATGGTGAGTGCTGGGTTCTCTTTTTCTATGTCTATCTACGCTACTATATGACCTATACCAGTGTTTTTGTGTATATACTGTACGCTGGCACGGGCAGGAAGAGGATGCTGGTATACAAGGGAGGCCAGTTATATATAGGTCCACCAAGATCTGAAAAAGTTGTTTATGCGAAACGCGTCAGTGGAAGCATGTCCAAATGAGAGCAATCGTTCCCCTTCATTCCAGTACTGGGGGTGAAGCCCATTCACGCTCACTTTCTGTACTGGGAAATCGGAGCGCGCTATTTTATCTCTCACCTCCATATTTTTCTTGCATGAATTTCTATGGTTTTTCTCCATTTAAAGGGTATTCTAAATAAAATATTTTGACTAACTTTTTGGAGCATTTATTCCTATATAATTCCATTCCCGCCTGGGGAAAAAGAGCAGGAAGACTAACTGAGGCCAAGGAGAAGCTATAAGAAAATCTTTCTGAGCACCACTGACCTCCCACAGTAGTGAAAGACATTAAACCCATTCATGACTGGGACCCATTTATTGTCCCTTATACTGTACGCACTTACTATAAAATCAGGAGTAAATCAGGTAACACCCCATGGTAGGTGCATATAGCTGACTATTGCGCGATAATACTCCATTTCGGGTGTAATGGTCCCCATATACTGGTCCGATCTGATTTCCTTTCAACTCTCCCAGCAGCTCCCAGGAGGGCTGCATGCAAGTTGGCACCGTGGCATTTTTTGCATGCGGTAGCGGCGTGGGGCAAGAGAGTTTGAAAACTTTAATTAAAATGAATGGGCGGCCGCCGATTGGCTAAGAAAGCTCTCAGCCAATTCAAAAGAAAGGGGATTTTAACATTTCATAGCAGCGCTACTACCGCAGCCTCTAACTCTGGCTGCCAGCGGCGGGGAGAGGAAATGGCGGTTCTCGGAGGCGCAGAGTGCCTCTCCTGCCCTGCACTTCCCCGCTCTGCAGACTGTAGGTGTGAGCATCGCTGACACACACCTATGAACCTGATCGAATGCGATACATTGCGGGTGCTGCTAATGGGTCCGATGCGATAGATCATACGTGCTGCCTACATACACAGGTCCGGCTTGGCCTGTTTTCATCTGGTTCGGATGAATTGGCCGATAAATTGGATGAAAACTGATCAATTAGAGGACATCGGGCTTGTTTGGCATCCGAACCAACCCAATGCGCGTTCCAGTGTACATCGTATCGGTTTGGATGTCTAAAGATTTGGCCACTTTTCATCCGATACATCGGCCTGATCAGTCACAATCGGATAAAAACAGGCCAAATCGGACCTCATGTTCCCCCATAAGATTGTACTACATTAAAACGTAGCACATGAAAAGCGAAGGAAACACAAAGCGCCTGTCATTAAGAATCACAACGCATCCTCACCGGAGGAGGGGGCTTGTAGTCATCATCCGCATTCCCGCAATTACCAATGATAAGGAACGGAATTCATTTCCCAGCTTGCACTTGGGCAGCAGTTCCCCCGATAACCTTCACATGATTTAACCCGTTGGAGATAATTAGTGCAGATTACGCCACTGAACATTTCCAGCAAAAAAGTTAATTAAAAAAAATAAAATAAACACAAAACAAATCTATTGGCTGATCAATGCGGAAACGTCGCCAGGTCTCAGAGGTGCGCCACGGTACTCTGGAGGTAGCGCAATCTGTGTTTCTGTAGATGAAGATAGAACGTCTCTATTCCTCCAGGTCTGCCACCAGTCTGCGTGACGTCTCGCCTCGCTCAGGAGATACGCCCGCTGCTATGGAATAGATTTTGTCTGGGGGGGGGGGTTATTTTTCGTCTTTGAAGTTAATTTTTTGCTGGAAAACAGGCAGAATTTTATCCTCGCATGAAATCTCTGAAGGGGTAAGAGACTGGCCCATGCCACATAAATTAAGGTTTCATAGGATGGAGCGGGTACTAGAGTGCCAAGCACCCTAGCCCAAGAATCCACTGTCCAACTCCTAACAAACCTGTTTAGCCAGGTAATACCCTAAACCATTTATACCAACCAAACCCCATTAGCCTTTATTTCCGTTCTCAGTGGCTGGAGGGGGCAGGGAGCCTCCAGGTGGCTCTATGATAAACAAGTGCAAAGTAGGCTAGTGAAAGATAGCCACCATCAACCAATGGGAAGCCAGGTTTCCTTTCCTATTAGCCCAAGGGGCTGGAGAAAGGAAAATAAGGGGGCTTGGATTATCGTGGGTAAAGAAGCTGAATAGGTCAGTTAGGGAGACTACAGTGCGGCATCACATGAGTAATCACGAGTATAGGAAGTACCACAGTCTGGCATAACTGTAGGAGGCACTACTGCTTTGCGTAACAAGAATAAGGATTGTTTACGTAACAAGAACTGCGTGGCATAACGTGAATAAGATGCACAACAGCGTGGCATAACGTGAATAATGCCCCTTTCTCACTGCAGGTCTTAAACGGTATATTGCAGTTTTTTCCCCCTTTCTAAATGTTTAAGGCTGCAGTGGGAAAGCGCCAGAGTTGATTTACCGGCCGCGAATGGGAAATAGCGGAGCCGTTCATTAAATATGCGCATATTTAATTTTCGGGCCCGCTATTTCCCATTCGTGGCAGGGACCCCCGTCGATAAAATGACAATCTCCTAATGGACCTTCCTCCGCTTCCTCCTCCTGAGCACGGACCTGCCCGGATACCCAGTGCCCCCGCTGTCTGTGCACCAGCTGCAGCCTCCTCCAAAATCATGCCGACTTGGAGCCCTGGCATGCCGATGCCTACTGCACTGCCCCGCTGCCCGGATGGATTGCTACCAGGTACCAGGGGAGGGGGGGGGGGGGGGAGCAAGGTACCAGGGCAGGGGGGGAGAGGTACCAGGGCAAGGGGGGAGGGCGGTACCAGGGCAGTGGGATACTAGGGCAGGATGGGGAAGCAAGGGTACCAGCTGGCAGGTACGGGGGGGGGGGGGCAGGACAGGTACCAGGGGACACAAGGGGATTAAACGGTTTACTACAATGTGAATGGTACTTAAACGGTATTTAAAACGGTAATCTACTGCAATGTGAAAGCTAATACCGTTTTAAATACCGTTTAAAGATACCGGTTCTCTAAACGGCTTGGCAGTGGGAAAGCAGCACCAGGTGCACAACAGCATGGCATAACGTGAATAAGGTGCACTACTGCATGGCAAAAAGTAAATAAGGTACACTACTCGTGGCATAAGCAGGACACAGTCCAGCCAATCAGCAGATTGGGGGGGAGGGAGTGGTTGCTCCAGCCAAATCAGCATAGCACCTGCTCCAGTCTTCAACTTTTGCTGGAATTGAGCTACCTGCCTCTCTGTCAGAAGCCCGAGCTCTCAAGTTCTGGTTGTGGCGGTGCCAGTGGCTTACATTCCCGCTGTGGCGGACACACAACTCCTGTCTTATGGGGGGTGGGGAGAGAAAGGAGGCATGGCCTGGTTTGAAACTTTGGGGGCGTTACTGCCCACCGTTGCCCCGTGCTCTGGCAGTTTCCAGCCCCTCCCTGCTGCTTGAGGGGGGGGGGGGGGTGAGGGTGACACCATAGTATCAGAGCAGCTCTGCTATTTTGGCGTCACCCTCTCAGATGGTGTCACACAGTGTGGCCCATATCCAATTATAGACTCCACTGCTAGTGTTTATGCGTTAGGTACAATGAGGTTCAATTACATTCACTTTGATACTTATAACATTATGCTTCATCTAAGCCTCGCTTCACGTTCGTTGCAGAATAAAAGTTTGAGAACCGCTGCATTATACCTCTCCGCTCCCTCACGTGCTGTCGGAGGTAAATGCTATTGCTGTCTGGCTCCAACGTCCCAGATAAAGTAAATCCGCAGCAGAACAGAAGTCACTTGGCCGCAACCGAGACAAGATAAAAGATGTTAAAACAAAATCTAGAAAATATCCAGTGTCAGCAATGTTCCTGATCTGTGGTATTATACTCTGATAACAGATACAAGTGCGCAGCAGAAAAACACACAGGAAAAAAAGGATTTCGCTCTGACAGGAGAAAAGATGTGAAAGAACAGGAGGACCCCTACTGTGCGGAATAATGGCACAACCAGACGGATTATCAGAAATAGCAGTTCCATATGGCCGACATGGGGCCCAACGGCATCCTCGTGTTTTACTTCCTTCTGACAGTCTATGAAAAATCCTGGGAACAGAGCGGTACGCTGTACAATAGCAAAAAGCCACCATGTACCGGTGTGGACCCTGCCCGACATGGCGACAGTCCCAAACTGCCCTGAACTGAGAGACTGCTGTCAATCATTATATATCGTTTCAGATCTAGTTTTCTTATCGGTCTTTGGAAGAGACAAAAACGGGAACTACGTGTGTCAACTTACAGCTATCCTCCTTGAGTATCACACACCCCTTCTAGTCGTGCCACGGCAGTGTGTCTGCGTGTGCAACTTTTTCTGCTGCCTTGCGGCTTATTCACATAACAGTGCGTTCAGGACGAACAAGCCGCTTCTGCTGATTAAAATATTGCACAATGCCTATAATATGTGTGTAACCGCAGCTGTACCTGCATACGAAAAGCTATATTAGTGTTTTCCAGCAAAACAATGTAACCGAGTACTCTGTACGCAGATACAGCCACAGAATAGAGGCCGGCCACATTTTAATCAGCAGAGGATGCTTGTGCATCCTATTGGTTTTGCGAATGAGATGCACTGTAACAGAAAAAGATGCACGTAAACATGCCCGGTGCTCCAGAGTCACACAGAGTATGTAATGTGGATTATAGTACACATAGGATGGAGGTATGTGGACACATCTGTACAGAAAACCCAGACCAAGGCCAACTCTGCTGCTGTGGAAGTCCTAGCGGACACAGCCAGCGAGAGGCCATACAGAGAGGAGTGCTGGGACTTGTAGTTCAGGTTCCGGTACAGGTCTTGGCTTAATCACAGCCTTGTTCAACAAGGGAACGAGGAGCAATGAAAGAAAAAGGATACAAGAGAAATCACTGCCGTTCTGCTGAATACCAGACTGTCGACTTAAAACATGAAATGAAGTCAGAAATCAGTCTTTTGTGAATCGGTCCCAACGTCTTACTTCAGCATGTATTTTATGAACATGGGCCCCATCTGTACCAGACCTCCTCGGGTCAACCCCTTTACTGACCACAACCGCTGCAAGAGGTCATCCGTCACACGGATTATCAGCATGACGCTAAAACAGAGAACCCAGCCAGGAGCGCGCATGAAATATCTGCGCTCCGTGGGCATCAGACAGACGGTAACGAGAGATTAAGTCACGTGCAGATTATACTAACAGGAGAGAACAATAATACATTGGCAAATAAGCTTCCCAGTCAGCAAGTTCCCTATACCAGACTTATATTAAATAAAAGCGTCCGCAACCATTTCTGTCTCTCTAAAGTAGAGCCTTAAAGGCAGAGTCTGTGTTCCTGCACCGAGATCTACTCCGTAATGTCTCCGTCTGTTCATATACTACAATAACTGTGCTGCAGAGGTAAGAGCGGACAGCCAAAGGAATACCGTTTAGCATTAGAAGGAAATGCCGCAGTTATAGGAATAGTCGACATTAACAATAATTAACAATATCTTTAACCCATTTATCAACAGTCACTTTGCAAATTTGGCACACTAGCTTCAGCCTAACCTCAACCATGACAGGCTAACACACACACACACACCCTACCTACCCCCCCCCCCCCCCCCGCGCGTTTCCCTGTGCACAGCTGAGCGCCGTTGGATGAAAGCTGGCTCTTATGCGGAATCCCTGCACTGTAAAGTCATCCTTTCATCTCACATAAACGCTCGCCAAGCAAACAACCCCCCTACTTCTCTAACATCCACTTCTAACCAAAGACGCCTCTTTCCAACCTTAAACTGAATGCGTACCCCTTCCTCGCTGGCTGGTAATGGGGAATAGGGGGTGGTTTATTTAAACACTATCTGGTTAGTACTGCCTTACTCATACCCTCCAACATTACCCATTCCATTAGGTACAAAATGCTCTGCTCCTGGACTTCCCAGCCAGTGGCAGTTACAGAGGTTGGACTCCAGCACAGTCCAAAATTTAAAGTGGGGGGTTCACATCAACTGCCAGTGAGTCCAGGACAGGGATGTTTGGGGTGGCAGTAGGTGTGGCTCCCCTTTTTGAATATTGGACTGTGCTGCAGGACACTTCTGCAACTGCCACTGGCAGGAAGTCCAGGAACAGAGCATTTTGTACCTAATGGAATGGGTCATGTTGGAGGATATGCTTACTTTCCCATGTATTAAGTAGCAGGCAGCGGTGTAGAACGTGTGGTCATGGACGTCAGCCTACTCTGCTCAGTTATAGGCTGAGAGAATGTTCCTGCGCAGTGATGTCAGAGTTTCACCAGGCTCTTAGGCACCGACACTGAGCAGCAGTAACTGGCAGATTCCCGTGACAGGAGTCACATGACCCCAAAGACTCCAGCCAGCTCTCCTCCGTCTGGCCACTCTACAAGGTAGTGGTACGCTGTGGCAGGAGTGGATGAATACAGGAATGTGGGAGCACCAATCACAGTGGGATGAATAACTTATATAAAGGGCGATGAGCTACTGGGTGTGCTGGGAAAGGGATGGTAAGGGAGAGGGGTGAACACATACTATTTTATTTATGACAAGTGAACCTGGCAATCATCAAACAAAAAGCAGGAAACACAAGGACATACAGTGATACCTCTGACAGGGACGGACATGTACAGGGCGCGACTGCAGCAGCAGGAAAGGCCAGCAGTTCTCATTCATTCTGCACCCAACGTGTGTCTGAGCAGAAAGTATCAGGGGACAACAATACAAGGGGCACTGGTGGCATGCACAGTGCAAGGTGAGTACAGAGAGGGAAGAGGGCACTGCCCACAGTATGGAGAGGGTGAATAGATGGCAGGTGGAAAGGAGCGGATGCGAGTGGGACTGGTACGCTTTACCTAAACCAGGCATGGCCAAACTGTGGCCTCCAGCTGATGTGAAACTACACATCCCAGCATGCCTTGCCATAGTTTTAGCATTCCCTTATAGCAAAACTGTGGCAAGGCATGCTGGGACTTGCAGTTCCAGAAGCAAACGATCTGTCCTACGTCCACCTCTGAATCAGGCCCATTGCCCTTCGGAGGGAAGAGCCCGTACAGTTTCCTCAGGTCACCCATATATTCCTGTGCTCTGTATTACACCATGTAACCCTCCTCAGCCGGCCTGGACACGGCTCTCATACACACACAGCACGACACATGTAGACAGCAGCGACCTCACCTTTACACTCCCACCAATCAGGTCAGCCGGCCTGGACACGGCTCTCACACACTAACAGCATAACACATGCAGACAGCAGCGACCTCACCTTTACACTCCCACCAATCAGATCAGCCGGCCTGGACACGGCTCTCACACACACAGCACGACACATGCAGACAGCAGCGACCTCACCTTTACACTCCCACCAATCAGATCAGCCGGCCTGGACACGGCTCTCACACACACAGCACGACACATGCAGACAGCAGCGACCTCACCTTTACACTCCCACCAATCAGATCAGCCGGCCTGGACACGGCTCTCACACACACAGCACGACACATGCAGACAGCAGCGACCTCACCTTTACACTCCCACCAATCAGGTCAGCTGGCCTGGACACGGCTCTCACACACACACAGCACGACACTTGCAGACAGCAGCGACCTCACCTTTACACTCCCACCAATCAGGTCAGGCGGCTCCTCGTCTGTTTCCAGAGCAACGTTTACCGAGGCAAAAGGCCGGCTCGCCATCTGCTGCATCTCCCGGATAAGTTGCTGGAGAATAAACAAAACAGCGGAGACGCAGGTTATTCATGACACACATTACATGGGGGGGAAGAAAGACACTGGGATCAACACAAACATAATACAGTGTATACCATATGGAAAGGGTACATAGGAAATATTGGTCATTTATTGGAATAAATAGGAGTATGTAGGTACCTGCCAAATGCAGTACATTAACTATGTGCAGCTGTAAGACACTACTCATTCCATTAATTCAATTCTGCTGCCTCCATTCCCCTCCCCGCATCATGTCACTGCCCCTGTCACATGCAGCCCCGTCGAAACATCACTCATCTCCTGATATACTCTGTGCTGCTGGGGACCCTACTCATCCCACTATATAACTCTCAGTCTGTGGCTTCCTGCTGCCTCCATTCCCCTCCCCGCATCATGTCACTGCCCCTGTCACATGCAGCCCTGTCCTTACTGACACATCACGCATCTCCTGATATACTCTGTGCTGCTGGGGACCCTGCTCCTCCCACTATATAACTCTCAGTCTGTGGCTTCCTGCTGCCCCCATTCCCCTCCTCACATCATGTCACTGCCCCTGTCACATGCAGCCCTGTCCTTACTGACACATCACGCATCTCCTGATATACTCTGTGCTGCTGGGGACCCTGCTCCTCCCACTATATAACTCTCAGTCTGTGGCTTCCTGCTGCCTCCATTCCCCTCCTCACATCATGTCACTGCCCCTGTCACATGCAGCCCTGTCCTCACTCACACATCACTCATCTCCTGATATACTCTGTGCTGCTGGGGACCCTGCTCTTCCCACTATATAACTCTCAGTCTGTGGCTTCCTGCTGCCTCCATTCCCCTCCTCACATCATTTCACTGTCCCGGTCACATGCAGCCCTGTCCTCACTGACACATCACTCCTCTCCTGATATACTCTGTGCTGCTGGGGACTCTGCTCCTCCCACTATATAACTCTCAGTCTGTGGCTTCCTGCTGCCTCCATTCCCCTCCTCACATCATGTCACTGTCCCGGTCACATGCAGCCCTGTCCTCACTGACACATCACTCCTCTCCTGATATACTCTGTGCTGCTGGGGACTCTGCTCCTCCCACTATATAACTCTCAGCCTGTGGCTTCCTGCTGCCTCCATTCCCCTCCTCACATCATGTCACTGCCCCTGTCACATGCAGCCCTGTCCTTACTGACACATTACGCATCTCCTGATATACTCTGTGCTGCTGGGGACCCTGCTCCTCCCACTATATAACTCTCAGTCTGTGGCTTCCTGCTGCCTCCATTCCCCTCCTCACATCATGTCACTGTCCCTGTCACATGCAGCCCTGTCCTCACTGACACATCACTCATATCCTGATATACTCTGTGCTGCTGGGGACCCTGCTCCTCCCACTATATAACTCACAGTCTGTGGCTTCCTGCTGCCTCCATTCCCCTCCTCACATCATGTCACTGCCCCTGTCACATGCAGCCCTGTCCTCCCTGACACATCACTCATCTCCTGATATACTCTGTGCTGCTGGGGACCCTGCTCCTCCCACTATATAACTCTCAGTCTGTGGCTTCCTGCTGCCTCCATTCCCCTCCTCACATCATGTCACTGCCCTTGTCACATGCAGCCCTGTCCTCACTGACACATCACTCATCTCCTGATATACTCTGTGCTGCTGGGGGACCCTGCTCCTCCCACTATATAACTCTCAGTCTGTGGCTTCCTGCTGCCTCCATTCCCCTCCTCACATCATGTCACTGCCCCTGTCACATGCAGCCCTGTCCTCACTGACACATCACTCGTCTCCTGATATACTCTGTGCTGCTGGGGACCATGCTCCTCCCACTATATAAAACTCTCAGTCTGTGGCTTCCTGCTGCCACCATTCCCCTCCTCACATCATGTCACTGCCCCTGTCACATGCAACCCTGTCCTCACTGACACATCACTCGTCTCCTGATATACTCTGTGCTGCTGGGGACCATGCTCCTCCCACTATATAAAACTCTCAGTCTGTGGCTTCCTGCTGCCTCCATTCCCCTCCCCGCATCATGTCACTGCCCCTGTCACATGCAGCCCCGTCGACACATCACTCATCTCCTGATACTCTGTGCTGCTGGGGACCCTGCTCCTCCCACTATATAACTCAGTCTGTGGCTTACTGCTGCCCCCATTCCCCTCCTCACATCATGTCACTGCCCCTGTCACATGCAGCCCTGTCCTCACTGACACATCCCTCATCTCCTGATATACTCTGTGCTGCTGGGGACCCTGCTCCTCCCACTATATAACTCTCAGTCTGTGGCTTCCTGCTGCCCCCATTCCCCTCCTCACATCATGTCACTGCCCCTGTCACATGCAGCCCTGCCCTCACTGACACATCACTCATCTCCTGATATACTCTGTGCTGCTGGGAAACACTGTTCGTCTTATTTGCAGAGCACTTCCTAGACGTGTGAAGTGGCACTGCATTGCTCCTTAACACAATCTGAGTGCCTGTGGCCCAGCCAGCATGGGGGGACACTGAACATAACACTATCACTAGGGCGCAGTAACAACATAATGACACACTTGTTTTTGAACAACCACCACCTAGAAAGAGGCGTCCCTTATTACACAGGTAACCAGCACGTATATGAACACCCAGGTATGCACAGACAGCCATGCTGATAGCAATCAGAGACGGTGTGCATGCATCTGTATAATGCAGACAGATCTGGAACAGAGGGACCTCAGTGGACAGAATTTACAGCTTAATTCAAATGCGATAAGTAAAACAAAATGAATAATTCAGTAAATGCACAGTAAGCTGAGCGAGCGGTAAATTGTATGGTAAAAGTTTAATGCAGACCTGGCAGAGTGCAGCATGGAAGTAAGGAGGGTGCAGAGCACAGGGCAGGGGTGGAGGCTACTGTAGCTGTGAGGCACAGGCCGGGTGGTGCAGAGCACAGGACAGGGGTGGAGGCTAGCTGCGAGGTACAGGCCGGGTGGTGCACAGAGGATGAGTGTGCAGAGAACAGGACAGGGGTGGAGCCTAGCTGCGAGGCACAGGCTGGGTGATGCACAGTGGATGATTGTGCAGAGCACAGGACAGGGGTGGAGACTAGCCGCGAGGCACAGGCTGGGTGGTGAACAGTGGACGAGTGTGCAAAGCACAGGACAGGGGTGAAGGCTACTGTAGCTGTGAAGCACAGGCCGGGTGGTGCAGAGCACAGGACAGAGGCGAAGTCTAGCTGCGAGGCACAGGCTGGGTGATGCACAGTGGATGATTGTGCAGAGCACAGGACAGGGGTGAAGGCTAGGTGATGCACAGTGGATGATTGTGCAGAGCACAGGACAGGGGTGAAGGCTACTGTAGCTGTGAGGCACAGGCTGGGTGGTGCAGAGCACAGGACAGAGGCGAAGTCTAGCTGCGAGGCACAGGCCGGGTGGTGCACAGAGGATGAGTGTAGGGACAGGGGACAGGGTGAACAGTGGATGAGTGTGCAAAGCACAGGACAGGGTTAACAGTGGATGAGTGTGCAAAGCACAGGACAGGGTTGAAGGCTACTGTAGCTGTGAGGCACAGGCTGAGTGGTGCAGAGCACAGGACAGAGGCGAAGGGTAGCTGCGAGGCACAGGCCGGGTGGTGCACAGAGGATGAGTGTGCAAAGCAAGGGACAGGGGTGAAGGCTAGCTGCGAGGCACAGGCCGGGTGGTGCACAGAGGATGGATGAGACTTATGTACAGTTATCCAGCAGCATTGCAGAGGGGAATGCAGGGGGCAGTGTGTGTGTGTGTGTGTGTGTGTGTGTGTGTGTGTGTGTGTGTGTGTGTGGATAAAGCATTTCCTCTAGAGTCACTGTGAGGAGCACTGCAGAGGGGAATGCAAGGGGCAGTGTGTGTGTGTGTGTGTATGGATATAGCATTTCTTGTATAGTCACTGCGAGGAGCACTGCAGAGGGGGGGGGGGTAGTGTGTATGTGAGTGCGGATAAAGCATTTCCTGTATAGTCACTGTGATGAGCACTGCAGAGGGGGGGGGGGTCAGTGTTTGTGCAGATAAAGCATTTCCTGTATAGTAACTGTGAGGAGCACTGCGGAGGGGAATGACCTCAGCAGTGTGTGTGTGTGTGTGTGTGTGTGTGTGTGTGTGTGTGTGTGTGTTAGGTAAAGCATTTTCTCTACAGGTACATTGCTCAGACCCTCACCCATACACTACTGGGGCTAAGCAGATATAAAGCCTGCCCTTACTTCCAGCGGTCTAACCCAATTCAATGCATCAAATATTTATCAGAAATCAGTAATGAGTAATGGTGGCCTCTGAAAGTGTAAATCCCAGTCTCCCCAATAGCCAAGGCACCTCAGCTTCATGATCAGCCTCACTAGAGGTCTAACAGAACAGCTGATTACGGCTCTGCATCAGTCACTGAGGCTCAATGTCCTGACAATGGCTGCTATCATCAAGCTGGAGAGAGAAGAGCACATGAAATACTTGCTGGGGAGCATGAGCTACTGATTACACAGCACAGGGATGGTGAGCAGGGGAGTATAGTGCTAGTCTGCCTGCTCCCAACCAGCTCACTGAAGACATCTGGTGCTGCCTGGCTGTGCACATCAATGGGGAGTCCATGCCCAGGACACGAGCACAAAGCATCAGAACGCCATTACTCGGGTGTCACTCTATATGACACAGGTACATCGGCAACACACAGGACTTCTACCACAAGCAGAGTTGTCAGACCGGCTGATATACTCTGTGCTGCTCCCCACCGGCTAACAGTGTCCCCCAAATCAACAACAGGAGACGGAGAAGCCTATAAGCAGGTGGTCAGCGCACCCCTTATATCACCCTTACTGCCTCACAGCACTGACCTCTTGGATTCAATTCCCATTGTGGCCATTTCCACTGCGGTCCCTGTCTGTGTGGGGTTTGTATGTTCTCCTCAGGTTATCGACAAACCAAAAACATACTGGGGGCGGCTTTTGACAAAACACTAATCACTGGTCTGAATCCATAATGCTAGGGAATACAGATTGCAAGCTCCACTGAGGCAGGGATCAATGTGAATGACTACTATTGTCTGTACAGCGCTATGGAATGTGTGTGCGCTATATAACTGATAAAAAAATATGTGAGCCCTGCAATTATATTGCTGTGCCCGTGTCCCTTTAATAGCATGTGCTTGTAGTCAGAAAACAAGATCAGTTCCCGAACCTGTGTGTGCATACGTGTGTTATGTATGTAGCCGTGTTTCTTACTCTGTAGCAGACAGAACAGAAGCTCAGCAGCTTCGGTCAATGACATGGACCTAAGCACCCCTCTCTAAACCCTCACTTACATATACGCATGCTTATTACTATAACCTTCTGGAAACTAATACAAAAGTACTTAGACAAGTCATCTAGCTAATACACCATTCAGAATCTACATAGTGACCGCGCACGGAGCAACACTGCCATCTAGTGGTTGGATCCAAATAGACAGCAGTCTGCTGAAAATTATTCATTGCGTGATTTTTTATTTTTTTTTGCACTGTAGAAATAATATATAGAAAAGAACCCACATGAAAAGAAAAGTGTATGAATGATTTCCAGCAAGGAAGGGGTTCCGCGAGCGTATGGCAGTGACGTCCAGTATGCACTCGGGTCTGTTTCCACAGGATCTGAGAGCAGTCGTCACTTAACTCTCTGGAGTCACTAAAAGCACCGGCATTGAGCAGAATACACTGTGTACAATGGCACTTCATATGTATTGTCAGCTTACTGCAGATACAAAGGAAGACCCGCTGTCCTCCAGGAGAACAGATGAAGAGGCAGGGACTGGCAAGCAATCATGCTACTGAACACAGGGACCTAGGTCATCAGCTCTTCTAATGCAGAAACCATATGTGCGCTGGCATTACAGAGATGGAAGAATGGATCACTGTTTATATGGATATACAAGGTGTGGCTATTACACAACAAGACTGTACTAGTACAGATGGTGTAGTGGTTATAGCATTACTGCCTCACAGCACTCACAGTCATGGGTTCTATCCCCACCATGTGTTATATATACGGGGCAGTACGGATGGTGTAATGGTTAGCATTACTGCCTCACAGCGCTGAGGTCCTGGGTTCTATCCCCACCATGTGTTATATATACGGTGTAATGGTTATAGCATTACTTCCTCACAGCGCCGAGGTCATGGGTTCTATCCCCACCATGTGTTATATATACACGGGGCAGTACGGATGGTGTAATGGTTACATTACTGCCTCACAGCACTGAGATCATGGTTTCTATCCCCACCATGTGTTATATATACGGGGCAGTACGGATGGTGTAATGGTTACATTACTGCCTCACAGCACTGAGATCATGGGTTCTATCCCCACCATGTGTTATATATACGGGGCAGTACGGATGGTGTAATGGTTAGCATTACTGCCTCACAGCACTGAGGTCATGGGTTCCACTCCCACCGTGGCCCTAACCGTGCAGAGTTTGTATATTCTCCCCCTACTTGCGTGGGTTTCCTCCGGGTACTCCGGTTTCCTCCCACATTCCAAAAATATACTGGTAGGCTGATTGGCTCCCAACAAAATTAACCCTAGAATGTCTGTGTGCATGTACATGTGGTAGGGAATATAGATTGTAAGCTCCACTGGGGCAGGGACTGATGTGAGTGTTCAACTATACTCTGTACAGCGCTGTGGAATATGTGTGCGCTATATAAGAAACTGTTAATAAATAAAATAACAGTAACCCATACTCCATGTGTTAAGGCAATAGCAAAACATTGACCCTGGACTATCCCAAAACGGTTTGGCTAGTTTCACCCCACGTAATGCATTTAGTTCAGGGATGGGGAACATTCGGCCCTCCAGCTGTTGTGGAACTATACATCCCAGCATGCCCTGCTACCATTTTTCAATGTAGCCATGCTACAACTGTTGCAGGGCATGCTGGGATGTGTAGTTCAACAACAGCTGGAGGGCCGAAGGTTCCCCCATCCCGGATTTAGTTTGCCGTCACCCCCCAGTACTACCCTAGCACAGAACCCCATTAAATGCACTGGAAAAGGTGTATTCTATTTAGAAAGGGAACATTGTGTGACCCATTTGCAGGGATGTCTGGACTAGAAAGCACGCTGCATACAGATAGAGATCAGCCAAGCAGCACTAGGACCCAGCGCAGATGATCACAGGGATGCAGCCGCCGCTGTGATCCTAAATAAACCCCCTTTGTTTTCAGCTGTATAGATTAGGCCACCGGGTAATTTAGCACAAGTGACATTTTACTTTTAAACTTGCTAAATGTCTTGACTTTGCTCCGGGCACAGAGCGGCATTTGGAAGCCACCGACGAGGCCGCGATTCTCGCTACAGCAGCAACTTGAATGTGACTTTGGGAAGATTTGGGAATGTGAACTGATCAGCCATGCACATGGGGGAGGGGGTTCTGTACAGATTCGGGAGCGCTACTATGCGCCCCTCCTCCACATTACACAGGGCTGTAACTATACAAACCAGCATTAAGCCATGTACCTGTGTACTTATCCAGGCAGGGGGCGGAAACCCAGAATGATTGACACTCCACATGGGTGGAGCCATGGTCAGAATCAGATCTGTAATACCAGCACTGCTTACCTCTGTGCAATGAACTAACAATTACATAGCCCACAGAGTTCCACTCACAGCCAAATCCTAATCTATACTTAGATGGAAACAGATCAAGAGAAGATTTAATTCTATGCAAAGGAGATGGGCAGTGCACCCCTACCTCTGCTGTGGTATGTCAGTGATAGGATCACCCATTACCTGCGCTGTGTGAGGACAGAGTGTGACATCACTGAGCAGCCTGTATGTCAGTGATAGGATCACCCATTACCTGCACTGTGTGAGGACAGAGGGTGACATCACTGAGCAGTGTAT
This sequence comes from Crinia signifera, assembly GCF_055691185.1. NCBI lineage: Eukaryota > Metazoa > Chordata > Amphibia > Anura > Myobatrachidae > Crinia > Crinia signifera. Next base: position 31,136,056 of record NC_139217.1, read on the forward strand.
GTCAGTGATAGGATCACCCATTACCTGCACTGTGTGAGGACAGGGGGTGACATTACTGTAAGCAGTGTATGTCAGTGATAGGATCACCCATTACCTGCACTGTGTGAGGACAGGGGGTGACATTACTGTGAGCAGTGTATGTCAGTGATAGGATCACCCATTACCTGCACTGTGTGAGGACAGGGGGTGACATCACTGTGAGCAGTGTATGTCAGTGATAGGATCACCCATTACCTGCGCTGTGTGAGGACAGGTGGTGGCATTACTGTGAGCAGTGTATGTCAGTGATAGGATCACCCATTACCTGCGCTGTGTGAGGACAGGTGGTGGCATTACTGTGAGCAGCCTGTATGTCAGTGATAGGATCACCCATTACCTGCACTGTGTGAGGGCAGGTGGTGACATTACTGTGAGCAGTGTATGTCAGTGATAGGATCACCCATTACCTGCACTGTGTGAGGACAGAGGGTGACATCAGTGTATGTCAGTGATAGGATCACCCATTACCTCCACTGTGTGATGACAGGTGGTGACATTACTGTGAGCAGCCTGTATGTCAGTGATAGGATCACCCATTACCTCCACTGTGTGAGGACAGGGGGTGACATTACTGTGAGCAGTGTATGTCAGTGATAGGATCACCCATTACCTGCGCTGTGTGAGGGCAGGTGGTGACATCACTGTGAGCAGTGTATGTCAGTGATAGGATCACCCATTACCTGTGCTGTGTGAGGGCAGGTGGTGACATCACTGTGAGCAGTGTATGTCAGTGATAGGATCACCCATTACCTGCACTGTGTGAGGACAGGGGGTGACATCAGTGTGAGCAGTGTATGTCAGTGATAGGATCACCCATTACCTCCGCTGTGTGAGGACAGGGGGTGACATAACTGTGAGCAGTGTACTGTATGTCAGTGATAGGATCACCCATTACCTCCACTGTGTGAGGACAGGTGGTGACATTACTGTGAGCAGCCTGTATGTCAGTGATAGGATCACCCATTACCTGCACTGTGTGAGGACAGGGGGTGACATTACTGTGAGCAGTGTATGTCAGTGATAGGATCACCCATTACCTGCACTGTGTGAGGACAGGGGGTGACATTACTGTGAGCAGTGTATGTCAGTGATAGGATCACCCATTACCTGCACTGTGTGAGGACAGGGGGTGACATTACTGTGAGCAGTGTATGTCAGTGATAGGATCACCCATTACCTGTGTTGTGTGAGGACAGGTGGTGACATCACTGTGAGCAGTGTATGTCAGTGATAGGATCACCCATTACCTCCACTGTGTGAGGACAGGGGGTGACATTACTGTGAGCAGTGTATGTCAGTGATAGGATCACCCATTACCTCCACTGTGTGAGGACAGGGGGTGACATTACTGTGAGCAGTGTATGTCAGTGATAGGATCACCCATTACCTGCGCTGTGTGAGGACAGGTGGTGACATCACTGTGAGCAGTGTATGTCAGTGATAGGATCACCCATTACCTGTGCTGTGTGAGGGCAGGTGGTGACATCACTGTGAGCAGTGTATGTCAGTGATAGGATCACCCATTACCTGCGCTGTGTGAGGACAGGTGGTGACATCACTGTGAGCAGTGTATGTCAGTGATAGGATCACCCATTACCTCCACTGTGTGAGGACAGGGGGTGACATTACTGTGAGCAGTGTATGTCAGTGATAGGATCACCCATTACCTGTGCTATGTGAGGACAGGTGGTGACATCACTGTGAGCAGTGTATGTCAGTGATAGGATCACCCATTACCTGTGCTGTGTGAGGGCAGGTGGTGACATCACTGTGAGCAGTGTATGTCAGTGATAGGATCACCCATTACCTGTGCTGTGTGAGGACAGGTGGTGACATCAGTGTGAGCAGTGTATGTCAGTGATAGGATCACCCATTACCTCCACTGTGTGAGGACAGGTGGTGACATCAGTGTGAGCAGTGTATGTCAGTGATAGGATCACCCATTACCTGCGCTGTGTGAGGACAGGTGGTGACATCACTGTGAGCAGTGTATGTCAGTGATAGGATCACCCATTACCTGTGCTGTGTGAGGGCAGGTGGTGACATCACTGTGAGCAGTGTATGTCAGTGATAGGATCACCCATTACCTGTGCTGTGTGAGGACAGAGGGTGACATCACTGAGCAGCCTGTATGTCAGTGATAGGATCACCCATTACCTGCGCTGTGTGAGGACAGGGGGTGACATTACTGTAAGCAGTGTATGTCAGTGATAGGATCACCCATTACCTGTGCTGTGTGAGGACAGGTGGTGACATCAGTGTATGTCAGTGATAGGATCACCCATTACCTCCACTGTGTGAGGACAGGGGGTGACATTACTGTGAGCAGCCTGTATGTCAGTGATAGGATCACCCATTACCTCCACTGTCTGCAGTCCCTATCATTCATTGTATGCAGAGAAAAAGCATCAATTTGCAGCCCCGGACCCACATCCCCCTCCTGGCTAATAACGGAAGCTTGCTGGTGCCTGACTGGTGACTGATGCGAGGTATATGTGTTACAGCCTGTAGCAGCAATAAATAGTACAAGTCATTGCCTTCCGTGGGGTGTAAGTGCAATGGACTTTTTGACCCTCTCGACATTTTGACTGGCGACCTTTGGACCCTGTCGACCTTATCACTGTCAGTCCAGATACCGGTTTGACACCACCACCTGTTAGACTACTGTGCTGCTGGGAAACTTACAGAAATACTATTACGGGAATATGTTATTCTCCAAACATTTACTTACCTCCAGGGGACAGGCCAATATGTACTGTACAACGAATACAACGCGATATATTCTACTCTGTCCTGAGTGTGGACTGATGTCGTAAGGCGGGGGTCGCTAACTCGTCGCTCGCAATCTATCAGTAGCTCGTCTGAGCAATCCGGGTGGCTCGACCACTATTGCCCACCTGCCCTCGCTCACTCGTCCACCTCTGTTGCCGCACACTCCTCGCAGCCCCTGCTGCTCCCCCTGCCCACACTTTGTAGGGGACAGACACTGGATATCATATTTGACCTCTAGCGTGTGACAGGAACCACAGCGCTAAGTGCTCCCAGCACTTCCTGGTAACACTGCAGCCCTGTGCTCCCTGTCAAACGCTAGAAGTCAAATAGGACTTCTAGCGTCTGTCTCCTTCGAGTGTGGGGTAAGACGGCAGAGGTAGGCAGCCCATGAGCCCTTGGCAACAAGCACTGTTAACCCTTGGCAACAGATATTAAACCCTTTGGCAAGGAGCATTGACCCCTTGGCAAGGAGCATTGACCCCTTGGCAAGGAGCATTGACCCCTTGGCAAGGAGCATTGACCCCTTGGCAAGGAGCATTGACCCCTTGGCAAGGAGCATTGACCCCTTGGCAAGGAGCATTGACCCCTTGGCAAGGAGCATTGACCCCTTGGCAACAAACAGGTAATTTACAATTTATTAGAAGCCTTACTGTGGGGGGCATTGCGATGTGGCATAATGTGTCGGTCATTGCAGTGTGGCATTATGCATTCCACCCAACTTTATAAATTTTTGTGGGACATCCTGATTTTTTAGGACGTCCTGCGGGGATAAGACACTGTGCATGCATCTTATCAGGCATGCAAGCAGTGGGGCTGGGAGCATGGCCAGTAGTTCACACAGCACTGGCCTTTCCCTCACAGTGACAAAAAACGGTGCCCATAAAATGTTGGCACGTGCATTCCTTTGTCCGCTGGCAGAGTTGGGAGGTATGCATTAGGTGTGAGGGGCATTGCAATGTGTGGCATAATGCGTCAGGGGCATTACAGTGTGCAGCATAGTATCATAGGCATTGTGGTGTGTGTGGCATAATGTGTTGGGTATTACATTGTGCGGCATGTTGTGCAGGGGCAATACGATGTGTGGCATAATATCGGGGCATTTTTTTTGTCTCTAGTAGCTCACGCTCAATTAAGGTTGGAGATGACTGTTTTAAGGTGTATCCATCAACTGCAGATCCCAGCAGAACAGCGCCCATAGTGGGCAGACTCTCATATCAAACTGGATTACATACTTTACTATACACTGCTTATAATACACACGTTTGTATAGGCTCAAACTGCAATCCACTTCAAAAGGAGTCATGGAGGATTATATAATGTATACCTACCATTTACACCTAGTGGGGGAGATATCAAAGGCCAAAATGCAGCAATTCCCAGCCTGTGGCTTCCTGCTGCTTCCATTCCCCTCCTCACATCATGTCACTGCCCCATGTCACATGCAGCCCTGTCCTCACTGACACATCCCTCATCTCCTGATATACTCTGTGCTGCTGGGGACCCTGCTCCTCCCACTATATAACTCTCAGTCTGTGGCTTCCTGCTGCCTCCATTCCCCTCCTCACATCATGTCACTGCCCCTGTCACATGCAGCCCTGTCCTCACTGACACATCCCTCATCTCCTGATATACTCTGTGCTGCTGGGGACCCTGCTCCTCCCACTATATATCTCTCAGTCTGTGGCTTCCTGCTGCCTCCATTCCTCTCCTCACATCATGTCACTGCCCCTGTCACATGCAGCCCTGTTCTCACTGACACATCACTCATCTCCTGATATACTCTGTGCTGCTGGGGACCCTGCTCCTCCCACTATATATCTCTCAGTCTGTGGCTTCCTGCTGCCTCCATTCCCCTCCTCACATCATGTCACTGCCCCTGTCACATGCAGCCCTGTCCTCACTGACACATCACTCATCTCCTGATATACTCTGTGCTGCTGGGGATCCTGCTCCTCCCACTATATAACTCTCAGTCTGTGGCTTCCTGCTGCTTCCATTCCCCTCCTCACATCATGTCACTGTCCCTGTCACATGCAGCCCTGTCCTCACTGACACATCACTCATCTCCTGATATACTCTGTGCTGCTGGGGACCCTGCTCCTCCCACTATATATCTCTCAGTCTGTGGCTTACTGCTGCCTCCATTCCCCTCCTCACATCATGTCACTGCCCCTGTCACATGCAGCCCTGTCCTCACTGACACATCACTCATCTCCTGATATACTCTGTGCTGCTGGGGATCCTGCCCCTCCCACTATATAACGCTCAGTCTGTGGCTTCCTGCTGCCTCCATTCCTCTCCTCACATCATGTCACTGCCCCTGTCACATGCAGCCCTGTTCTCACTGACACATCACTCATCTCCTGATATATTCTGTGCTGCTGGGGACCCTGCTCCTCCCACTATATATCTCTCAGTCTGTGGCTTCCTGCTGCCTCCATTCCCCTCCTCACATCATGTCACTGCCCCTGTCACATGCAGCCCTGTCCTCACTGACACATCACTCATCTCCTGATATACTCTGTGCTGCTGGGGATCCTGCCCCTCCCACTATATAACGCTCAGTCTGTGGCTTCCTGCTGCCTCCATTCCCCTCCTCACATCATGTCACTGCCCCTGTCACATGCATCCCTGTTCTCACTGACACATCACTCATCTCCTGATATACTCTGTGCTGCTGGGGGGACCCTGCTCCTCCCACTATATAACTCTCAGTCTGTGGCTTCCTGCTGCCTCCATTCCCCTCCTCACATCATGTCACTGCCCCTGTCACATGCAGCCCTGTCCTCACTGACACATCCCTCATCTCCTGATATACTCTGTGCTGCTGGGGATCCTGCCCCTCCCACTATATAACACTCAGTCTGTGGCTTCCTGCTGCCTCCATTCCCCTCCTCACATCATGTCACTGCCCCTGTCACATGCATCCCTGTTCTCACTGACACATCACTCATCTCCTGATATACTCTGTGCTGCTGGGGGGACCCTGCTCCTCCCACTATATAACTCTCAGTCTGTGGCTTCCTGCTGCCTCCATTCCCCTCCTCACATCATGTCACTGCCCCTGTCACATGCAGCCCTGTCCTCACTGACACATCCCTCATCTCCTGATATACTCTGTGCTGCTGGGGACCCTGCTCCTCCCACTATATATCTCTCAGTCTGTGGCTTACTGCTGCCTCCATTCCCCTCCTCACATCATGTCACTGCCCCTGTCACATGCAGCCCTGTTCTCACTGACACATCACTCATCTCCTGATATACTCTGTGCTGCTGGGGGACCCTGCTCCTCCCACTATATAACTCTCAGTCTGTGGCTTCCTGCTGCCTCCATTCCCCTCCTCACATCATGTCACTGCCCCTGTCACATGCAGCCCTGTTCTCAGTGACATCATGCAAGTGGATATATCACAGCAGGAGACAAACGAATTCCATTGACCTTACTGACAACAGGTTGGAACTCACTTGGAAAATGGAGAACATCCTTAATAAGCAAGAGGTGAAGACAAATAAATGTACTGCTCGAGCCCTGGTCTAATGTACCTTAAAAATGTCCATAATAGGTGTGGTGCGTTAAGCAGACAGTTCTCATGTCAATACGCACTGGGCCGACATGGGACTGAAGACATTGCGATGAAATGTTGACATGATAAAACACAGACCTAACGTCTCTGGTGGTCCAGATGCTACTAATCGGTTCCCTGTGTCAGCGACCTCTCAGGAGACTTCTTACAGGCCTAGGTGGTCAGGACTATGTAAACCCCCCCCCCCCCCCCCCCCCCCAGTCTTTATTCAATCTCACTATGTAAGAACAAATCACAGGGGTGACCAACACAACAAGGTGACAAATTACACGCCGGGCGCTAATCAGCCCTTCTACACAAACTGAACGTCTCCTTGTCGCATCCAAAATCTATAAAGAATAAAGAGGAAAACACAAAACCCCGAACTACGAAGACAGAAGCGCTCCGATATTTTATTGGGAGCGGTATTGATTGAAGCGCGCTAGGGGACCGCTCAATCCTATAATTCATGGCAGCTTTATTGCCCCAGACCCCGGATCTGGCCCAAGTCAGAGTCTATAACTAGTCTGTTACTAAGACACTGTGCATTATTTATTGGCTGATTAAGTCCCCGTGACACGGCAAGTCATTAAGAGGCACAATTAAGAAGGTTTCTTATTACGATGAGCTGTAGAGCCGAAAACAGGGAAACATTATGGAATGTGATACTTTATACGACACCCACAACAGGGCATTGTATAGGAAGACAACCACATATAAATCCTAATAATTACCAAAGTACGGCAAAACACCCAACATCATTCATCACGGCAGAGAGAGAGGAGGCGGGACTCAGACTCACAGATCAGTGCAGCCGACGCAACCTGTAACAGCAATGCTGTGGGCCAAACCAATGTCCCTAGCTGTATGCTGAACAGGGACTAGTCCTGCTGGAAGCTGGGGTCCTATACTGGGCAGTGACTGGTCCTGCTGGAAGCTGGGGTCCTATACTGGGCAGTGACTGGTCCTGCTGGAGGCTGGGGTCCTATCCTGGGCCAGTGACTGGTCCTGCTGGAATCTGGGGTCCTATACTGGGCAGTGACTGGTCCTGCTGGAAGCTGGGGTCCTATACTGGGCAGTAAATGGTCCTGCTGGAAGCTGGAGGCCTATACTGGGCAGTGACTGGTCCTGCTGGAATCTGGGGTCCTATACTGGGCAGTGACTGGTCCTGCTGGAAGCTGGAGTCCTATACTGGGCAAGAACTGGTCCTGCTGGAAGCTGGAGTCCTATACTGGCAAGAACTGGTCCTGCTAGAAGCTGGAGTCCTATACTGGGCAGTGACTGGTCCTGCTGGAAGCTGGGTCCTATACTGGGCAGTGACTGGTCCTGCTGGAAGCTGGGGTACTATGCTGGGCAAGAACTGGTCCTGCTGGAAGCTGGGGTCCTATACTGGTCAGTGACTGGTCCTGCTAGAAACTGGAGTCCTATACTGGGCAGTGACTGGTCCTGCTGGAAGTTGGAGTCCTATACTGGGCAGTGACTGGTCCTGCTGGAAGCTGGGGTCCTATACTGGGCAGAGACTGGTCCTGCTGGAAGCTGGGGTCCTACACTGGGCAGTGACTGGTCCTGCTGGAAGCTGGGGTCTATTACTGGGCAGAGACTGGTCCTGCTGGAAGCTGTGGTCCTATACTGGGCAGTGACTGGTCCTGCTGGAAGCTGTGGTCCTATACTGGGCAGTGACTGGTCCTGCTGGAAGCTGGGGTCCTATACTGGGTAGTGACTGGTCCTGCTGGAAGCTGGGGTCTATTACTGGACAGGAACTGGTCCTGCAGGAAGTCGAGTCCTATAATGGGCAAGGAACTGGTCCTGCTGGAAGCTGGAGTCCTATACTGGGCAGTGACTGTTCCTGCTGGAAGCTGGAATCCTATACTGGGCAGTGACTGGTCCTGCTGGAAGCTGTGGTCCTACACAGGGCAGTGACTGGTCCTGCTGGAAGCTGTTAGAACTCTTAGTAAATTTTCCTTGTGTGTATATACGCGCACACACACACACACACATTTAGGGCTGTGTCACACTAGAAGCGGCACTGTTTAGGACTGTGAAATCACAGCATAGCCGGTGAACAGAACACCACACAGCAATGGCAGTGACCACACAGCAGGTTATAGCAGACATACAACACTGGACGTGGGAGAGACACAAGAACACCACAGTATCATTTGTACACTACCTCGTCAGGGCCAGATTAAGGTGTGTGGCCCCTACCATAAGCATTGTCACTATGATACGTAGGGAATGAGATTACAAAGGGTATTATTATATGCTGCATAATACAGAGGGTTTTTACTGGGCAATTTCAGCTAGCGGCAACATATTTCAACGATCAATACAAAAGGGATTGTAAGCTCTAGGGGCAAAGCTTGGCCACCTGTTGTATCAGTGCTACTGAGCATGTAAAGCACACATACACCACGTGAACCCCACAATAATATCTGTAAGCACAACAACGACTGCTGCAGAAACACAAGATTAACATTAGGTGAATACGGGCAGGGAAAAGGCTCTTCTCTGGATCTGGACAGTCCCCGGGGAGCCCGGCGAGAAGCAGGTCATCATATGAGTGGCTGGGATAAGGGTCCTGTAATTGCCTATATACATGCACAGTCACAGCAGAGAACAGGTGGCACATCGCCACAGCGCTGTGGGAAAACATAGCAGCTTTACTGCAGCCTGAAAGCAATACCATACGCGGTCAGAACAGCCCGATGTAATTATACAGAGCATAACCGCTATCCTCTGTAATCACTGCAAAAGCTTATACGTCCCAGGACAGTGCTCACACCATACCCCAAACTGTGCTCGTACGGTCAATGCCCAGCCGCAGTTACCACCAGCTTCCATCACATCCTGACACGATCGTTCTGGGCCAATATAAAGTCGACAATTTCTGGTTAATTAGGACCTCAGTATCCATTACACCCAATTTCATTAATTAAGAAACCTCTAATATTTGCAAGAACGGAGCACACAGAATAGACAGATGCCGCGGCATACTAGACAGACTTGTATCACAGATAACTGGCAGGATGCTGCAAGCGCTCCCGGGGTTAATGGCTGTACTGGGAAAAGATTCCGGTCCTGTGTATGGATACTGCAATGCATCTGCCAGAAACAAAAATGGCAGAATACAGGAGAAGACCTGGCACTCATCCACGCAGCAAGGTGTTTTAATACCAGGAAATCTGTAAGGACGGATGTATATACTGATATAGTATATATACACATTATTACACAGCACATCAGCACTGATATAGTATATACACATTATACAGCACATCAGTACACAGGGATAGAGCAGCCAGTACTGATATAGTATATACACACATTATTATACAGCACATCAGTACACAGATAGAGCGGCCAGTACTGATATAGTATATACACATTATTATACAGCACATCCGTACACAGGGATAGAGCGTCCAGTACTGATATAGTATATACACATTATACAGCACATCAGTACTGATATAGTATATACACATTATTATACAGCACATCAGTACACAGGTATAGATAGAGCAGCCAGTACTGATATAGTATATACACATTATTATACAGCACATCAGTACACAGGTATAGAGCAGCCAGTACGGATATAGTATATACACATTATACAGCACATCAGTACAAAGGATAGAGCAGCCAGTACTGATATAGTATATACACCTTATTATACAGCACATCAGTACACAGGGATAGAACAGCCAGTACTGATATAGTATATGCATATTATTATACAGCACATCAGTACACAGGGATAGAGCAGCCAGTACTGATATACAGTAGTATATACACATTATTATACAGCACATCAGTACACAGGGATAGAGCAGCCAGTACTGATATATTATATACACATTATTATACAGCACATCAGTACACAGGGATAGAGCAGCCAGTACTGATATAGAATATACACATTATTATACAGCACATCAGTACACAGGGATAGAGCGGCCAGTACTGATATAGTATATACACATTATTATACAGCACATCAGTACACAGGGATAGAGCAGCCAGTACTGATATAGTATATACACATTATACAGCACATCAGTACACAGAGATAGAGCAGCCAGTACTGATATAGTATATACACATTATTATACAGCACATCAGTACACAGGGATAGAGCGGCCAGTACTGATATAGTATATACACATTATCATACAGCACATCAGTACACAGGGATAGAGCGGCCAGTACTGATATAGTATATACACATTATTATACAGCACATCAGTACACAGGGATAGAGCGGCCAGTACTGATATAGTATATACACATTATTATACAGCACATCAGTACACAGGGATAGAGCAGCCCGTACTGATATAGTATATACACATTATACAGCACATCAGTACACAGGGATAGAGCGGCCAGTACTGATATAGTATATACACATTATACAGCACATCAGTACACAGGGATAGAGCTGCCAGTACTGATATAGTATATACACATTATTATACAGCACATCAGTACACAGGGATAGAGCAGCCAGTACTGATATAGTATATACACATTATACAGCACATCAGTACTGATATAGTATATACACATTATTATACAGCACATCAGTACACAGGGATAGAGCAGCCAGTACTGATATAGTATATACACATTATACAGCACATCAGTACACAGGGATAGAGCGGCCAGTACTGATATAGTATATACACATTATACAGCACATCAGTACTGATATAGTATATACACATTATTATACAGCACATCAGTACACAGGGATAGAGCGGCCAGTACTGATATAGTATATACACATTATTATACAGCACATCAGTACACAGGGATAGAGCGGCCAGTACTGATATAGTATATACACATTATTATACAGCACATCAGTACACAGGGATAGAGCGGCCAGTACTGATATAGTATATACACATTATTATACAGCACATCAGTACACAGGGATAGAGCGGCCAGTACTGATATAGTATATACACATTATTATACAGCACATCAGTACACAGGGATAGAGCGGCCAGTACTGATATACTATATACACATTATTATACAGCACATCAGTACACAGGGATAGAGCAGTCAGTGCTGATATAGTATATACACATTATTATACAGCACATCAGTACACAGGGATAGAGCGGCCAGTACTGATATAGTATATACACATTATCATACAGCACATCAGTACACAGGGATAGAGCGACCAGTACTGATATAGTATATACACATTACTATAAAGCACATCAGTACACAGGGATAGAGCGGCCAGTAATGATATAGTATATACACATTATTATACAGCACATTAGTACACAGGGATAGAGCAGCCAGTACTGATATACTATATACACATTATTATACAGCACATCAGTACACAGGGATAGAGCAGCCAGTACTGATATAGTATATACACATTATACAGCACATCAGTACACAGGGATAGAGCTTCCAGTACTGATATAGTATATACACATTATTATACAGCACATCAGTACACAGGGATAGAGCGGCCAGTACTGATATACTATATACACATTATTATACAGCACATCAGTACACAGGGATAGAGCGGCCAGTACTGATATACTATATACACATTATTATACAGCACATCAGTACACAGGGATAGAGCGGCCAGTACTGATATAGTATATACACATTATTATACAGCACATCAGTACACAGGGATAGAGCGGCCAGTACTGATATACTATATACACATTATTATACAGCACATCAGTACACAGGGATAGAGCGGCCAGTACTGATATACTATATACACATTATTATACAGCACATCAGTACACAGGGATAGAGCGGCCAGTACTGATATAGTATATACACATTATTATACAGCACATCAGTACACAGGGATAGAGCGGCCAGTAATGATATAGTATATACACATTATTATACAGCACATCAGTACACAGGGATAGAGCAGCCAGTACTGATATAGTATATACACATTATACAGCACATCAGTACACCGGGATAGAGCAGCCAGTACTGATATAGTATATACACATTATTATACAGCACATCAGTACACAGGAATAGAGCAGCCAGTACTGATATAGTATATACACATTATACAGCACATCGGTACACAGGGATAGAGCAGCCAGTACTGATATAGTATATACACATTATTATACAGCACATCAGTACACAGGGATATTTATCTATCTATCTATCTATCTATCTATCTATCTATCTATCTATCTATCTATAGCTGTGCTCATAAGTTTACATACCCTAGCAGAATTTGTGATTTTCTGGCCATTTGTCAGAGAATATATGAATGATAACTCACAAACTTTTCTTTCCCTCATGGTTAGTGGTTGGGTGAAGCCATTTATTGCCAAACAACTGTGTTTACTCTTTTTAAACCATAATGACAAAATAAACTAATAATGATGATAATAATAAATAAATATAAATATATATGCAACTCACTTCTCTTCTCCTTGATGCCCAACAGCTCTGTTTAATTTTCCAAACTACGGCAGCAACGAGAAGCAAAGAGAGGAAGCAGCTGCAAAATACAGAATATACATGTGAGTAACATATGAAGGTCAAATCATATCTGGCAGTGTTAGTATTTATAAGTCACCACAAGATGGCAGCAAAAGGCTTCGAGTGATGGAGACCATGAACACTGACACTGTGCCTGTGCCATATGCTCAGGAATTTGCTCTGCGTACCTGAAGAATGTGACAAAGAACTGTACCAAGTCCATAAAGTTGCTGTGCTGAGAAAAGGCGATCTGCAAGAGAAGACACACACATTTAATAACAGCACAGAGCAGCCTCAATGCCAACATGCACAGAGCACAGGGTCGCTGACACAGACCCAGGTACAAGTGTAGTTGCTAGATCCAAGTTACAGAAAGGACCTCTCTCGCCCAGGAGGAGGAGCAAGTGTAGTGGCCACGCACTGTCACCATCATAAAGGTAGACATGCACTGGGTCGGCTGCTGCAGGTGGACAGGCCTTCGCTCAAAACCTGAAATAGGTGGACATGGGTATGGTGAACAGGGTCAGGTCAGCACTTGGGTCTCAGAAATCCAAAGACTAAATATAGTATAAATGGCACTATAATGGAAACTACTGAGGAAGAGAGGGATCTAGGTGTCACTATTTCAGGGGACTAAAAGGCAGGTAGGCAATGTAACAAAGCAATGAAGAAGGCAAGTCAGATGCTTGGTTGCATAGGGAAAGGTATCAGCAGTAGAAAGAAAGAAGTAATAATGCCACTGTATAGGTCATTGGTACGACCTCACCTAGAGTATTGTGTTCAGTTCTGGAGGCCATATCTCCAGAAGGATATAAATACATTAGAGACTGTACAAAGAAGAGCAACTAAAATGGTGCATGGCCTACATCACAAAACGTACCAGGAAAGACTAAAAGATCTTAATATGTAAACTTTAGAGCAGAGAAGGGAAAGGGGGGACATGATAGAAACTTTCAAATATATCAAGGGTTATAACAAGGTCCAGGTGGGAGACATTCTTCACAGGAAGAGGAGCAGCAGAACACGAGGACATGCACTGAAACTAGGGGGAGGAAGGTACAGGTGGGAGACATTAGTGACAGGAAGAGGAGCAGCAGAACACGAGGACATGCACTGAAACTAGGGGGAGGAAGGTACAGGTGGGAGACATTAGTGACAGGAAGAGGAGCAGCAGAACACGAGGACATGCACTGAAACTAGGGGGAGGAAGGTACAGGTGGGAGACATTAGTGACAGGAAGAGGAGCAGCAGAACACGAGGACATGCACTGACACTAGAGGGAGGAAGGTACAGGTGGGAGACATTCTTCACAGGAAGAGGAGCAACAGAACACGAGGACATGCACTGACACTAGGGGGAGGAAGGTACAGGTGGGAGACATTCTTCACAGGAAGAGGAGCAGCAGAACACGAGGACATGCACTGACACTAGAGGGAGGAAGGTACAGGTGGGAGACATTCTTCACAGGAAGAGGAGCAACAGAACACGAGGACATGCACTGACACTAGAGGGAGGAAGATTCAGGGGAAATGTGAGGAAGAATTACTTCACAGAAAGAGTAGTGGATAAATGGAATAGCCTACCATCAGAGGTGGTAGACGCAAATACAGTAGTACAATTTAAACATGCTTGGGATAGGCATATTGATATCCTTACAAAAAAATAAGGATCAAATATGGTTTGAGGTAACATGTTTAAAAAAAAGGGGCAGACTAGATGGGCCAAGTGGTTCTTATCTGCCGTCACATTCTATGTTTCTACAACACAAGCATTAGGTAGACATTGGGAAGGTTGACATGTTTCTCATGGGATTTTTGGAGCGGTCATGTGCAGCCAGGCGGTATTTCATGCTCCACCATCCACTGTGGCGTGGCGGGAGAGTACAATAGTGTGCCTAGGTATTATTATTATTATTTTATTTATAAGGCGCCACAAGTGTTTCGCAGCGCCGTACAAAGGAACAATACAGGGAGACAAAGCTTGGCATAACATTGAATAAATAACAAAATACAGTACAAATAAAGAGCGCCACAGATCAATACACATTACAGCTTAAATGTAAGTAGTGAGGACTCAATCAACATACAACTAGAGGCTTGAGGCCAATGATGGAGATGGGTATGCGGACAAAGATGGTCACTGAGTGTTGGAGTAAAGGAGAGCTGTGAGTGACATGTGAAGAGAAGTGGGCTTTGACAACAGGAGGGGAAGAGGGCATCATAGGGCAAGGTACGCATCATTCCCGAGGCCAGACTAGCGCAGCGAGTCATACGAGAGTATGCGGTGCACCTAGATGGTGTCCATGTAGACTGTGTTGACATTCGGGACTAAAAATGTGAAAATCTCATGTTGACCTTTTCAGTGTCGACCGATTTCAGACCTAAGGCCTGTCATACCCATCCATGCCACCACCTAGCACGTTTAGTAACAAGCTGCCAAGCAAAACCCACCACAGTGGCAGATGGGCAGCTTTCTCCTCCCCCTGCTGTGTCATGTGACTGCTCGCAGAGCCCCTGCACACAGCATGAGACTTTATAGGCACATCTTGCCTGGTTCCATTTAGAACACTTCTCTTGCGGACACTGAATGCAGGCCCGGGCTGGCCAGGAGTATTTCAGGCGCCTATCTGATCTGCAGAGTGCTCCATATTGGGAAAGCATGAGAACCAGGAGTGGAAGGTGATTGTACCCATAAAATGTCACTGAAGGAGTTGTACAGACATTCTCTGTCTCACAGTTACGTGCTGTGTATATCTCTTATATATTTAGCCAGATCTGTCACTCATCCCATGTATGTATAACGCTGGGCGGGGTTACAATAGTGATTGACAGAGTTATACACACAGTTTATGCCTTAGGACCCTCCACCCCACCCAGCGTTATACACAAACCCGCCCCCCGTAGGGATAGACCAGCGTTATACACATCCCCACCCCCTTTGAAACCACCGCCCCCCGCCCAGCCAGGGCTAAAGCACACGCCCACCATCCACCATTACCAACTGGTGTAGGTGAGTGGCGGCTATGCCCGCGGCTCCAGAACCCCCCTGCTGAATCAGCGGGTCTGAGCACACCACCCCCCTCCCACCGGAGCAGCAGGTCTGCCCACCCCCCTCCTCTCCCCGGGGCATGGAGTCTGTCTGCACCCGCCCCCCCCGGGCACTGCATCAGAGGGTCTGCACGCAACCCCCCCTGCAGCAGTGCACCCCCCCACCCCCATTGCAGTGGGTCTGCCCGCATACCCCCCCCCACCCGCAGCGGTGCACCCACCCCCACAACAGCGAGTCCCCGCACGCACCCCCCCCAACCCCCGCTGGATCAGAGGGTCTGAGTGGCACCCCCCCTCACTGCATCAGGGGGGGGGTCTGCACCCCCCCCCACCCCCAGAGCAGCGGGTCTGCCCACATACCCCCACCCGCAGCGGTGCACCCACCCCCACAACAGCGAGTCTACCCGCAAACCACTGCAGCTGTGGGTATGCCTGCCCTCGGGGGGCCGGGTCTGCACGCAAACCCCCCCCCCCCCCCCCCCCTCTCGCTGGAGCAGCACTCTAGATGCACCTGACACCTGTATGTGACAGGGGGGTGCAGCTACAGCTGCCGGTTATACTATGGATGCACCTAACACCTGTATATGACAGGGGGGTGCAGCTACAGCCATGGTAATACTATGGATGCACCTGATACCTGTATATGACAGGGGGGTGCAGCTACAGCCATGGTTATACTATGGATGCACCTGACACCTGTATATGACAGGGGGGGTGCAGCTACAGCCATGGTTATACTATGGATGCACCTGACACCTGTATATGACAGGGGGGGTGCAGCTACAGCCATGGTTATACTATGGATGCACCTGACACCTGTATATGACAGGGGGGGTGCAGCTACAGCCATGGTTATACTATGGATGCACCTGACACCTGTATATGACAGGGGGGTGCAGCTACAGCTGCCGGTTATACTATGGATGCACCTGACACCTGTATGTGACAGGGGGATGCAGCTACAGCCATGGTTATACTATGGATGCACCTGACACCTGTATATGACAGGGGGGTGCAGCTACAGCCATGGTTATACTATGGATGCACCTGACACCTGTATGTGACAGGGGGGTGCAGCTACAGCCATGGTTATACTATGGATGCACCTGACACCTGTATGTGACAGGGGGGTGCAGCTACAGCCATGGTTATACTATGGATGCACCTGACACCTGTATGTGACAGGGGGGTGCAGCTACAGCCATGGTTACACTCTGGATGCACCTGATACCTGTATGTGACAGGGGGGTGCAGCTACAGCCATGGTAATACTATGGATGCACCTGACACCTGTATATGACAGGGGGGTGCAGCTACAGCCATGGTTATACTATGGATGCACCTGACACCTGTATATGACAGGGGGTGCAGCTACAGCCATGGTTATACTATGGATGCACCTGACACCTGTATGTGACAGGGGGGTGCAGCTACAGCCATGGTTATACTATGGATGCACCTGACACCTGTATGTGACAGGGGGATGCAGCTACAGCCATGGTTATACTATGGATGCACCTGATACCTGTATATGACAGGGGGGTGCAGCTACAGCCATGGTTATACTATGGATGCACCTGACACCTGTATGTGACAGGGGGGTGCAGCTACAGCCATGGTTATACTATGGATGCACCTGATACCTGTATATGACAGGGGGGTGCAGCTACAGCCATGGTTATACTATGGATGCACCTGACACCTGTATATGACAGGGGGGTGCAGCTACAGCCATGGTTATACTATGGATGCACCTGATACCTGTATATGACAGGGGGGTGCAGCTACAGCCATGGTTATACTATGGATGCACCTGACACCTGTATATGACAGGGGGGTGCAGCTACAGCCATGGTTATACTATGGATGCACCTGACACCTGTATGTGACAGGGGGGTGCAGCTACAGCCATGGTTATACTATGGATGCACCTGACACCTGTATGTGACAGGGGGGTGCAGCTACAGCCATGGTTATACTATGGATGCACCTGACACCTGTATGTGACAGGGGGGTGCAGCTACAGCCATGGTTACACTCTGGATGCACCTGATACCTGTATGTGACAGGGGGGTGCAGCTACAGCCATGGTTATACTATGGATGCACCTGATACCTGTATATGACAGGGGGGTGCAGCTACAGCCATGGTTATACTATGGATGCACCTGACACCTGTATGTGACAGGGGGGTGCAGCTACAGCCATGGTTATACTATGGATGCACCTGATACCTGTATATGACAGGGGGGTGCAGCTACAGCCATGGTTATACTATGGATGCACCTGACACCTGTATATGACAGGGGGGTGCAGCTACAGCCATGGTTATACTATGGATGCACCTGATACCTGTATATGACAGGGGGTGCAGCTACAGCCATGGTTATACTATGGATGCACCTGATACCTGTATGTGACAGGGGGGTGCAGCTACAGCCATGGTTATACTATGGATGCACCTGACACCTGTATGTGACAGGGGGGTGCAGCTACAGCCATGGTTATACTATGGATGCACCTGACACCTGTATATGACAGGGGGGTGCAGCTACAGCCATGGTAATACTATGGATGCACCCGACACCTGTATATGACAGGGGGGTGCAGCTACAGCCATGGTTATACTATGGATGCACCTGACACCTGTATATGACAGGGGGGTGCAGCTACAGCCATGGTTATACTATGGATGCACCTGACACCTGTATATGACAGGGGGCTGCAGCTACAGCCATGGTTATACTATGGATACACCTGACACCTGTATATGACAGGGGGGTGCAGCTACAGCCATGGTTATACTATGGATGCACCTGACACCTGTATATGACAGGGGGGTGCAGCTACAGCCATGGTTATACTATGGATGCACCTGACACCTGTATATGACAGGGGGCTGCAGCTACAGCCATGGTTATACTATGGATACACCTGACACCTGTATATGACAGGGGGGTGCAGCTACAGCCATGGTTATACTATGGATGCACCTGACACCTGTATGTGACAGGGGGGTGCAGCTACAGCCATGGTTATACTATGGATGCACCTGACACCTGTATATGACAGGGGGGTGCAGCTACAGCCATGGTTATACTATGGATGCACCTGACACCTGTATATGACAGGGGGCTGCAGCTACAGCCATGGTTATACTATGGATGCACCTGACACCTGTATGTGACAGGGGGGTGCAGCTACAGCCATGGTTATACTATGGATGCACCTGACACCTGTATATGACAGGGGGGGTGCAGCTACAGCTGCTGGTTATACTATGGATGCACCTGACACCTGTATATGACAGGGGGGTGCAGCTACAGCCATGGTTATACTATGGATGCACCTGACACCTGTATATGACAGGGGGGTGCAGCTACAGCCATGGTTATACTATGGATGCACCTAACACCTGTATGTGACAGGGGGGTGCAGCTACAGCCATGGTTATACTATGGATGCACCCGACACCTGTATATGACAGGGGGGTGCAGCTACAGCCATGGTTATACTATGGATGCACCTGACACCTGTATGTGACAGGGGGGTGCAGCTACAGCCATGGTAATACTATGGATGCACCCGACACCTGTATATGACAGGGGGGTGCAGCTACAGCCATGGTTATACTATGGACGCACCTGACACCTGTATGTGACAGGGGGGTGCAGCTACAGCCATGGTTATACTATGGATGCACCTGACACCTGTATATGACAGGGGGGTGCAGCTACAGCCATGGTTATACTATGGATGCACCTGACACCTGTATGTGACAGGGGGGTGCAGCTACAGCCATGGTTATACTATGGATGCACCTGACACCTGTATGTGACAGGGGGGTGCAGCTACAGCCATGGTTATACTATGGATACACCTGACACCTGTATATGACAGGGGGGTGCAGCTACAGCCATGGTTATACTATGGATGCACCTGACACCTGTATATGACAGGGGGGTGCAGCTACAGCCATGGTTATACTATGGATGCACCCGACACCTGTATATGACAGGGGGGGTGCAGCTACAGCCATGGTTATACTATGGATGCACCTGATACCTGTATGTGACAGGGGGTGCAGCTACAGCCATGGTTATACTATGGATGCACCTGACACCTGTATATGACAGGGGGGTGCAGCTACAGCCATGGTTATACTATGGATGCACCTGACACCTGTATGTGACAGGGGGGTGCAGCTACAGCCATGGTTATACTATGGATGCACCTGACACCTGTATATGACAGGGGGATGCAGCTACAGCCATGGTTATACTATGGATGCACCGACACCTGTATATGACAGGGGGGTGCAGCTACAGCCATGGTTATACTATGGATGCACCTGACACCTGTATATGACAGGGGGGTGCAGCTACAGCCATGGTTATACTATGGATGCACCTGACACCTGTATGTGACAGGGGGGTGCAGCTACAGCCATGGTTATACTATGGATGCACCAGACACCTGTATGTGACAGGGGGGTGCAGCTACAGCCAAGGTTATACTATGGATGCACCTGATACCTGTATATGACAGGGGGGTGCAGCTACAGCCATGGTTATACTATGGATGCACCTGACACCTGTATGTGACAGGGGGGTGCAGCTACAGCCATCGGTTATACTATGGATGCACCTGACACCTGTATATGACAGGAGGGTGCAGCTACAGCCATGGTTATACTATGGATGCACCTGACACCTGTATATGACAGGGGGGTACAGCTACAGCCATGGTAATACTATGGATGCACCTGACACCTGTATATGACAGGGGGGTGCAGCTACAGCCATGGTTATACTATGGATGCACCTGACACCTGTATATGACAGGGGGTGCAGCTACAGCCATGGTTATACTATGGATGCACCAGACACCTGTATATGACAGGGGGGTGCAGCTACAGCCATGGTTATACTATGGATGCACCTGACACCTGTATGTGACAGGGGGCTGCAGCTACAGCCATGGTTATACTATGGATGCACCTGACACCTGTATATGACAGGGGGGTGCAGCTACAGCCATGGTTATACTATGGATGCACCTGACACCTGTATGTGACAGGGGGGTGCAGCTACAGCCATGGTTATACTATGGATGCACCTGACACCTGTATGTGACAGGGGGGTGCAGCTACAGCCATGGTTATACTATGGATGCACCTGATACCTGTATATGACAGGGGGGGTACAGCTACAGCCATGGTAATACTATGGATGCACCTGACACCTGTATATGACAGGGGGGTGCAGCTACAGCCATGGTTATACTATGGATGCACCCGACACCTGTATGTGACAGGGGGGTGCAGCTACAGCCATGGTTATACTATGGATGCACCTGACACCTGTATATGACAGGGGGGTGCAGCTACAGCCATGGTTATACTATGGATGCACCTGACACCTGTATATGACAGGGGGGTGCAGCTACAGCCATGGTTATACTATGGATGCACCTGACACCTGTATATGACAGGGGGGTGCAGCTACAGCCATGGTTATACTATGGATGCACCTGATACCTGTATATGAAAGGGGGGTGCAGCTACAGCCATGGTTATACTATGGATGCACCTGACACCTGTATATGACAGGGGGGTGCAGCTACAGCCATGGTTATACTATGGATGCACCTGATACCTGTATATGACAGGGGGGTGCAGCTACAGCCATGGTTATACTATGGATGCACCTGACACCTGTATATGACAGGGGGGTGCAGCTACAGCCATGGTTATACTATGGATGCACCTGACACCTGTATGTGACAGGGGGGTGCAGCTACAGCCATGGTTATACTATGGATGCACCTGATACCTGTATATGACAGGGGGGGTGCAGCTACAGCCATGGTTATACTATGGATGCACCTGACACCTGTATATGACAGGGGGGTGCAGCTACAGCCATGGTTATACTATGGATGCACCTGACACCTGTATATGACAGGGGGGTGCAGCTACAGCCATGGTTATACTATGGATGCACCTGACACCTGTATATGACAGGGGGGTGCAGCTACAGCTGCTGGTTATACTATGGATGCACCGGACACCTGTATATGACAGGGGGGTGCAGCTACAGCTGCTGGTTATACTATGGATGCACCGGACACCTGTATGTGACAGGGGGGTGCAGCTACAGCCATGGTTATACTATGGATGCACCTGATACCTGTATGTGACAGGGGGGTGCAGCTACAGCCATGGTTATACTATGGATGCACCTGACACCTGTATGTGACAGGGGGATGCAGCTACAGCCATGGTTATACTATGGATGCACCTGACACCTGTATGTGACAGGGGGCTGCAGCTACAGCCATGGTTATACTATGGATGCACCTGACACCTGTATGTGACAGGGGGGTGCAGCTACAGCCATGGTTATACTATGGATGCACCTGACACCTGTATATGACAGGGGGGTGCAGCTACAGCCATGGTTATACTATGGATGCACCTGATACCTGTATATGACAGGGGGGTGCAGCTACAGCTACCGGTTATACTATGGATGCACCTGTATATGACAGGGGGGGTGCAGCTACAGCCATGGTTATACTATGGATGCACCCGACACCTGTATATGACAGGGGGGTGCAGCTACAGCCATGGTTATACTATGGATGCACCCGACACCTGTATGTGACAGGGGGGTGCAGCTACAGCCATGGTTACACTCTGGATGCACCTGACACCTGTATGTGACAGGGGGGTGCAGCTACAGCCATGGTTATACTATGGATGCACCTGACACCTGTATGTGACAGGGGGATGCAGCTACAGCCATGGTTATACTATGGATGCACCTGACACCTGTATGTGACAGGGGGGTGCAGCTACAGCCATGGTTATACTATGGATGCACCTGATACCTGTATGTGACAGGGGGGTGCAGCTACAGCCATGGTTATACTATGGATGCACCTGACACCTGTATATGACAGGGGGGTGCAGCTACAGCCATGGTTATACTATGGATGCACCTGACACCTGTATATGACAGGGGGGTGCAGCTACAGCCATGGTTACACTCTGGATGCACCTGACACCTGTATGTGACAGGGGGGTGCAGCTACAGCCATGGTTACACTCTGGATGCACCTGACACCTGTATGTGACAGGGGGGAGCAGCTACTGCCATGGTTATACTATGGATGCACCTGATACCTGTATATGACAGGGGGGGTACAGCTACAGCCATGGTTATACTATGGATGCACCTGACACCTGTATGTGACAGGGGGGTGCAGCTACAGCCATGGTTATACTATGGATGCACCTGACACCTGTATATGACAGGGGGGTGCAGCTACAGCCATGGTTATACTATGGATGCACCTGACACCTGTATGTGACAGGGGGGTGCAGCTACAGCCATGGTTATACTATGGATGCACCTGATACCTGTATGTGACAGGGGGGGGTGCAGCTACAGCCATGGTTATACTATGGATGCACCTGACACCTGTATATGACAGGGGGGTGCAGCTACAGCCATGGTTATACTATGGATGCACCTGATACCTGTATATGACAGGGGGGTGCAGCTACAGCCATGGTTATACTATGGATGCACCGGACACCTGTATGCGACAGGGGGGTGCAGCTACAGCTGCCGGTTATACTATGGATGCACCTGACACCTGTATATGACAGGGGGTGCAGCTACAGCCATGGTTATACTATGGATGCACCCGACACCTGTATATGACAGGGGGGTGCAGCTACAGCCATGGTTATACTATGGATGCACCTGACACCTGTATATGACAGGGGGGGTGCAGCTACAGCCATGGTTATACTATGGATGCACCCGACACCTGTATGTGACAGGGGGGTGCAGCTACAGCCATGGTTATACTATGGATGCACCCGACACCTGTATGTGACAGGGGGGTGCAGCTACAGCCATGGTTATACTATGGATGCACCTGACACCTGTATATGACAGGGGGGTGCAGCTACAGCCATGGTTATACTATGGATGCACCTGATACCTGTATATGACAGGGGGGTGCAGCTACAGCCATGGTTATACTATGGATGCACCTGACACCTGTATATGACAGGGGGGTGCAGCTACAGCCATGGTTATACTATGGATGCACCTGACACCTGTATATGACAGGGGGGTGCAGCTACTGCCATGGTTATACTATGGATGCACCTGACACCTGTATATGACAGGGGGGTGCAGCTACAGTCATGGTTATACTATGGATGCACCTGACACCTGTATATGACAGGGGGGTGCAGCTACAGCCATGGTTATACTATGGATGCACCTGACACCTGTATATGACAGGGGGGTGCAGCTACAGCCATGGTTATACTATGGATGCACCTGACACCTGTATATGACAGGGGGGTGCAGCTACAGCCATGGTTATACTATGGATGCACCTGATACCTGTATGTGACAGGGGGGTGCAGCTACAGCCAAGGTTATACTATGGATGCACCTGACACCTGTATATGACAGGGGGGTGCAGCTACAGCCATGGTTATACTATGGATGCACCTGACACCTGTATGTGACAGGGGGGTGCAGCTACAGCCATGGTTATACTATGGATGCACCTGACACCTGTATGTGACAGGGGGGTGCAGCTACAGCCATGGTTATACTATGGATGCACCTGATACCTGTATATGACAGGGGGGTGCAGCTACAGCCATGGTTATACTATGGATGCACCTGACACCTGTATATGACAGGGGGGTGCAGCTACAGCCATGGTTATACTATGGATGCACCTGACACCTGTATATGACAGGGGGGTGCAGCTACAGCCATGGTTATACTATGGATGCACCTGACACCTGTATATGACAGGGGGGTGCAGCTACAGCCATGGTTATACTATGGATGCACCTGACACCTGTATGTGACAGGGGGGTGCAGCTACAGCCATGGTTATACTATGGATGCACCTGACACCTGTATATGACAGGGGGGTGCAGCTACAGCCATGGTTATACTATGGATGCACCTGACACCTGTATATGACAGGGGGGTGCAGCTACAGTCATGGTTATACTATGGATGCACCTGACACCTGTATATGACAGGGGGGTGCAGCTACAGCCATGGTTATACTATGGATGCACCTGACACCTGTATATGACAGGGGGGTGCAGCTACAGCCATGGTTATACTATGGATGCACCTGATACCTGTATATGACAGGGGGGTGCAGCTACAGCCATGGTTATACTATGGATGCACCCGACACCTGTATATGACAGGGGGGGTGCAGCTACAGCCATGGTAATACTATGGATGCACCTGATACCTGTATATGACAGGGGGGTGCAGCTACAGCCATGGTTATACTATGGATGCACCTGACACCTGTATGTGACAGGGGGGTGCAGCTACAGCCATGGTTATACTATGGATGCACCTGATACCTGTATGTGACAGGGGGGTGCAGCTACAGCCATGGTTATACTATGGATGCACCTGATACCTGTATGTGACAGGGGGGTGCAGCTACAGCCATGGTTATACTATGGATGCACCTGACACCTGTATGTGACAGGGGGGGAGCAGCTACAGCCATGGTTATACTATGGATGCACCCGACACCTGTATATGACAGGGGGGGTGCAGCTACAGCCATGGTAATACTATGGATGCACCTGATACCTGTATATGACAGGGGGGTGCAGCTACAGCCATGGTTATACTATGGATGCACCTGATACCTGTATGTGACAGGGGGGTGCAGCTACAGCCATGGTTATACTATGGATGCACCCGACACCTGTATATGACAGGGGGGGTGCAGCTACAGCCATGGTTATACTATGGATGCACCGACACCTGTATATGACAGGGGGGTGCAGCTACAGCCATGGTTATACTATGGATGCACCTGATACCTGTATATGACAGGGGGGTGCAGCTACAGCCATGGTAATACTATGGATGCACCTGATACCTGTATATGACAGGGGGGTGCAGCTACAGCCATGGTTATACTATGGATGCACCTGATACCTGTATATGACAGGGGGGTGCAGCTACAGCCATGGTTATACTATGGATGCACCTGATACCTGTATGTGACAGGGGGGTGCAGCTACAGCCATGGTTATACTATGGATGCACCTGATACCTGTATGTGACAGGGGGGTGCAGCTACAGCCATGGTTATACTATGGATGCACCTGATACCTGTATGTGACAGGGGGGTGCAGCTACAGCCTAGGTTATACTATGGATGCACCTGATACCTGTATATGACAGGGGGGTGCAGCTACAGCCATGGTTATACTATGGATGCACCTGATACCTGTATGTGACAGGGGGGTGCAGCTACAGCCATGGTTATACTATGGATGCACCTGATACCTGTATATGACAGGGGGGTGCAGCTACAGCCATGGTAATACTATGGATGCACCTGACACCTGTATGTGACAGGGGGGTGCAGCTACAGCCATGGTTATACTATGGATGCACCTGACACCTGTATATGACAGGGGGGTGCAGCTACAGCCATGGTTATACTATGGATGCACCCGACACCTGTATGTGACAGGGGGGGGTGCAGCTACAGCCATGGTTATACTATGGATGCACCTGACACCTGTATGCGACAGGGGGGTGCAGCTACAGCCATGGTTATACTATGGATGCACCTGACACCTGTATATGACAGGGGGCTGCAGCTACAGCCATGGTTATACTATGGATGCACCTGACACCTGTATATGACAGGGGGGTGCAGCTACAGCCATGGGTATACTATGGATGCACCCGACACCTGTATATGACAGGGGGGTGCAGCTACAGTCATGGTTATACTATGGATGCACCGACACCTGTATATGACAGGGGGGTGCAGCTACAGCCATGGTTATACTATGGATGCACCTGACACCTGTATATGACAGGGGGGTGCAGCTACAGCTGCCGGTTATACTATGGATGCACCTGTATGTGACAGGGGGTGCAGCTACAGCCATGGTTATACTATGGATGCACCTGACACCTGTATATGACAGGGGGGTGCAGCTACAGCTGCCGGTTATACTATGGATGCACCGGACACCTGTATATGACAGGGGGGTGCAGCTACAGCCATGGTTATACTATGGATGCACCTGACACCTGTATATGACAGGGGGGTGCAGCTACAGCCATGGTTATACTATGGATGCACCTGATACCTGTATATGACAGGGGGCTGCAGCTACAGCCAAGGTTATACTATGGATGCACCTGACACCTGTATATGACAGGGGGGTGCAGCTACAGCCATGGTTATACTATGGATGCACCTAACACCTGTATATGACAGGGGGGTGCAGCTACAGCCATGGTTATACTATGGATGCACCTGACACCTGTATATGACAGGGGGGTGCAGCTACAGCCATGGTTATACTATGGATGCACCTGACACCTGTATATGACAGGGGGGGTACAGCTACAGCCATGGTTATACTATGGATGCACCTGACACCTGTATATGACAGGGGGGTGCAGCTACAGCCATGGTTATACTATGGGTGCACCTGACACCTGTATATGACAGGGGGTGCAGCTACAGCCATGGTTATACTATGGATGCACCTGACACCTGTATATGACAGGGGGGTGCAGCTACAGCCATGGTTATACTATGGATGCACCGACACCTGTATATGACAGGGGGGTGCAGCTACAGCCATGGTTATACTATGGATGCACCTGATACCTGTATGTGACAGGGGGGTGCAGCTACAGCCAAGGTTATACTATGGATGCACCTGACACCTGTATATGACAGGGGGGTGCAGCTACAGTCATGGTTATACTATGGATGCACCTGATACCTGTATGTGACAGGGGGGTGCAGCTACAGCCATGGTTATACTATGGATGCACCTGACACCTGTATGTGACAGGGGGGTGCAGCTACAGTCATGGTTATACTATGGATGCACCTGACACCTGTATGTGACAGGGGGGTGCAGCTACAGTCATGGTTATACTATGGATGCACCTGACACCTGTATATGACAGGGGGGGTACAGCTACAGCCATGGTTATACTATGGATGCACCTGACACCTGTATATGACAGGGGGGTGCAGCTACAGCCATGGTTATACTATGGATGCACCTGACACCTGTATGTGACAGGGGGGTGCAGCTACAGTCATGGTTATACTATGGATGCACCTGACACCTGTATATGACAGGGGGGTGCAGCTACAGCCATGGTTATACTATGGATGCACCTGACACCTGTATGTGACAGGGGGGTGCAGCTACAGCCATGGTTATACTATGGATGCACCTGACACCTGTATATGACAGGGGGGTGCAGCTACAGCCATGGTTATACTATGGATGCACCTGACACCTGTATATGACAGGGGGGTGCAGCTACAGCCATGGTTATACTATGGATGCACCTGACACCTGTATATGACAGGGGGGTGCAGCTACAGCCATGGTTATACTATGGATGCACCTGACACCTGTATATGACAGGGGGGTGCAGCTACAGCCATGGTTATACTATGGATGCACCTGACACCTGTATATGACAGAGGGGTGCAGCTACAGCCATGGTTATACTATGGATGCACCTGACACCTGTATGTGACAGGGGGGGTGCAGCTACAGCCATGGTTATACTATGGATGCACCTGACACCTGTATGTGACAGGGGGGTGCAGCTACAGCCATGGTTATACTATGGATGCACCTGACACCTGTATATGACAGGGGGGTGCAGCTACAGCTACTGGTTATACTATGGATGCACCTGACACCTGTATATGACAGGGGGGTGCAGCTACAGCCATGGTTATACTATGGATGCACCTGACACCTGTATGTGACAGGGGGGTGCAGCTACAGCCATGGTTATACTATGGATGCACCTGACACCTGTATATGACAGGGGGGTGCAGCTACAGCCATGGTTATACTATGGATGCACCTGACACCTGTATATGACAGGGGGGTGCAGCTACAGCCATGGTTATACTATGGATGCACCCGACACCTGTATATGACAGGGGGGTGCAGCTACAGCCATGGTTATACTATGGATGCACCGACACCTGTATATGACAGGGGGGTGCAGCTACAGCCATGGTAATACTATGGATGCACCTGACACCTGTATATGACAGGGGGGTGCAGCTACAGCCATGGTTATACTATGGATGCACCCGACACCTGTATGTGACAGGGGGGTGCAGCTACAGCCATGGTTATACTATGGATGCACCTGACACCTGTATGTGACAGGGGGGTGCAGCTACAGCTGCCGGTTATACTATGGATGCACCTAACACCTGTATATGACAGGGGGGTGCAGCTACAGCCATGGTTATACTATGGATGCACCTGACACCTGTATATGACAGGGGGTGCAGCTACAGCCATGGTAATACTATGGATGCACCTGACACCTGTATATGACAGGGGGTGCAGCTACAGCCATGGTTATACTATGGATGCACCTGACACCTGTGTATATGACAGGGGAGTGCAGCTACAGCCATGGTTATACTATGGATGCACCTGACACCTGTATATGACAGGGGGGTGCAGCTACAGCCATGGTTATACTATGGATGCACCTGACACCTGTGTATATGACAGGGGGGTGCAGCTACAGCCATGGTTATACTATGGATGCACCTGACACCTGTATATGACAGGGGGGTGCAGCTACAGCCATGGTTACACTCTGGATGCACCTGACACCTCTGTATGTGACAGGGGCTGCAGCTACAGCCATGGTTA
>NC_139217.1:31765974-31925974 GCF_055691185.1 Crinia signifera
CTATGGTAAAGTTCAGATTGGATCCATATCACCCCTGATGAAGTCCTAGCGGACGAAACGCGTAGGTTTTTTTTTACCAAAGAAAATTGCTCTTTGAGGTTGGATCACCTATTGGATCATTTGATATCCACCTGAACAAATTGTACTTTGATGTTGGATTATCCATTGAATTATGAACTAAGTCTTTATTGAATGAATTTTGTCTATGTAAAGCAGGGGTGGGGAACCTTTTTTGTGCCAAGGGCCGTTTGTATGGGGAAAAAATCCTTCGGGGGCCATATGTAAAAATTTCTCTTACAAATTCCCCTGCTGCCGCCGTCCCATTCTCCGGCGGCTGCCACTGAATAGGACTGACAGTCTCCGGCTGCTGCTGATTAAGAGGAATCTCGCGAGAACTACCGACCTCTCGCGAGAATTCCCCTGTACTTTACTCCCGGCAAAGCCGCCGGGCGGGTGGGAGGGCCACTCAGTCCGGCTACGGGGGCCGTATACGGCCCTTGGGCCTGAGGTTCCCCACCCCTGATGTAAAGAATCAGAATAAATATAGTTTTTTATATCTGTACTATTATTGAAATTTAAAAGTGGTGAAACATATAGAGTGCACTTCTATTCCTTCTTCCTTCTATCTTTCTCATTTGGTACCTTAAATAACAGCAGGGTACTATAGAAGTGCTGCCCACACGCTAGCGCAGAAAAAGGACCACATCCTCCACTTTTGATATATAAATTTATATATATATATATAATTATATTTCCAGCACCCTGCTGGATCCGGCTCTGTCCTATTGGTGACTGACCCAATCTGCGATCTGTAGCTATATGGGGTCCCACAATTGCACGGTTCTGGCGGACATAGGTGCAATGACCAAGCTGCGATAACCAGTAGCTCTCCAGCTGTTGTAAAACTACAAGTCCCAGCATGCCCGGACACAGTTTTGCTATTCAGGAATGCGCAGGGCATGCTGGGATATCTAGTATCACACCAGCTGCAGTGCCATGGATGGCCAGGCCTGTAATATATATATATAGATAATCAGGTTCCATACTATTTCCATTTACTTGTTCAGAGTGATCAATATGAGAACACACGGTAGAATCCATCCGGTATTACTAGAGAATGGCAAAGTGGAGCCAGTTCTGGACTCAAATAGGCCGTTAATAATTCTGTTTATCTGTGTTCGCCCCTCCACTATCCTTATAGCAAAATAACCATCCTTTCTTTACATAAGAAATCATATAAAATGCGGAGCATAGTAGCCTCCCCTCCTGCATTCTGCAGGAGACTCCCTGACATAGCAGCAATCTCCCTCTCTCCCTCATTAGTCTAGCAATCTCCCTCATGTCACCTAGCCCACATTACACTGTTACATCATAGTTACCACCCCCCCTGCATTCTGCAGGAGACTCCCTGAAACAGCAGCAATCTCCCTCTCTCCCTCATTAGTCTAACAATCTCCCTCATGTCACCTAGCCCACATTACACTGTTACATCATAGTTACCTCCCCTCCTGCATTCTGCAGGAGACTCCCTGACATAGCAGCAATCTCCCTCTCTCCCTCATTAGTCTAGCAATCTCCCTCATGTCACCTAGCCCACATTACACTGTTACATCATAGTTACCTCCCCTCCTGCATTCTGCAGGAGACTCCCTGAAACAGCAGCAATCTCCCTCTCTCCCTCATTAGTCTAGCAATCTCCCTAATGTCACCTAGCCCACATTACACTGTTACATCATAGTTACCTCCCCTCCTGCATTCTGCAGGAGACTCCCTGACATAGCAGCAATCTCCCTCTCTCCCTCATTAGTCTAGCAATCTCCCTCATGTCACCTAGCCCACATTACACTGTTACATCATAGTTACCTCCCCTCCTGCATTCTGCAGGAGAATCCCTGACATAGCAGCAATCTCCCTCTCTCCCTCATTAGTCTAGCAATCTCCCTCATGTCACCTAGCCCACATTACACTGTTACATCATAGTTACAGTACCTCCCCTCCTGCATTCTGCAGGAGACTCCCTGACATAGCAGCAATCTCTCTCTCTCCCTCATTAGTCTAGCAATCTCCCTCATGTCACCTAGCCCACATTACACTGTTACACCATAGTTACCTCCCCCTGCATTCTGCAGGAGACTCCCTGACATAGCAACAATCTCCCTCTCTCCCTCATTAGTCTAGCAATCTCCCTCATGTCACCTAGCCCACATTACATTGTTTCATTATAGTTACCTCCCTTCCTGCATTCTGCTGGAGACTCCCTGACAAAGCAGCAATCTCCTTCTATCTTTCATTAGTCTAGCAAACTCCCTCATGTCACCTAGCCTACATTACACTGTTACATCATAGTTACCTCCCCTCCTGCATTCTGCAGGAGACTCCCTGACATAGCAGCAATCTCCCTCTCTCCCTCATTAGTCTAGCAATCTCCCTCATGTCACCTAGCCCACATTACACTGTTACATCATAGTTACCACCCCTCCTGCATTCTGCAGGAGACTCCCTGAAACAGCAGCAATCTCCCTCTCTCCCTCATTAGTCTAACAATCTCCCTCATGTCACCTAGCCCACATTACACTGTTACATCATAGTTACCTCCCCTCCTGCATTCTGCAGGAGACTCCCTGACATAGCAGCAATCTCCCTCTCTCCCTCATTAGTCTAGCAATCTCCCTCATGTCACCTAGCCCACATTACACTGTTACATCATAGTTACCTCCCCTCCTGCATTCTGCAGGAGACTCCCTGAAACAGCAGCAATCTCCCTCTCTCCCTCATTAGTCTAGCAATCTCCCTCATGTCACCTAGCCCACATTACACTGTTACTTCATAGTTACCTCCCCTCCTGCATTCTGCAGGAGACTCCCTGACATAGCAGCAATCTCCCTCTCTCCCTCATTAGTCTAGCAATCTCCCTCATGTCACCTAGCCCACATTACACTGTTACATCATAGTTACCTCCCCTCCTGCATTCTGCAGGAGAATCCCTGACATAGCAGCAATCTCCCTCTCTCCCTCATTAGTCTAGCAATCTCCCTCATGTCACCTAGCCCACATTACACTGTTACATCATAGTTACAGTACCTCCCCTCCTGCATTCTGCAGGAGACTCCCTGACATAGCAGCAATCTCTCTCTCTCCCTCATTAGTCTAGCAATCTCCCTCATGTCACCTAGCCCACATTACACTGTTACACCATAGTTACCTCCCCCTGCATTCTGCAGGAGACTCCCTGACATAGCAACAATCTCCCTCTCTCCCTCATTAGTCTAGCAATCTCCCTCATGTCACCTAGCCCACATTACATTGTTTCATTATAGTTACCTCCCTTCCTGCATTCTGCTGGAGACTCCCTGACAAAGCAGCAATCTCCTTCTATCTTTCATTAGTCTAGCAAACTCCCTCATGTCACCTAGCCTACATTACACTGTTACATCATAGTTACCTCCCCTCCTGCATTCTGCAGGAGACTCCTGACATAGCAGCAATCTCCCTCTCTCCCTCATTAGTCTAGCAATCTCCCTCATATCACCTAGCCCACATTACACTGTTACATCATAGTTACCTCCCATAGCAGCAATCTCCCTCTCTCCCTCATTAGGCTAGCAATCTCCCTCAAGTCACCTAGTCCACATTACATTGTTACATCATAGTTACCTACCCCTGAAATAGCAGCAATCTCCCTCTCTCCCTCATTAGTCTAGCAATCTCCCTCATGTCACCTAGCCCACATTGCACTGTTACATCATAGTTACCTCCCCTCCTGCATTCTGCAGGAGAATCACTGACATAGCAGCAATCTCCCTCTCTCCCTCATTAGGCTAGCAGTCTCCCTCATGTCACCTAGCCCACATTACATTGTTACATCATAGTTACCTCCCCCTGAAATAGCAGCAATCTCCTTCTCTCCCTCATTAGTCTAGCAATCTCCCTCATGTCACCTAGCCCACATTACACTGTTACACCATAGTTACCTCCCCTCCTGCATTCTGCAGGAGAATCACTGACATAGCAGCAATCTCCCTCTCTCCCTCTCTCCCTCATTAGGCTAGCAATCTCCCTCATGTCACCTAGCTCACATTACATTGTTACATCATAGTTACCTCCCCCTGAAATAGCAGCAATCTTCCTCTCTCCCTCATTAGGCTAGCAATCTCCCTCATGTCACCTAGCCCACATTACATTGTTACATCATAGTTACCTCCCCCTGAAATAGCAGCAATCTCCCTCTCTCCCTCATTAGTCTAGCAATCTCCCTCATGTCGCCTAGCCCACATTACTCTGTTACATTTTTGGGTGAAAAAAGGAATGAGAGACAGATACATTTACATTGAATCATCAGCACCATTTCCCAGCACTTTACCAAGTATAGTAGCTCTTACTAACTGCTCTGGGGCTCATCTACATTTGTATATAAGTCATTACATGATTCCTCTCAGATGTAGCAGTACACACCCACGCTTCTAGGTGCCACGTGCACAATCTCTTTTCACATTCTCTTCATATATGGAACTAGACACGCCCTTTGGGAGGAGCAATGGGGCGCTGTGCAAAATTCTACGACCAACTATAATCTCCCTGAAACTAGTTTTCAAAAGTAGGCAAGTTTGTTACAAACTTTTGCTATAAGGCCCACATGTATCTAGTCACGCCACTACTCTGAGGCTAGCCTTGCCTCACTTCCGCATGCCGGATATTATAAAACATATAGATGGGTTTATAGAAATCAAACAGGCCCACCTTGACAGTTTGTCAGTTACGCCACTGGATCTACTGTATGTGGTCTATTTACAAAGCCACAAAAAGAGATAAAAAGGAGAGAGATAAAGTACCAACCAGCTGCTGTCATTTTTCAAACAGAGCCTATAACATGACAGGAGCTGATAGGCTGGTACTTTGGGGTGATTCTGTAAGGCTCGGGGGAGCCGAGCGCAGACCCCCCCACCATTGGAATTCAGCTCCGTCTTATTGAATCACCCCCTTTATCTCTCTCCAAGACTTAGTACATAAAACCCCCCACAATGTGATTGGTAGTAATAAGCAGCTCTCAGAGGCTGCTGTTCTGTTCCATAAGTCCGGGCCGGATGGACGCTACATGTGAAAATCAGATGTATCGATTCCATTTCAGGCTTTATAAGTAGCGCTAACTCCATTAATTGTGTGGCTGCGTTGCGCTGTGTTCCTGTAATGAGAAGCTCATTCACTTCAAGATAAATGCAGCTTTCACACTCGCCGCAGTGGGACTTTTTTTTATCTTAATTGATCCTTTAGCATGAATTCATTCTTCTGGAGTCTTGCTGGAAATATTTGAGTCAAGATACATTTGCAATAATTAGCTGCTGGATGGAGCGGAATGGGGGGGGGGGGGGGGGTTGTGTTCCCTTTGGCAACAGAAGGCAGCCTTTTATCTGCGATGCACTTTACACAGCGGCGTTCTGAATGAAGCGCGGAGATAGGCATTATATACGTCCCTCCCTTACAGAGGTCGCCCAGATGTCACGGAATAAATGGATGGAGTACTGTATGCTGCAACTGTTAGTCCCACGTAAGCTGTAACGCTCTCTTGCATGAATGACTACTTATGGCATTAAGCCATTAGCAAAATACAGCCAGCGCTCCGAGCCAGCCCATACTGCAGTACTTACACGTACCTCCCAATGTGACCCATTCCAGGAGAGACAAAACACTCCGCTCCTGGACTTCCTTGTCAGTGGCAGTTGCAGAGGTGGGACTGCACCACTGTCCAAAATTCATATAGGGGAGCCACACCTGCCAGTGGGTCGCGGACTGTGGTGTTTGAGGTGGCAGTTGTTGGGGCTCCCCTTTCTGAATTTTGGACTGTGCGGCCTCCCTGCAACATGGAAATCCAGGAACAGAGCGTCTTGTCCCTCCTGGAATGGGACATGTTGGGAGGTATATTATTTCCTGAGTCCGAGAAATATAGGCGTGGTATAGTTCACCGACAATGTCTAGGTCAACTGTGAATAAGTCAATCCCAAAAGGTCAACATGCACGAGTTTTTTATGTTTTTTTTGTGTCACTGTCAACACAACTATGGTCGACCTTATAGTGTCAGTCTATTGACTGTCGACCTTGACATGTCTGTGAACCACATTGATAAGTTCTTATTTTAATGGTTGTTTTTCTTTCACTTTTCAAGGTGCACATGAGTTTTTCACGTTTTTTTTTCCCTTCAATTTTTCATACTTTAATATCCACGTGGACTGCGGTTGGGAACGGTAAAGTGGACCCGGTACAACAATTGGGGATTATTGGTAATTTTTAAAGTGCAATTTGAAAAAACTCCTCTATATTTTCAATCAGAAAACACCTGGATGCGATTTTTGAAGTGAGATTCTTTTAGTTAAGGCAAAAGGTGCGATTTTTACAGCGAACAGGACACTATTACATGTGCGATTTTCGGTAATAGTGTGATTTTGCCCATTTTTGACCAAAATAATCCTACCCTATTACATTTCACCCCATATGTGGTATATGCCTATTGAACAGTAACGTACCTTTTTAGTATTGTCACCCTCAGGGAAATCCATTCTGCTCCTGTGTTGACAATCGGCCATCCCCAAGTATCCACATAGAGTTTTTACATAGCATTGGCATCATTTTGTATAATTTATTACCTTTTAGTGCATTTATAAGTTGTGCAGTATACTGATACATATCATTTTCAGGCCTAAATGTATAAGTTAGTGGGAGAGTAATGCATATGTGTAATGTAGCTCATTATTATGGGGGTTATTCAGTTATGCACACCTGATCGCATACCTCCCAACTGTCACGAATACAGCGGGACAGTCCTGATTTTCGGTCCTGTCCCGCTGTCCCACCCGCGGCAGGCATTGTCCCGCTGCGGGGGGTGGCAGTTGGGAGACCCCCCAATCTAATAGAATAGACGCTGTGCGCATGCGCACAGCGTCTATTCTCGTATGAAAATGAGGTTGCGGCTAATTAGCATAAGCCGCACCCTCATTTACATACGCCCGCCCCCTTTTCGGGCGCTCGCGCGGCGAGTGTCCCTATTTCTTCAACTCACAAGTTGGGAGGTATGTGATCGCAATTTTGCAAAGAATTAATCAGGGCTGAATTACCCCCTTTATTCTGTGAGCCAGTCATGGGTGTAGTCTTTGGCACCTTTCTGGCATATTGGGATTTCTTGATGATCCTATTTTGTTGAAACTCAACATCAATTTTATACAGGGCCTCAAAATCTCTATTTATTACTTTGAGGGATAATTTATAGAAACTCATTTAAAAGTTTCAGAAAATGTGCAGCCTCCAGCACTGATCCACTGAGTAACATTATAGCCAGGCACATTGTCAGAGGGAAAACCATAAACTGTTACTTACTACTGTTACACAAAACGCGTAGGTGGTCAGATTACTGGCCATCACTCCCTGTTAATAAAACTATCATTTGAGTGTTTATTATAAAATGGAATAACAAAAATAAAATGTTATTACAGTGGTTATGTAGAGAGTGTAAGTGAGCACACACAGGGCAGTGCATCAGGAAAGTGTAACTGAGCACACACAGGGCAGTGCATCAGGAAAGTGTAACTGAGCACACACAGGGCAGTGCATCAGGAAAGTATAACTGAGCACACACAGGGCAGTGCATCAGGAGAGTGTAACTGAGCACACACAGAGCAGTGCATCAGGAAAGTGTAACTGAGCACACACAGGGCAGTGCATCAGGAGAGTGTAACTGAGCACACAAGGGGCAGTGCTTCAGGAAAGTGTAACTGAGCACACACAGGCAGTGCATCAGGAGAGTGTTACTGAGCACACACAGGGCAGTGCATCAGGAGAGTGTAACTGAGCACACACAGGGCAGTGCATCAGGAGAGTGTAAGTGAGCACACACAGGGCAGTGCATCAGGAAAGTGTAACTGAGCACACACAGAGCAGTGCATCAGGAAAGTGTAACTGAGCACACACAGGGCAGTGCATCAGGAAAGTGTAACTGAGCACACACAGGACAGTGCATCAGGATAGTGTAACTGAGCTCACACAGGGCAGTGCTTCAGGAGAGTGTAACTGAGCACACACAGGCAGTGCATCAGGAGAGTGTAACTGAGCACACACAGGGCAGTGCTTCAGGAGAGTGTAACTGAGCACACACAGGCAGTGCATCAGGAGAGTGTAACTGAGCACACACAGGGCAGTGCATCAGGAGAGTGTAACTGAGCACACACAGGGCAGTGCATCAGGAGAGTGTAAGTGAGCACACACAGGGCAGTGCATCAGGAAAGTGTAACTGAGCACACACAGGGCAATGCATCAGGAAAGTGTAACTGAGCACACACAGGGCAGTGCATCAGGAGAGTGTAACTGTGCACACACAGGGCAGTGCATCGGGATAGTGTAACTGAGCTCACACAGGGCAGTGCAACAGGAGAGTGTAACTGAGCACACACAGGGCAGTGCATCAGGAGAGTGTAACCAAGCACACACACAGGGCAGTGCATCAGGAGAGTGTAACCAAGCACACACACAGGGCAGTGCATCAAGAGAGTGTAACTGAGAACACACAGGGCAGTGCATCAGGAGAGTGTAACCAAGCACACACACAGGGCAGTGCATCAGGAGAGTGTAACCAAGCACACACACAGGGCAGTGCATCAAGAGAGTGTAACTGAGAACACACAGGGCAGTGCATCAGGAGAGTGTAACTGAAAACACACAGGGCAGTGCATCAGGAGAGTGTAACTGAGCACACACAGGGCAGTGCATCAGGAGAGTGTAACTGAGCACACACAGGGCAGTGCATCAGGAGAGTGTAAGTGAGCACACACAGGGCAGTGCAACAGGAGGGTGTAACTGAGCATACACAGGGCAGTGCATCAGGAGAGTGTAACTGAGCACACACAGGGCAGTGCATCAGGAGAGTGTAAGTGAGCACACACAGGACAGTGCATCAGGAGAGTGTAACTGAGCACACACAGGGCAGTGCATCAGGAGAGTGTAACTGAGCACACACAGGGCAGTGCATCAGGAGAGTGTAAGTGAGCACACACAGGGCAGTGCATCAGGAAAGTGTAACTGAGCACACACAGGGCAGTGCATCAGGAAAGTGTAACTGAGCACACACAGGGCAGTGCATCAGGAGAGTGTAACTGTGCACACACAGGGCAGTGCATCGGGATAGTGTAACTGAGCTCACACAGGGCAGTGCAACAGGAGAGTGTAACTGAGCACACACAGGGCAGTGCATCAGGAGAGTGTAACCAAGCACACACACAGGGCAGTGCATCAGGAGAGTGTAACCAAGCACACACACAGGGCAGTGCATCAAGAGAGTGTAACTGAGAACACACAGGGCAGTGCATCAGGAGAGTGTAACCAAGCACACACACAGGGCAGTGCATCAGGAGAGTGTAACCAAGCACACACACAGGGCAGTGCATCAAGAGAGTGTAACTGAGAACACACAGGGCAGTGCATCAGGAGAGTGTAACTGAAAACACACAGGGCAGTGCATCAGGAGAGTGTAACTGAGCACACACAGGGCAGTGCATCAGGAGAGTGTAACTGAGCACACACAGGGCCGTGTATCAGGAGAGTGTAACTGAGCACACACAGGGCAGTGCATCAGGAGAGTGTAAGTGAGCACACACAGGGCAGTGCAACAGGAGGGTGTAACTGAGCATACACAGGGCAGTGCATCAGGAGAGTGTAACTGAGCACACACAGGGCAGTGCATCAGGAGAGTGTAAGTGAGCACACACAGGACAGTGCATCAGGAGAGTGTAACTGAGCACACACAGGGCTGTGCATCAGGAGAGTGTAAGTGAGCACACACAGGGCAGTGCATCAGGAGAGTATAACTGAGAACACACAGGGCAGTGCATCAGGAGAGTATAACTGAGCACATACAGGGCAGTGCATCAGGAGAGTATAACTGAGCACACACAGGGCAGTGCATCAGGAGAGTATAACTGAGCACACACAGGGCAGTGCATCAGAAGAGTGTAACTGAGCACACACAGGGCCGTGCATCAAGAGAGTGTAATTGAGCACACACAGGGCCATGCATCAGGAGAGTATAACTGAGCACACACAGGGCAGTGCATCAGGAGAGTATAACTGAGCACACACAGGGCAGTGCATCAGGAGAGTGTAACTGAGCACACACAGGGCCGTGCATCAAGAGAGTGTAATTGAGCACACACAGGGCAGTGCAACAGGAGGGTGTAACTCAGCACACACAGGGCAGGGCATCAGGGAAGTGTAATTGAGCACACACCAGGGTTCGCAAATACTCGCTATAGCGAGTATTTTACCCACTTTGGAGCACCAGGGACTCACATTTTATGAATGGCTGGGTCCCCTGGGACCCAGCCATTTCGGCGTGCATGCCGTGTTAATATGTGTGACAAGGGCGGAGGGATCTGTTTCCCCCTCAGTTGTGATGCGACCGTGGAGAAAACACAGCGTGACTTACGACCGCTTCATACATCTGCTGGGTGCGAAAATGAAAGGGTCCCGGTCACCACAGAGTCATAGGCAGCATTGCACGGAAGCCGCATAAGCTGGCTCCTGCACTGTGCCTCAACAACAGACGGCTGGAGCCATCACCAGAAGCAGCTGCTCAGCAGGGGAACAGAGCTGCAGCTGGTGTGAGGACGGGGCACAAGGAACTGAAACCAGCATTGGGGGCCAGAACCAGGGAGGTGTGACAGTGAGGACGGAGCTGACCCGGGCTGGAAGTAGAGTTAAAAAGGGTGCGTGGTCCATTTAGCAGGCTGCTTGGCTGTGTCATGTAAGGGGATTTAATGCTAGCAGGACTCGGGCTGCAGACTTCCCTCCTCCTCTCCTACCTCGTGGTGCTACTCTCTTGTGTGTCAGTCACCTCCTCCAGTGCTGACTGTTAATGGCCCACTTGTCCCCTCCTCCCCTCACTACATGGCTGGCAGAGTGGCTGCAGCTCACCAATTAACTCTTAACAGGCAGAGCTGCCTGTAGGAGAGGAGCCTATAGACTCTGCTGGGATTTCACTAACCCTATCCCTCCTGTTCCTGCTGCCTTACTTTTACAATCCTGATTGGTGCAGCACAGGTGTCCCTATTCCGACATTATTCCTTTTTCTAGTATATGTGTATCTTGCTTTATGTGAGTGGGCAAATTGCCAATTGATTACACCCCCCCCCCCTCCCAACCTATGCCAATTGATTACACCCCTCCCCCAAGCTATAGTAGCCACAGTTTTGGGGTGCCCAAATCTATGTTTGCTTACCAAAAAAAAAAATAGTCTCAGGCTGGCCCTTGGCTCAGGGTATATGCCATATGGAAGAGAGGAGGAGGCTTCTGTATGTGCCATGCTGGGGAAGGGGAGAGGAGGCTTTATTCCGTTGGGACCCAGAAAAGGTCAAGTAGGACCCCGATTTTTGTAAGTGAGGGGTCCCAGGGACCCATCATTTTTGCGAGTTTTCGCGATCAGTGCACACAGGGCAGGGCGATTGATGAGTGATTGTATTCCTGGATATTACAGTGATTCAGTTTGATGATTTAGATCTTTGGTACTTGTGTATTATCTGGGCGCCCGATTTTATCATTGCATGCCACTACTTAAGGCATGCGATGCGATTTTTCATTGTAAAGACCAGATTTTTCATTGTATAGTCACACATGGGTGATTTCATACCCCCACTATCCAACTACGCATGGAATTGATCTTATATAGTCTGGCGAGCGCAGCGAGCCACCGAGCCCGAAGCGTGGCGAGCGGATTCGGATTACTTAACATGTATTCTGCGTCCCCTCTCGGGGCTCGCTGCGCTCGCCACGCTTCGGGCTCGGTGTCTCGCTGCGCTCGCCACACTATATAAGATCAATTCCGTGCGTAGTTGGATAGTGTGGGTATGAAATCACCCATGTGTGACTATACAATGAAAAATCTGGTCTTTACAATGAAAAATCGCATCGCATGAATTGTATGCCACTATATTGCATGCGATGCGATGCGATGCAATGAAAAACTCGGGCGCCTAGATATTACACAAGTACCAGATCTTTTCCTATCAATCCTGTATTAAGTTTTTTATGTCAAGATACAAATACATATATAAGCAGCATGTTCCCTTCCTTCACAAACTCATTATGGTGTTCAACAGAAACCACTGGAGAGAGATTTGACCCACTGGGAGCTGCTTTTGTGGAGGAAGCACCTGTCATAAGATAGCAGTGTTTAAACTAATGCCTGGTACACACCAGAATGATCCTGATTGTTAGTAGATCGTTAGCAGATTGTGTGATGGTCACACGATTTGTTGGAGCACACAATCTGCTAACGATCTGCATCCAATCCAATCCCAATCAGATCCCAATCCGATCTCAGAAACAAGAACCAGTAGGCGCCTC
This sequence comes from Crinia signifera, assembly GCF_055691185.1. NCBI lineage: Eukaryota > Metazoa > Chordata > Amphibia > Anura > Myobatrachidae > Crinia > Crinia signifera. The sequence goes on from NC_139217.1 coordinate 31,778,350, forward strand.
CTGTATATCAGTATAAATTTATTACACAATTAACAATCACTAAATAACACACATAGAATAAAATAAAATAAAGGATAAAAGATATTGGATAAATTGCATGCATGCACTATTCAATTAAAGGAAGGCCATATCAATGCGTTAGCATAAATGTGTAACAAATAGTTACCAAGTCCTGGATTGGACCAAATGGGGCAGTAGTAGCAGTCACTCCATGGGGGGTAATCCCAAATACAGTCTGAGTTGGTCGAATATTTTTTGTAATCCTCCCGGCAAGGGTAAATGCTGGAAAAAATGGAGTGGATCCCGCACAGCTGCAGGTGACCGTTTGGGGATGGTGCCTTGGTCGCTTGGCTGGAGGATTGACACTGTCTCACAAATCTGCAATGTGTAGTGCGGAGTGGGTGGGCACACTTGACCAGTATGCCTTGCCTTGGTGTGCAAGCTACAGCTGCTGCAGCGGCCAGCAAGCCGACTGTAGGCTGAAGTACACAGTCTCCGGCGGGCGCAACTCCGTGTAGACTTGTGCTGCTGTAGGAAGCAGACTGGCTGATCACGGTCCTCCAGGTATCAGCGTCGGCAGGGGGAACACTCTGTGCTGCTTGTGAATGTCCGTGGGTTGGACCAGAGTGTACAAGGGGGATTTTTCCCAGGGGTATATGCTCCCAATCGACCCTTTGTCTCCTCAGTCTGCCGATAGTTAGGGGAAAGCTCCTCTTAAGACTGGTTTCGCCGCACACAGGCGGCTTTTTCAATTCAGGAATCAGTCTGTATCTTGTTGAATGGGTATTTTACTGATCCTACCTGCAGCAGCAAGGACGCACATCGGATTGGAATCTGATCTAAACATGCAAAAACATGCCCAATCTACATACAATCTGCATCCAATTGGTCAGAATTGGATCCAGATTGATGGGATTGAGCCCTAATCTTTCTGGTGTGTACCCTACATAAGGCTAGAGGAGTCTGACCATTAGTGTGCTCAGAAATATGAGATGTAAGACCAGACATCTGAAATGAACCCCCAGTAACTGGATAAACATAGTAAATCACTTTACGAAAGAACAATGTTCTCTTTGGTCTTAGTTACTTTTGTCTTCTCCTCAGTATCATCCTATTCATTGTCAGAAACAAAGGTCAATGCTTGCAGAGATATAATTGCCTCAAGCAAATGTAACAGGCAACAATCCAGAGAGTAGTCACGTCCAATGCAAAAGGTAAGGACAGGCAACAATCCAGAGAGTAGTCACGTCCAATGCAAAGGTAAGGACAGGCAACAATCCAGAGAGTAGCCATGTCCAATGCAAAGGTATGGACAGTCAACAATCCAGAGAGTAGCCATGTCCAATGCAAAGGTAAGGACAGGCAACAATCCAGAGAGTAGTCACGTCCAATGCAAAAGGTAAGGACAGGAAACAATCCAGAGAGTAGTCACGTCAAATGCAAAGGTAAGGACAGGCAACAATCCAGAGAGTAGTCACGTCAAATGCAAAGGTAAGGACAGGCAACAATCCAGAAAGTAGTCACGTCCAATGCAAAGGTAAGGACAGGCAACAATCCAGAGAGTAGTCACGTCCAATGCAAAGGTAAGGACAGGCAACAATCCAGAGAGTAGTCACGTCCAATGCAAAGGTAAGGACAGGCAACAATCCAGAGAGTAGTCACGTCAAATGCAAAGGTAAGGACAGGCAACAATCCAGAGAGTAGTCACGTCCAATGCAAAGGTAAGGACAGGCAACAATCCAGAGATATGTCACATCCAATGCAAAGGTATGGACAGTCAACAATCCAGAGAGTAGTCACATCCAATGCAAAGGTAAGGACAGGCAACACTCCAGAGAGTAGTCACATCCAATGCAAAGGTAAGGACAGTCAACAATCCAGAGAGTAGTCACATCCAATGCAAAGGTAAGGACAGTCAACAATCCAGAGAGTAGTCACGTCCAATGCAAAGGTAAGGACAGGCAACAATCCAGAGAGTAGTCACGTCCAATGCAAAGGTAAGGACAGGCAACAATCCAGAGAGTAGTCACGTCCAATGCAAAGGTAAGGACAGGCAACAATCCAGAGAGTAGTCACGTCCAATGCAAAGGTAAGGACAGGCAACAATCCAGAGAGTAGTCACGTCCAATGCAAAGGTAAGGACAGGCAACAATCCAGAGAGTAGTCACGTCCAATGCAAAGGTAAGGACAGGCAACAATCCAGAGAGTAGTCACGTCCAATGCAAAGGTAAGGACAGGCAACATTCCAGGGAGTAGTCACATTCAATGCAAAGGTAAGGACAGGAAACACTCCAGAGAGTAGTCACGTCCAATGCAAAGGTAAGGACAGGAAACAATCCAGAGAGTAGTCACGTCCAATGCAAAGGTAAGGACAGGCAACAATCCAGAGAGTAGTCACGTCAAATGCAAAGGTAAGGACAGGCAATAATCCAGAGAGTAGTCACGTTGTCAAGTCACGTCCTCTTCAGAATTAACCCTAAAGTTTGAACTTCTCTGACTCCTTGTACATCAAAGTTTGCTTAAGAGCAGGGGCAGACTAACAATGGGGCAGATGGCGCTGGGGTGGGGGCATATATCGTAAGGGTTCTACATGCCTATACCTTCTCCACTTCTCAAAATAGGCCCTTGAAAATTCTCAGCTCCAGGCCCATTAGTCCCTTAGGGCCTTATTTTGGTTCATTCTTTCTGATAAAATCCTTCTTAGATGGGCAAAACCATGTGCACTGCAGGTGGGGCAGATGTTACTTGTGCAGAGAGAATTAGATTTGGGTGGGGTTTTACTTCAAAGTGAGATCTATATTGCAGTGTAAAAATAAAGCAGTCAGTATTTTCCCTGCACAGAAACAAAATTACTCACCCAAATCTAATTCTCTCTGCACATGTTACATCTGCCCCCCTGCAGTGCACATGGTTTTGTCCATCTAAGAAGGATTTTGTCAGAAAGAATGAACCAAAATAAGGCCCTTAGTCCGGCCCTGTGTAATTAAGAGCGCAGTAATTTACCTCTCTCATATTACGGTATTTGTATGTGTTTACCCAGTAGGTATTAGTTATTTATTCTGCATCATTAATCAACATGAATATTACACTGAATTAGCAATATCGTTTGAGGACATTAATACAAAGAAGAAAGAGACCGGGCAAATAGGTTAATTGTACAATATATTGTATAACATGATAATACATGCGAATGGCATTGCCTGCGGCTGCGCATTAATCAACTAGAGACTCGTAACGACATCAATAAGAATAAGGATCAGAAGCAAAATGTGATTCTGCTAAAGAGCAAAGAGACCACCGCTAACCCACTGAGAAGTGGTGTGACTCCCGACCACCTCACAATATAATATAATAAGTACCCGAGCATCCTGTATAATAAGAGGGTAACGCTGTCCTTACCTATACGGGGAAGGGGGGGTGGGGGTGGAGTCAAGTGTTTTGCTTGCTGGCAGCCACTAGACAGCGCTCTACAGAGTGTTGCAGCATTCAGGAGTACAGGGCCACCGGTGCTGACATCACTGTTATGTTTTACCATCATTTATGGATTGGAAACTTGTCAACAATACAAGACGGCGGCGGGAACGGGGCTCAACCATGGGAATGCACAGCATCCTATGGGCATCCCATGGGTATGTAGGCTGGCCAATGCCTGACGTCAGATTACCTCTGCCCCATCCTTGGCCTAGCGCTCGCTAATAAAAGTCAATTCAAACTGACTTTTATTTGTGAAGGCCGAAATCTTTCCATGGTCAGCAACCATCAAATAATTACTTCTGCTAGCACAGGGGTCAGGGAAATTTTTTACCTTTTACCCCAAAATATATTTTGATTTGTCGACGTTACTCCATTCATTTAAAAGGAAAGAAATCATACAATTGTAATACACACTGTACCCCCAGAAATTGATGATATCTCCGCCTAGTACGGTATCACCACCTGGCAGCAATTGATGATGACGATGATTACCATGTATGGCTGTGTGTGGCACAAAATGTGTACCATACATGGGGCGGGATACAGGGCCGCTGACAGGGGGGTGCCGTGGGTACAACTGTCCCGGGCCTCGGCTTCTCGGCAGCTGCCCACAGTGGCACGGTACCACCACCCCGCACCTGCACAATGCATCTCCCCCCGGCACCCCCCGGCCAGGCACGCACAATACACAGTGCAGCATGCAGAGCGCCGAGCCTAGGATACAGAGGGGCTCGGTGCTCTGCAGGCTGCACTGTGAGTGCACGCCCGGGGGGGGGGGGGGGCTGAAGGTCAGTCCCGGGCCCCAACATTAACATTACTAGTGGTGGCCCTGACGGGATGCAGTGTATCATCTGCGGCCCCTCTCCGCCACACATCGCCGGCTAGCGCATAGATAATAATCGCATAAGCAATAACATAAGCGATATCGCAAAGGACAGAGTTAAGAGCTGCCCTTTGCGATGTGTGCGCGGTTCACCGGCAGCTCTCCCCCGCCTCCTGCGCAGCATGCCCCCTGCTCAGATGGCTGTAGCAGCTGCCGAACTCCGCCTCCTCCCTGCACCCAGAAGTAGTGCAGGGTGTCGAAACGGGGGTTTTACCGCATTTTTTGTTTACTGCATCCCGTCCATGGTAATCATCATCAATGGCTGCCATGCTGTGTGTGGTATAGCCATCTCTTATATATTTGGCTACATCTGTCACTCAAAGTGTGTGTGAGTGTGTGTCTAACGCTGGGTGGAGCCTCTGACTCACATGACACACTCACATGACAGAGAACCAGCCCAGTGAGCACCAGTAGCGCAGGCAGGGGGGGGTTTCCGAGTACCCAGAACCCCCCCAGGAGTCTAAGGGACATAGGCTGGAAGGTGATGGTCCCCTCTTTCTAGGAGTACCAAAATTTTAAAAATCGGACCTTGGGAACCGGAGATATCTGACTTCAAAGCAATGGTCCCCATCCAAGCCTGTTAATTGTTCTTCCTAGTCAGATATTTCAGGTTCTGTCTGACTTTTCTGAGGATATATTCCAAAAGCTGGGACTCTCCCCCTTTGAAGGACACTAGAAGCTTGTCTTCCCAGAACCAGAGATATCAGCCTTCCAGCAGCTGGTTACTGCTCAAGCTCCACACACCTGGTATGTAGTTTTATATACTCGTTGGCAGATTGCTCTGCCTCCTGAACTCTGATCCCCTAGTCCCCAATACCATTTGGTAGGTGGGATTCTCTAGTTTTTAATTCCGTTAAAAGCTAAGAAATCTATTTCTGGGAACTGGAGATATATGCAGTCAAGCAAGTTGTCCTCCCACCTGCAAATTAGGAATAATAAGCCCACTCCACTATACACCCCTCCTCTGCATATTAAACATCCTCCACCACCCTGGAAGTTATGTATCAGGGCCCCTTCATTCAGCCCAATGCCTCCTTCTCCCACCTCATCTCCCACCATCTGTGCAGTAAAGGGGTAATTAGTGGAAATTACTGATCCAGGCCCTACATGCTGAGCGGTTGATATAATACTGTCACACCAGGGGACTCAGTCGACAAGACTGAGACCTCTGGTGGGGACCTGGACCGGTACCTGAACCGGGGAGGTTGGAGAGGACCCCTGCGCATGAACTGCGCGACAGTGCACCCAGAGCCAATAAGTAGTCAGAGGTAAAAGTACAACCAGATTTATTATGCAGAAGGTTGTAATGATACAGGCAGTAAAGTATGCAGGAGTAATGACAGTTCATGCAGATTGCAATACTTTACAGGTATGATGAATGAAGTATCGATGGTGGAACATCGGATGGATATCGGATATGGAGACTGTGGGTCCGGAATGACGGACGGAAGATAGGAGCTTGACTGTGGGTCCGGAATGACGGACGGAAGCTTGACTGTGAGTCCGGAGTATCGGACTATCGATGGTGGAACATCGGAGACGGATGATGCTGGAGCATCGGAGGACCAGAGTCCTGGAGCTAGGCTGGATCGCTGGGCTGACGAGGCAGGCTCACAGGTGATGGAATAACCTGGACTTCAACAGGAGATGGAATAACCTGGAATACACTGCAGCATGGAAGACAACACCAGCAGAGAGAGACACTTGCACGGAGACAAGGACAGCTGACCATATACAGGAGACAACTGAAGCACTAGCATTGATCTGAGAGCTCCCAGCATACTTATACCCACTGGGTGGCCAGGATTGGCCGGGCAGGTATGACTGGGAGATCAGATCACACAGGATTGGACGGGAATGACATGTGACTGGGAAAACATGGCAGCCCCCATGTCAGGCTATGGCGGGAAAGTATGTTTGTGCACACCATGCTGGATACTGGGAGCAATGGCGGCGGACAGGTGGATTGCCGTGCACTGAGTACTGTCACTGGGGACAAGGAGAGCGGTGCGCCGCGCAGCCGCGGACTCAGCAGCGCTGAGCAGACTGGAGGATGGCAGCGGTGATGGCGCACGGCAGACAGGACGCCGGCAGGGGTGACGTCTGGACCGCAAGCTGAACCTGCGGAGGCACTTAGCCGGTAAGAAAGTCTGTCTGAGAGCTCGGATCGTGACAGCACCCCCCCCTTTAAGTGTGGCCCCAGGACACCTTTTAGGCTTGCGGGGAAACTTGGAGTGGAACGCCCGGATGAGTCTGGGAGCATGGACATCGATGGCATTGGTCCATGATCGTTCTTCGGGGCCGTAGCCCTTCCAATCGATCAGATATTGCAGACGACCATATCGGATGCGAGAGTCCAAGATCTTACTGACCTCATATTCAGTTCCACGCTGGGTGCAAACCTTAGGAGCCCTGGGGAGCTTGGAATGGAAGCGATTCAAGACCAGCGGCTTGAGCAGCGAAATGTGGAATGTAGCTGGCACTTTCAAATAGGGCGGCAATTTAAGCTTGTAAGCTACTGGATTGACGACTCGCTCAACTGGGAAAGGACCAATATATCGGGGAGCGAACTTCATCGATGGCACTCTCAATCGAAGATTCTTGGTTGACAACCAGACACGATCTCCGGGACGGAGGGCTGGCACAGCTCTGCGTTTCCTGTCGGCAAATTTTTTGTACCTGCTTGAAGCCTTCAGAAGTGAAGAACGAATGAGCTTCCAGGATTTGACGAATTGCCGGATGGTCGTGTCGACCGCTGGAACAGAGGACACAGGTTGCAGAGTGAAGTCAGGAACTCGAGGATGAAACCCATAATTGGCAAGGAATGGAGTGACATTAGATGAAGAATGATATTGGTTATTATGGCAGAACTCTGCCCATGGAAGGAGTTGAGCCCAGTCATCTTGGGAAGAAGAGACATATGTGCGGAGAAATGCTTCAAGGTCCTGATTCACCCTCTCCGTTTGGCCATTGGTTTGAGGGTGGTAGGCTGTGGAAAACTTTAGCTTGATTTGAAGCAGGGAGCACAGGCTTCGCCAGAATTTGGCTACGAATTGGACTCCTCTATCGGAGATGATTTCGAGAGGCAGTCCATGAAGCTTGAATATCTCTTTGATGAAGAGCTGGGACAGCTTGGAAGCTGACGGAAGACCGGTGAGGGGAACGAAGTGAGCCATCTTGGTGAACCGATCAACAATCACCCAGATGGTGGTGAACTTGTCAGACTCTGGAAGATCAGTTACAAAGTCCATAGAAATATGCGTCCAAGGACGATGTGGCACTGACAGTGGCATCAATTGCCCAGGAGGAGACTGACGGCTGGTCTTGTGCTGAGCACATTTAGCACAAGAGGAAACAAAGTCCTGTACATCCTGTTTGAGGGACGGCCACCAGTAGGACCTGGTGATAAACTCGTAAGTTTTCTGAATGCCTGCATGGCCAGCGAATTTTGAAGAATGCGCCCAACAGAGCAACTTCTTTCTTAGAGCTGGCTTTACATATCTTTTCCCTGTAGGGGGCGTGAGATTTGAAACTCTCGTTGCGGAGAATGCCACTGGATCAATAATAAAGTGTTGATGTGTGGACTTAGACTCACTTTCTTGCTCCCATGAGCGGGAAAGGGCATCAGCTTTTCGGTTTTGTGTCCCTGGACAGAACGACAGCTTGAAACGGAACCTGGAAAAGAAAAGTGTCCATCTGGCTTGACGGGGATTTAAACATTGAGCAGACTTGAGATACAGAAGATTCTTGTGGTCTGTGATAATTGTGATCTCATGAACAGCGCCCTCTAGAAGATATCTCCACTCTTCTAATGCCAACTTGATGGCGAGAAGCTCTTGGTCACCGATGGCATAGTTACGCTCTGCAGGCAGGAACTTACGGGAGTAGAACCCACAGGGATGAAGACGACCATCGGGCGCTTTCTGCGAGAGGACTGCCCCAACACCCACGGAGGAGGCATCAACCTCGAGAATAAAGGGCAAGGTGGTATCAGGTTGTCTTAAAACAGGAGCGGAAGTGAACCTCTGTTTCAACAGATGGAAGGCTTCGATGGCTTCTGCCGGCCACGTCGCTGGATTAGACCCCTTTTTAGTCAAGGCAGTGATGGGAGCCACAATAGAAGAGAAGTTACGAATGAATTTTCTGTAATAATTGGCAAAACCCAGGAAACGTTGAATACCTTTCAGCGAAGAGGGAATTGGCCAATCTTGGATGGCCTGCAGTTTTCCTGGATCCATTTGAAGACCGGAACCGGAGACAATGTACCCTAGGAAGGGTATAGACTTCACCTCGAAGACACACTTCTCCAGTTTACAGTAGAGATGATTAGCTCGCAGCCGGGACAAAACCTCTTTGACCCAATAACGATGTTCTGTGATGTTATTGGCGTAGATTAAAATGTCATCGAGATATACAACTACATGACTGTACAGAATGTCCCGAAAGATCTCATTGACATAGTGCTGGAACACGGCTGGGGCATTGCTGAGCCCAAAGGGCATGACGAGGTACTCATAGTGGCCGTCTCTGGTATTAAACGCCGTCTTCCACTCGTCGCCCTCTCGTATGCGGATGAGATTGTATGCACCTCTCAGATCGAGTTTTGTGAAGATGGTTGCACCGCTGACACGGTCAAACAGCTCAGTGATGAGAGGCAACGGATATCGGTTCTTTACTGTAATGTCATTGAGGCCGCGATAATCAATGCAGGGACGTAGGCCTCCATCCTTTTTTTTGACGAAGAAGAATCCTGCGCCAGCAGGAGAAGTCGAAGGACGGATGAATCCCTTTGCCAGATTTTCCTTGATGTAACTGGTCATGGCTTGAGTCTCTGGAAGAGAGAGAGGATAGGTTCTACCTCTGGGTGGTTCTTTGCCTGGGATAAGTTCAATAGGGCAATCCCACGGTCTGTGAGGAGGTAGAACATCAGCGCCAGACTTGCTGAATACATCTGAGTACTCTTGGTAGGGAAGAGGCGGAAGGTCTGCTGCATCGGCTGAAGAATGACGAGCTGGGAGTACCTTTTGGAGACAGGTACCGGAGCAGGAAGGATCCCAGGAAAGGATTTCAGATGTCTTCCAATCAAGACGGGGATTGTGAAGACGGAGCCAGGGTAAACCCAGAACCAGAGAATGAGTGGCTCGGGGTAAAACCAGGAAGGACAAAAGTTCAGTGTGCAGGACTCCCACTTTTACTGTGAGTGGCAAAGTTCTGCGGGAGACTGTCGCATCAGGAATCCTACTGCCATCCACAGCAGTAAGGAAGACAGTCTTGGAAAGACTTTCAGTGGGCAACCCCCACTTGCGGACCAGTTCTGAAGTAACAAAGTTGCCAGCGGCACCGGAATCAAGAAGCGCGGAGACAGTCTTGAAATGCTGACCAACTTGTAGGGAAACTGGAAGGACACAATCGGTTGCTGATGGAGAGGACTTAATTACTCCTAGCCTACCCTCTCCTTGACGGGCTAGGAGGAGGAGTTTTCCTGACGCTTTGGGCATGCAGAAATTTGATGTGCAGGATCGGCACAATACAGGCAGAGCTGTGCCAACCGTCGACGTCGACGTTCTCCTGGAGACAAGCGGAAACGGTTTATCTCCATTGGTTCTTCTTTGGAGTGGACCGCAGGAGCAGTGGGTAAAGAAGGCGGAGGAGTTGGCACTTTAACTGGAGCGCTCTTGTGACGTTCTATAGCCCTTTCTCGGAAGCGTAGGTCTACTTTAACACACAATGAAATAAGGTCACTTAGACCTGAGGGTAAGTCTCTTGTAGCAAGTTCATCCTTGATACGATCGGATAGACCATGCCAGAAAGCTGCGTATAAGGCCCCATCACACCAGGAGAGTTCAGACGCCAGAATCTGGAACTGGACCAGATATTGCCCGACGGAGCGGGATCCCTGTCTGAGACGGAGGAGTTCAGTGGAGGCAGATGCTGATCGCCCAGGCTCATCGAAGATACGCCGGAATGTTGACACGAAGTCCTTGTAATTGGACAGGATGGCATCAGATCTTTCCCATAAGGGAGATGCCCACTCTAGTGCCGCTCCACACAGGAGGGAGATGATGTAGGCAATCTTGACCCTTTCAGTAGGGAAATTGCTGGGTTGCAGCTCGAAGTGAATCTCACACTGATTGAGAAAGCCTCGACAGGTCTTGGGGTTCCCATCATACTTGGTGGGGACAGACAGATGAAGGCGAGGTGCAGCAGCCATTACAGGAGGATGAACGGGACTTGGAAGTTCTCTGACAGGCTCAGGGCCACTGAGAGTGGTCTGTAACTTATCCAGCCGGGAAGACAGATCTTGCAGGCAATGAATCACTTGGCTCTGCGCAGCCTCTTGCTGATCCAAGCGAACAGCCAGTTGCTGTACAGGGCTGGGTGGAGAAGCTTGGTTTGCGGCTGGATCCATTTGGCTAGTGCTTACTGTCACACCAGGGGACTCAGTCGACAAGACTGAGACCTCTGGTGGGGACCTGGACCGGTACCTGAACCGGGGAGGTTGGAGAGGACCCCTGCGCATGAACTGCGCGACAGTGCACCCAGAGCCAATAAGTAGTCAGAGGTAAAAGTACAACCAGATTTATTATGCAGAAGGTTGTAATGATACAGGCAGTAAAGTATGCAGGAGTAATGACAGTTCATGCAGATTGCAATACTTTACAGGTATGATGAATGAAGTATCGATGGTGGAACATCGGATGGATATCGGATATGGAGACTGTGGGTCCGGAATGACGGACGGAAGATAGGAGCTTGACTGTGGGTCCGGAATGACGGACGGAAGCTTGACTGTGAGTCCGGAGTATCGGACTATCGATGGTGGAACATCGGAGACGGATGATGCTGGAGCATCGGAGGACCAGAGTCCTGGAGCTAGGCTGGATCGCTGGGCTGACGAGGCAGGCTCACAGGTGATGGAATAACCTGGACTTCAACAGGAGATGGAATAACCTGGAATACACTGCAGCATGGAAGACAACACCAGCAGAGAGAGACACTTGCACGGAGACAAGGACAGCTGACCATATACAGGAGACAACTGAAGCACTAGCATTGATCTGAGAGCTCCCAGCATACTTATACCCACTGGGTGGCCAGGATTGGCCGGGCAGGTATGACTGGGAGATCAGATCACACAGGATTGGACGGGAATGACATGTGACGGGGAAAACATGGCAGCCCCCATGTCAGGCTATGGCGGGAAAGTATGTTTGTGCACACCATGCTGGATACTGGGAGCAATGGCGGCGGACAGGTGGATTGCCGTGCACTGAGTACTGTCACTGGGGACAAGGAGAGCGGTGCGCCGCGCAGCCGCGGACTCAGCAGCGCTGAGCAGACTGGAGGATGGCAGCGGTGATGGCGCACGGCAGACAGGACGCCGGCAGGGGTGACGTCTGGACCGCAAGCTGAACCTGCGGAGGCACTTAGCCGGTAAGAAAGTCTGTCTGAGAGCTCGGATCGTGACAAATACCCCCTACCACCCGCGGGACATCAAAGCATATACTGGGTCACCTAAGTGTCCATCTCCGTGCTGTGCTCCGCCCCCCCTGCGATTCGCAGCAAAACACTCCCCCCGCCCCCCCTCCCACGATTCGCGCCCCCCCCCCGTGACCCCCCCCTCCCGCGATTCGCGTCAACCCCCCGCGAACCCCCCTCCCGCGATTTGTGGACACCCCCGCCCCCTCCCGCGATTCGTGGCACCCACACCCCCCGCGGGCCCCCCTCCCGCAATTCACTGCACCACCCCCCCGCCACTCCCGCGAATCGCAAACCCCCCCAACTCCCCCCCCCCACGATTCACGGCAACCCCAGGATTGCACAAGCAAAACACTGACATGGCTATGGTCGACAACGAAAAAGGTTGACATGAGTTTTTGAAGATTTAGTTTCCATTTTTTGAATGTTTTCCCAATGTTAACCAATGAAGTGCCACACTTATGTCAACATTTACATGTGTTGACCTTTCTGTGTTTATTTTTTTCTTGTGGCGATTCGCCACATGTGTCGACATGGACACCAATGAAGTGCCACATTTATGTCAACATTTATATGTGTTGACCTTTCTGTGTTGATTTTTTCTTGTGGCGATTCGCGGCACCCCCCGCGACCCCCCCCTCCAGTGATTCGCGGCACACCCCCGCGACCCCCCCTCCTGCGATCCGCGGCACCCTCCGCGACCCCCCCTCCCACAATTTGCAGCAACCCCCGCCCCCGTGACCCCCCTACAATGATTTGCAGCAAACCCCCCGCCCCCGCGACACCCCTCCCGCGATTCGCGGCACCCACCCCCCACAATTCGCTGCACCCCCCCCCCCGCAACCCCCCTCCTGCGATTGGCGGATCCCCCCCCAACTCCCCCTCCCGCGATTCGCGGCACCCACTCCCCCGCGACCCCCCCTCCCGCAATTCGCAGCACCACCGTCCCGTCCCCCCGACCCACCCACCCGCGATTCACGGCAAACCCAGGATTAAATCATTTTGCCCGTCCCCTTTCCTGTAAATGCCATGATTCGTGGCTCTTCAGGGAGGGGCTGGTACTAAATGCATAATATTTGCCCCTCCCCAAAGGGCCATGGTGGGAATCGAACCCATGACCTCAGTGCTGTGAGGCAATAATGCTATAAACATTACACCTTCCGTACTGCCCCGTATATATAACACATGGTGGGGATAGAACCCATGACCTCAGTGCTGTGAGGCAGTAATGCTAACCATTACACCATCCGTACTGCCCCGTATATATAACACATGGTGGGATTGGAACCCATGACCTCAGTGCTGTGAGGCAGTAATGCTATAACCATTACACCATCTGTACTGCCCCATATATATAACACATGGTGGGGATAGAACCCATGACCTCAGTGCTGTGAGGCAGTAATGCTATAACCATTAAACCGTCCGTACTGCCCTGTATATATAACACATGGTGGGGATAGAACCCATGACCTCAGTGCTGTGAGGCAGTAATGCTATAACCATTAAACCGTCCGTACTGCCCTGTATATATAACACATGGTGGGGATAGAACCCATGACCTCAGCGCTGTGAGGCAGTAATGCTATAACCATTAAACCGTCCGTACTGCCCTGTATATATAACACATGGTGGGGATAGAACCCATGACCTCAGCGCTGTGAGGCAGTAATGCTAACAATTACACCATCCGCGCTGCCCCGTATATATAACACATGGTGGTGATAGAACCTATGACCTCAGTGCTGTGAGGCAGTAATGTAACCATTACACCATCCGCGCTGCCCCGTATATATAACACATGGTGGGGATAGAACCCATGACCTCAGCGCTGTGAGGCAGTAATGTAACCATTACACCGTCCGCGCTGCCCCGTATATATAACACATGGTGGGAATAGAACCCATGACCTCAGCGCTGTGAGGCAGTAATGCTAACCATTACACCGTCCGTACTGCCCCGAATATATAACACTTGGTGGGGATAGAACCCATGACCTCAGTGCTGTGAGGCAGTAATGCTAACCATTATACAATATACACCGTCCGTGATGGGTTTAGTCTTCATGTTATTAAATGGGATATCAAACAATGTGCCCTGCAGAAGCTGGATTGCTCAGGCAATTGTTCCCTGTCCTCCAGGATCCCCGCTCCTGCCTTGTCTGTCACATAACATTTATTAGCGTTCCCTACAATGTAAGGCAGAGCCATAGAGAACGCTGTCAGGAGCGCGCGCTACAGATTTGTGTCTCCATTAGTGAGGCAGCGTTCCACATCTGTGGTTACTAAAGCAAAGAATAAAGCCTTGCATTATTCATCAGCTTTGCGCAGGCAGACGGGCTGTGAGGGAGATGTCACACTACTGTCTCAGCGTTCAACCTGGGAGACGCTGTCCCATAAAGCGCTGAGATTTATCTGCAACGTGTAGGAAGATGTCACCGCTGAGCTCTTCTGGAAATGGGAAAACATTAATATTTTGACATTTGCAGCATTATTTGGGCTTCCGCTGTTTCTGTTTGTTTCATAACTGGCCTGTAATTGGTGTTTAGCTTTTATGACTTTCGGGGAGTTTATAGTATGTGAAGGGAGACGGAGGTTTCTGTAGATAACACAGGGTTCCCTACGTTTAAAGTCTCCTTTCCAGGAGACTGTCATCAGCATGTCATCAAGCCCCGCCCCCCAGTGCGGCAAATCCCACAATCTGCGGCTTTCCGGGAGAGGCGGAGCTAAATGAAGTAGAGATGGGCAAAACGGATCACTAGCGAGAGCTGGGATCCAGCAGATCAGTCCGCGAAAAGATACGGATCTTTTACACGGACCAACGGTTCACTTTGAAAGAAGGGGTAATCTGATAATAAAAAAGCATAATTTGTTTTACAATCATTTTTTGACAATTTGTTTTACATTTTTTTTTTTTTAAACAGTGAGCTGAACAAATAAGAACATACATGACCGAGTAAAACACTGATCGATGGCTGGGTGCAGAATCGCCATCTATGGCAACCATCGATGGTGTCTGCACCGATGCCATCCCTAGCAGCAGCAGCCTTGTTATTCTTTATTTCATTTGCAGTCAAAGCACAGTAACTCAAGCTGGGTACACATATATACAACCCCTGTTTCTTGCAACCGTTCGGCCGACCGTACTCCCGTCGGACCTTCCACAAACAACAGCCGATCACGCGCGTACACACCTGTACAATTTTACTTGCGACGTCCGATGTACTCCCGTCCAAACAGTCGCAATAAAAAGATTGTACCACCGTACACACTGTCTCGATTTGGGCTATTGACACGTCATATGTAAACAGGTCCGTGGCTGGTTCCCAAAATACGGGGGACAAAATGACTAGGGGTCCCCTGTATTTTAAGAACAAGCCCCAGGCCAAACCAGCCAGCAGTGTAATGCCACAGCCGGGGGTAGACTTTTTATACAAGTCCCCCCGGCCAAAGCATTAACCCTCTGACCAGTCAGCCTGGCCAGGGGCCCTGGGGGAGTGGGGACCCCCCCAATAAAGGGGTCCCCCCCTCCAGGACTTACCTGACCAGGCTGAAGCCTGGTGCTGTCCCTGGTGGCCCTGTGCGGTGGCCACCGGGCTGATTCAGTGTAAAAAATTAGATTTAAAAACTATTGTTTTTAACTGTGGCACTTGAGTCCCAGCAAGCCTCCCCCGCAAGCTGGGACTTGGAGAACCACAAGTCCCAGCCTGCGGGGCACTAAAGGGCCCGCTGGGTCTTGTAGTTCCACAGTTAAAAAAAATAGTAAAATAAACACACACTGACACATATGAAAAATAAAACTTTAATACATACATAACACACACATACTGATACTTACCTATCTTGATCCCGTAGGTAGGTCCCAGGGTCTTGATCCGGTGCCTTGTCCTGGTCCGGATCCATGTCGGCATTCTTCCCCATGTCGATCTTCATGTCGGCGGCGTCGTCCGGTCCGGGGTCCGAAGAAATCCATGGGGGGACCTGTGGAAGGAAACCCAACTCACCCAGGTCCTCCATGGAAGCTCTGGTCTTGATCCACCGTAGTCCAGGGCTTCTTCCATCTTCTTCCATCTTCTTCAAGTTTCCAGTAATTCCTGGATCTCCCTGCAGCGGACTGAGAGGCGCAGAGATCCTTCATCCTCTGCACCTCTCATCAGAATGATTCTTATTGGCTGCTCAGCATTCTGATGAGAGGCGCAGCGGATGAAGGATCTCTGCGCCTCTCAGTCTGCTGCGGGGAGATGCCGGAGTCGCCGGCAGCTTGAAGAAGATGGAAGAAGTCCAGGACTACGGCGGATCAAGACCGAAGAACCCATGGAGGACCTGGGTGAGTAGGATTTCCTTCCACAGGTCCACCATGGATTTCTTCGGACTGGACACCGACCCCGGACACTGGAGCCAGGGACCCGGGACCCAGGGACCTACCAACGGGATCAAGATAGGTAAGTATCAGTATGTGTGTGTTATGTATGTATTAAAGTTTTATTTTTCTGGTGTGTCAGTGTGTATTTATTTAACTATTTTTTTCTGTGGAACTACAAGTGCCAGCAGGCCCTTTAATGCCCCGCATGCTGGGACTTGTGGTTCTCCAAGTCCCAGCATGCGGGGGAGGCTTGCTGGGACTCATAGTTCCACAGTTAAAAACAATCGTTTTTAAATCAATTTTTTTTGCACTGAATCAGCCCGGTGGCCACCGCACAGTGCCACCGGGGACAGCACCAGGCTTCAGCCTGGTCAGGTAAGTCCTTAATTGGGGGTTCCCCACTCCCCCAGGACCCCTGGCCAGGCTGACCGGTCAGAGGGCTGAATGCTTTGGCCGCGGGACCTTATATAATAAGTGTCCCCCGGCTGTGGCATTACCCTGCTGGCTGGTTTGGCCTGGGGCTGGTTCTTAAAATATGGGGGACCCCTAGTCATTTTGTCCCCCGTATTTTGGGAACCAGCCCCGGACCTGGAGCTGGTTTTAAAAAATCAGCGAAGCCCCTATTTGCCGGGTTTCCAGATTTTTTAATACCAGCCCCGGCTCTGTCAGCCTGGTGCTGGTTACGGCAGTGGGGAGGACCCCACGCCATCTTTTTCTTTAGTCACCCTGCCAGAGATGATGCAGCTATGGAACGCCCACATGGGCGTTCCAGCTTTGGCAGTATAGTCGCAAGTACGGCAGCATATCGGTCGAACGTGCGTACACACTGCACTTTTGTTCCGATATGGGGCCATCCTGTCGGATGAAAATTAAACAGCAACCGACAGAGTATGGACGGACAAGACCGGTTTTTTGCCGTTTATCGCTCGTACGGGACAGCGTACACAAATATACAATTGAATGGCCGTCCGACCCAGAACGGAAGAACGGCCCGACAATTGTATATATGTGTACCCAGCTTCAGTCTCCAGAGTTAGTACATCTCAGCTGCCACAGGTGGCAGTGCTGAGCTCAGGCAAATGCATTGTAATGAAAAACGAAACTGAAAGTAAAAGAACGACGGGTCACCTTTTTGGAATCGGTGGCTCCCTCAGTCTTTTATGGGATCGGCGGCTCCCTCAGTCTTTTATGGGATATGTTAAAAAGATCCGCTTCGTTCGCGAACGACCCATCTCTAAAATGAAGCAATTTGCATCCCAAAAAGCTGAGAATTGTGGGAAATTAACGCCATTCCGGAAGGGTAGGCAACCCTGAGATAATAGCTCTTTAGCGCTGTGACCGCAGTCTTCCAGTTCTATTGTATGGCAGGGAACTCAGGCTAGGAATGTTGGTATCTGCTAGTAACATCTCATCTTTGCAACCCAAGTATGATACCTAGGGGACTATGGGCCTGATTCAGACCTGGTGGAGTGCGTAAATCGCTATTCGCCAGTTTCAGCACTTCTGTGTGCGCTGGATTGTGCAAGTGCGAACCCTGAGAGTGCATTCACACAGATCACCATTTCAGAGCCAGAAGGGGGCGCCATGAGTTGATGACAAGGCGGTTTTGTGGGACAATGCAAGCAGGGGGAGGGACGCATGACTGTGTGACATGACTGTGTGACCCAACGCGGGGCAGCCGGTAACGTGCGAGTGCTTCGCTGGGTAGTGAATCGTACTTTAGCAATGTGCCTGCAAAATGTTGTGGGCACATCGCAGGCCAGTTGTACAACCCCCACCAAACCTAACAGAGGTGGGAACGTTGGTTCCAGCTACAGACCAGTCAATTGTTCCGGTGACTGTGTTGCATTTGATCTCTATGAGCATTGTCCCTCGGGGAGAACTTGATCTGACAGCATCGAGATTGCCTTTATATCGTCATCTGCAGAGCAAACTGGGCACCAAGCGACCTCTGTCCGCAATATATGGCCATTCAGTTATTAGCCAAAAGTCACCATTAGCCGGTCACATGCGGTCATTGTCCGACTGGCCATATAGATGACAAGCATGTGCCAGACTAGGTGGCTGAATAATAACAGTTATTGTTACAGAAAATGTGTCAGCGAGTAAGGTGAATGACAACAGCCCTGAGAACAGCTGATTGGATCTCAGGGGAGAGATTTATCAAAGCTTGGAGGGAGATTAAGAGGACAGTTATTCAGGGGCAGAATTATTAAGTTTGGCGAAGTGATAAAGTGGCGGATGCATTATAACTGGAAAATCAGCTCCTAACTGTCAAGCTAGAGGGTGGATTTGAAAAATGACTTAGGAGCTGATTGGCTGCTGCGTTATCCCTGGCCACTTTATCACTTCACCAGGCTTAATACATCTGCCCCAAAGTGCCAACCAATCAGCATCTATAACTGTGACTGTAACAGCCAAGCCATAGTCTGTGTTTGAAAAATGATCGGAGCTGATTGGTTGGCACTGTTATGCTTGAGTGACAAGGCGGTTTTGTGGGACAATGCAAGCAGGGGGAGGGACGCATGACTGTGTGACATGACTGTGTGACATGACTGTGTGACCCAACGCGGGGCAGCCGGTAACGTGCGAGTGCTTCGCTGGGTAGTGAATCGTACTTTAGCAATGTGCCTGCAAAATGTTGTGGGCACATCGCAGGCCAGTTGTACAACCCCCACCAAACCTAACAGAGGTGGGAACGTTGGTTCCAGCTAGAGACCAGTCAATTGTTCCGGTGACTGTGTTGCATTTGATCTCTATGAGCATTGTCCCTCGGGGAGAACTTGATCTGACAGCATCGAGATTGCCTTTATATCGTCATCTGCAGAGCAAACTGGGCACCAAGCGACCTCTGTCCGCAAGATATGGCCATTCAGTTATTAGCCAAAAGTCACCATTAGCCGGTCACATGCGGTCATTGTCCGACTGGCCATATAGATGACAAGCACGTGCCAGACTAGGTGGCTGAATAATAACAGTTATTGTTGCAGAAAATGTGTCAGCGAGTAAGGTGAATGACAACAGCCCTGAGAACAGCCGATTGGATCTCAGGGGGGAGATTTATCAAAGCTTGGAGGGAGATTAAGAGGACAGTTATTCAGGGGCAGAATTATTAAGTTTGGCGAAGTGATAAAGTGGCGGATGCATTATAACTGGAAAATCAGCTCCTAACTGTCAAGCTAGAGGGTGGATTTGAAAAAGGACTTAGGAGCTGATTGGCTGCTGCGTTATCCCTGGCCACTTTATCACTTCACCAGGCTTAATACATCTGCCCCAAAGTGCCAACCAATCAGCATCTATAACTGTGACTGTAACAGCCAAGCCATAGTCTGTGTTTGAAAAATGATCGGAGCTGATTGGTTGGCACTGTTATGCTTGAGTGACAAGGCGGTTTTGTGGGACAATGCAAGCAGGGGGAGGGACGCATGACTGTGTGACATGACTGTGTGACCCAACGCGGGGCAGCCGGTAACGTGCGAGTGCTTCGCTGGGTAGTGAATCGTACTTTAGCAATGTGCCTGCAAAATGTTGTGGGCACATCGCAGGCCAGTTGTACAACCCCCACCAAACCTAACAGAGGTGGGAACGTTGGTTCCAGCTACAGACCAGTCAATTGTTCCGGTGACTGTGTTGCATTTGATCTCTATGAGCATTGTCCCTCGGGGAGAACTTGATCTGACAGCATCGAGATTGCCTTTATATCGTCATCTGCAGAGCAAACTGGGCACCAAGCGACCTCTGTCCGCAATATATGGCCATTCAGTTATTAGCCAAAAGTCACCATTAGCCGGTCACATGCGGTCATTGTCCGACTGGCCATATAGATGACAAGCATGTGCCAGACTAGGTGGCTGAATAATAACAGTTATTGTTACAGAAAATGTGTCAGCGAGTAAGGTGAATGACAACAGCCCTGAGAACAGCTGATTGGATCTCAGGGGAGAGATTTATCAAAGCTTGGAGGGAGATTAAGAGGACAGTTATTCAGGGGCAGAATTATTAAGTTTGGCGAAGTGATAAAGTGGCGGATGCATTATAACTGGAAAATCAGCTCCTAACTGTCAAGCTAGAGGGTGGATTTGAAAAAGGACTTAGGAGCTGATTGGCTGCTGCGTTATCCCTGGCCACTTTATCACTTCACCAGGCTTAATACATCTGCCCCAAAGTGCCAACCAATCAGCATCTATAACTGTGACTGTAACAGCCAAGCCATAGTCTGTGTTTGAAAAATGATCGGAGCTGATTGGTTGGCACTGTTATGCTTGAGTGACAAGGCGGTTTTGTGGGACAATGCAAGCAGGGGGAGGGACGCATGACTGTGTGACATGACTGTGTGACCCAACGCGGGGCAGCCGGTAACGTGCGAGTGCTTCGCTGGGTAGTGAATCGTACTTTAGCAATGTGCCTGCAAAATGTTGTGGGCACATCGCAGGCCAGTTGTACAACCCCCACCAAACCTAACAGAGGTGGGAACGTTGGTTCCAGCTACAGACCAGTCAATTGTTCCGGTGACTGTGTTGCATTTGATCTCTATGAGCATTGTCCCTCGGGGAGAACTTGATCTCACAGCATCGAGATTGCCTTTATATCGTCATCTGCAGAGCAAACTGGGCACCAAGCGACCTCTGTCCGCAAGATATGGCCATTCAGTTATTAGCCAAAAGTCACCATTAGCCGGTCACATGCGGTCATTGTCCGACTGGCCATATAGATGACAAGCACGTGCCAGACTAGGTGGCTGAATAATAACAGTTATTGTTACAGAAAATGTGTCAGCGAGTAAGGTGAATGACAACAGCCCTGAGAACAGCCGATTGGATCTCAGGGGGGAGATTTATCAAAGCTTGGAGGGAGATTAAGAGGACAGTGATTCAGGGGCAGAATTATTAAGTTTGGCGAAGTGATAAAGTGGCGGATGCATTATAACTGGAAAATCAGCTCCTAACTGTCAAGCTAGAGGGTGGATTTGAAAAATGACTTAGGAGCTGATTGGCTGCTGCGTTATCCCTGGCCACTTTATCACTTCACCAGGCTTAATACATCTGCCCCAAAGTGCCAACCAATCAGCATCTATAACTGTGACTGTAACAGCCAAGCCATAGTCTGTGTTTGAAAAATGATCGGAGCTGATTGGTTGGCACTGTTATGCTTGAGTGACAAGGCGGTTTTGTGGGACAATGCAAGCAGGGGGAGGGACGCATGACTGTGTGACATGACTGTGTGACCCAACGCGGGGCAGCCGGTAACGTGCGAGTGCTTCGCTGGGTAGTGAATCGTACTTTAGCAATGTGCCTGCAAAATGTTGTGGGCACATCGCAGGCCAGTTGTACAACCCCCACCAAACCTAACAGAGGTGGGAACGTTGGTTCCAGCTAGAGACCAGTCAATTGTTCCGGTGACTGTGTTGCATTTGATCTCTATGAGCATTGTCCCTCGGGGAGAACTTGATCTGACAGCATCGAGATTGCCTTTATATCGTCATCTGCAGAGCAAACTGGGCACCAAGCGACCTCTGTCCGCAAGATATGGCCATTCAGTTATTAGCCAAAAGTCACCATTAGCCGGTCACATGCGGTCATTGTCCGACTGGCCATATAGATGACAAGCACGTGCCAGACTAGGTGGCTGAATAATAACAGTTATTGTTACAGAAAATGTGTCAGTGAGTAAGGTGAATGACAACAGCCCTGAGAACAGCCGATTGGATCTCAGGGGGGAGATTTATCAAAGCTTGGAGGGAGATTAAGAGGACAGTGATTCAGGGGCAGAATTATTAAGTTTGGCGAAGTGATAAAGTGGCGGATGCATTATAACTGGAAAATCAGCTCCTAACTGTCAAGCTAGAGGGTGGATTTGAAAAATGACTTAGGAGCTGATTGGCTGCTGCGTTATCCCTGGCCACTTTATCACTTCACCAGGCTTAATACATCTGCCCCAAAGTGCCAACCAATCAGCATCTATAACTGTGACTGTAACAGCCAAGCCATAGTCTGTGTTTTAAAAATGATCGGAGCTGATTGGTTGGCACTGTTATGCTTGAGTGACAAGGCGGTTTTGTGGGACAATGCAAGCAGGGGGAGGGACGCATGACTGTGTGACATGACTGTGTGACCCAACGCGGGGCAGCCGGTAACGTGCGAGTGCTTCGCTGGGTAGTGAATCGTACTTTAGCAATGTACCTTCAAAATGTTGTGGGCACATTGCAGGCCAGTTGTACAACCCCCACCAAACCTAACAGAGGTGGGAACGTTGGTTCCAGCTAGAGACCAGTCAATTGTTCCGGTGACTGTGTTGCATTTGATCTCTATGAGCATTGTCCCTCGGGGAGACCTTGATCTGACAGCATCGAGATTGCCTTTATATCGTCATCTGCAGAGCAAACTGGGCACCAAGCGACCTCTGTCCGCAAGATATGGCCATTCAGTTATTAGCCAAAAGTCACCATTAGCCGGTCACATGCGGTCATTGTCCGACTGGCCATATAGAGGACAAGCATGTGCCAGACTAGGTGGCTGAATAATAACAGTTATTGTTACAGAAAATGTGTCAGCGAGTAAGGTGAATGACAACAGCCCTGAGAACAGCCGATTGGATCTCAGGGGGGAGATTTATCAAAGCTTGGAGGGAGATTAAGAGGACAGTTATTCAGGGGCAGAATTATTAAGTTTGGCGAAGTGATAAAGTGGCGGATGCATTATAACTGGAAAATCAGCTCCTAACTGTCAAGCTAGAGGGTGGATTTGAAAAAGGACTTAGGAGCTGATTGGCTGCTGCGTTATCCCTGGCCACTTTATCACTTCACCAGGCTTAATACATCTGCCCCAAAGTGCCAACCAATCAGCATATATAACTGTGACTGTAACAGCCAAGCCATAGTCTGTGTTTGAAAAATGATCGGAGCTGATTGGTTGGCACTGTTATGCTTGAGTGACAAGGCGGTTTTGTGGGACAATGCAAGCAGGGGGAGGGACGCATGACTGTGTGACATGACTGTGTGACCCAACGCGGGGCAGCCGGTAACGTGCGAGTGCTTCGCTGGGTAGTGAATCGTACTTTAGCAATGTGCCTGCAAAATGTTGTGGGCACATCGCAGGCCAGTTGTACAACCCCCACCAAACCTAACAGAGGTGGGAACGTTGGTTCCAGCTACAGACCAGTCAATTGTTCCGGTGACTGTGTTGCATTTGATCTCTATGAGCATTGTCCCTCGGGGAGAACTTGATCTGACAGCATCGAGATTGCCTTTATATCGTCATCTGCAGAGCAAACTGGGCACCAAGCGACCTCTGTCCGCAATATATGGCCATTCAGTTATTAGCCAAAAGTCACCATTAGCCGGTCACATGCGGTCATTGTCCGACTGGCCATATAGATGACAAGCATGTGCCAGACTAGGTGGCTGAATAATAACAGTTATTGTTACAGAAAATGTGTCAGCGAGTAAGGTGAATGACAACAGCCCTGAGAACAGCTGATTGGATCTCAGGGGAGAGATTTATCAAAGCTTGGAGGGAGATTAAGAGGACAGTTATTCAGGGGCAGAATTATTAAGTTTGGCGAAGTGATAAAGTGGCGGATGCATTATAACTGGAAAATCAGCTCCTAACTGTCAAGCTAGAGGGTGGATTTGAAAAAGGACTTAGGAGCTGATTGGCTGCTGCGTTATCCCTGGCCACTTTATCACTTCACCAGGCTTAATACATCTGCCCCAAAGTGCCAACCAATCAGCATCTATAACTGTGACTGTAACAGCCAAGCCATAGTCTGTGTTTGAAAAATGATCGGAGCTGATTGGTTGGCACTGTTATGCTTGAGTGACAAGGCGGTTTTGTGGGACAATGCAAGCAGGGGGAGGGACGCATGACTGTGTGACATGACTGTGTGACCCAATGCGGGGCAGCCGGTAACGTGCGAGTGCTTCGCTGGGTAGTGAATCGTACTTTAGCAATGTGCCTGCAAAATGTTGTGGGCACATCGCAGGCCAGTTGTACAACCCCCACCAAACCTAACAGAGGTGGGAACGTTGGTTCCAGCTAGAGACCAGTCAATTGTTCCGGTGACTGTGTTGCATTTGATCTCTATGAGCATTGTCCCTCGGGGAGAACTTGATCTGACAGCATCGAGATTGCCTTTATATCGTCATCTGCAGAGCAAACTGGGCACCAAGCGACCTCTGTCCGCAAGATATGGCCATTCAGTTATTAGCCAAAAGTCACCATTAGCCGGTCACATGCGGTCATTGTCCGACTGGCCATATAGATGACAAGCACGTGCCAGACTAGGTGGCTGAATAATAACAGTTATTGTTACAGAAAATGTGTCAGTGAGTAAGGTGAATGACAACAGCCCTGAGAACAGCCGATTGGATCTCAGGGGGGAGATTTATCAAAGCTTGGAGGGAGATTAAGAGGACAGTGATTCAGGGGCAGAATTATTAAGTTTGGCGAAGTGATAAAGTGGCGGATGCATTATAACTGGAAAATCAGCTCCTAACTGTCAAGCTAGAGGGTGGATTTGAAAAATGACTTAGGAGCTGATTGGCTGCTGCGTTATCCCTGGCCACTTTATCACTTCACCAGGCTTAATACATCTGCCCCAAAGTGCCAACCAATCAGCATCTATAACTGTGACTGTAACAGCCAAGCCATAGTCTGTGTTTTAAAAATGATCGGAGCTGATTGGTTGGCACTGTTATGCTTGAGTGACAAGGCGGTTTTGTGGGACAATGCAAGCAGGGGGAGGGACGCATGACTGTGTGACATGACTGTGTGACCCAACGCGGGGCAGCCGGTAACGTGCGAGTGCTTCGCTGGGTAGTGAATCGTACTTTAGCAATGTACCTTCAAAATGTTGTGGGCACATCGCAGGCCAGTTGTACAACCCCCACCAAACCTAACAGAGGTGGGAACGTTGGTTCCAGCTAGAGACCAGTCAATTGTTCCGGTGACTGTGTTGCATTTGATCTCTATGAGCATTGTCCCTCGGGGAGACCTTGATCTGACAGCATCGAGATTGCCTTTATATCGTCATCTGCAGAGCAAACTGGGCACCAAGCGACCTCTGTCCGCAAGATATGGCCATTCAGTTATTAGCCAAAAGTCACCATTAGCCGGTCACATGCGGTCATTGTCCGACTGGCCATATAGAGGACAAGCATGTGCCAGACTAGGTGGCTGAATAATAACAGTTATTGTTACAGAAAATGTGTCAGCGAGTAAGGTGAATGACAACAGCCCTGAGAACAGCCGATTGGATCTCAGGGGGGAGATTTATCAAAGCTTGGAGGGAGATTAAGAGGACAGTTATTCAGGGGCAGAATTATTAAGTTTGGCGAAGTGATAAAGTGGCGGATGCATTATAACTGGAAAATCAGCTCCTAACTGTCAAGCTAGAGGGTGGATTTGAAAAAGGACTTAGGAGCTGATTGGCTGCTGCGTTATCCCTGGCCACTTTATCACTTCACCAGGCTTAATACATCTGCCCCAAAGTGCCAACCAATCAGCATATATAACTGTGACTGTAACAGCCAAGCCATAGTCTGTGTTTGAAAAATGATCGGAGCTGATTGGTTGGCACTGTTATGCTTGAGTGACAAGGCGGTTTTGTGGGACAATGCAAGCAGGGGGAGGGACGCATGACTGTGTGACATGACTGTGTGACCCAACGCGGGGCAGCCGGTAACGTGCGAGTGCTTCGCTGGGTAGTGAATCGTACTTTAGCAATGTGCCTGCAAAATGTTGTGGGCACATCGCAGGCCAGTTGTACAACCCCCACCAAACCTAACAGAGGTGGGAACGTTGGTTCCAGCTACAGACCAGTCAATTGTTCCGGTGACTGTGTTGCATTTGATCTCTATGAGCATTGTCCCTCGGGGAGAACTTGATCTGACAGCATCGAGATTGCCTTTATATCGTCATCTGCAGAGCAAACTGGGCACCAAGCGACCTCTGTCCGCAATATATGGCCATTCAGTTATTAGCCAAAAGTCACCATTAGCCGGTCACATGCGGTCATTGTCCGACTGGCCATATAGATGACAAGCATGTGCCAGACTAGGTGGCTGAATAATAACAGTTATTGTTACAGAAAATGTGTCAGCGAGTAAGGTGAATGACAACAGCCCTGAGAACAGCTGATTGGATCTCAGGGGAGAGATTTATCAAAGCTTGGAGGGAGATTAAGAGGACAGTTATTCAGGGGCAGAATTATTAAGTTTGGCGAAGTGATAAAGTGGCGGATGCATTATAACTGGAAAATCAGCTCCTAACTGTCAAGCTAGAGGGTGGATTTGAAAAAGGACTTAGGAGCTGATTGGCTGCTGCGTTATCCCTGGCCACTTTATCACTTCACCAGGCTTAATACATCTGCCCCAAAGTGCCAACCAATCAGCATCTGTAACTGTGACTGTAACAGCCAAGCCATAGTCTGTGTTTGAAAAATGATCGGAGCTGATTGGTTGGCACTGTTATGCTTGAGTGACAAGGCGGTTTTGTGGGACAATGCAAGCAGGGGGAGGGACGCATGACTGTGTGACATGACTGTGTGACCCAACGCGGGGCAGCCGGTAACGTGCGAGTGCTTCGCTGGGTAGTGAATCGTACTTTAGCAATGTGCCTGCAAAATGTTGTGGGCACATCGCAGGCCAGTTGTACAACCCCCACCAAACCTAACAGAGGTGGGAACGTTGGTTCCAGCTACAGACCAGTCAATTGTTCCGGTGACTGTGTTGCATTTGATCTCTATGAGCATTGTCCCTCGGGGAGAACTTGATCTCACAGCATCGAGATTGCCTTTATATCGTCATCTGCAGAGCAAACTGGGCACCAAGCGACCTCTGTCCGCAAGATATGGCCATTCAGTTATTAGCCAAAAGTCACCATTAGCCGGTCACATGCGGTCATTGTCCGACTGGCCATATAGATGACAAGCACGTGCCAGACTAGGTGGCTGAATAATAACAGTTATTGTTACAGAAAATGTGTCAGCGAGTAAGGTGAATGACAACAGCCCTGAGAACAGCTGATTGGATCTCAGGGGAGAGATTTATCAAAGCTTGGAGGGAGATTAAGAGGACAGTTATTCAGGGGCAGAATTATTAAGTTTGGCGAAGTGATAAAGTGGCGGATGCATTATAACTGGAAAATCAGCTCCTAACTGTCAAGCTAGAGGGTGGATTTGAAAAAGGACTTAGGAGCTGATTGGCTGCTGCGTTATCCCTGGCCACTTTATCACTTCACCAGGCTTAATACATCTGCCCCAAAGTGCCAACCAATCAGCATCTATAACTGTGACTGTAACAGCCAAGCCATAGTCTGTGTTTGAAAAATGATCGGAGCTGATTGGTTGGCACTGTTATGCTTGAGTGACAAGGCGGTTTTGTGGGACAATGCAAGCAGGGGGAGGGACGCATGACTGTGTGACATGACTGTGTGACCCAACGCGGGGCAGCCGGTAACGTGCGAGTGCTTCGCTGGGTAGTGAATCGTACTTTAGCAATGTGCCTGCAAAATGTTGTGGGCACATCGCAGGCCAGTTGTACAACCCCCACCAAACCTAACAGAGGTGGGAACGTTGGTTCCAGCTACAGACCAGTCAATTGTTCCGGTGACTGTGTTGCATTTGATCTCTATGAGCATTGTCCCTCGGGGAGAACTTGATCTCACAGCATCGAGATTGCCTTTATATCGTCATCTGCAGAGCAAACTGGGCACCAAGCGACCTCTGTCCGCAAGATATGGCCATTCAGTTATTAGCCAAAAGTCACCATTAGCCGGTCACATGCGGTCATTGTCCGACTGGCCATATAGATGACAAGCACGTGCCAGACTAGGTGGCTGAATAATAACAGTTATTGTTACAGAAAATGTGTCAGCGAGTAAGGTGAATGACAACAGCCCTGAGAACAGCCGATTGGATCTCAGGGGGGAGATTTATCAAAGCTTGGAGGGAGATTAAGAGGACAGTGATTCAGGGGCAGAATTATTAAGTTTGGCGAAGTGATAAAGTGGCGGATGCATTATAACTGGAAAATCAGCTCCTAACTGTCAAGCTAGAGGGTGGATTTGAAAAAGGACTTAGGAGCTGATTGGCTGCTGCGTTATCCCTGGCCACTTTATCACTTCACCAGGCTTAATACATCTGCCACAAAGTGCCAACCAATCAGCATCTATAACTGTGACTGTAACAGCCAAGCCATAGTCTGTGTTTGAAAAATGATCGGAGCTGATTGGTTGGCACTGTTATGCTTGAGTGACGGGAGCGGGACGCAATATGTCATTCTTGATGTATTCTGTCCAGTGTGTCCCAACCTTTGAGTACTTCCTGTGACATACAGGGCCTGATTCAGAGGGGGTTAAATTGTTTGGCGCCCGTTTCCCCTGACTGAATCATGCTGGGAACATTCCCCAACGCTGCTTAGAATTTCAGGACAAGTCGGAACGGGTCGGTTGCAGTTCCCCATTTTCTTGTCCCATGTCACTCTGCAATCTCCTGCACAGATCAGTAAATGTAATGTCACATGGATATTTGTCACTGCCATATTGAGCCCAGTACATCCACCCCTGTACCTTCTGTAGCGATCGCTGTCTCTGCAGACTCCATGGTAACCAAGCTATTTCTCGACTCATCTTCCCACCCGGCTTTCGCTACTTGGCCTCACATAACATACAAGGTACTGAGACGCCTCCTGTTCACCATTTGGTGGTAAGAATAAGCGGTGGCACTGGGGATGGCTGGGATCGGCATCAGCTGCCGTATATTAAAGGCCTATTCATTTATAAGTCAGCTGTAAATGTACAACAGAGCACGGAATGATCTGGGAACTATTTACTTGCGTTTTACACAACAAAGCGGGAGAATCCTGGGAATACCTAAGTGCTTTCATTATCTAATGAGAGTGCGTCGTTGATTGGGCCAGGAGTATGTGGCAGGGATAGCATAAGGACACAGACGGTTTGACGGCATGGACAGCTCTGTGTCAGTTGCTGGCCATGCACCCTGTCCCTCTGACTCCCGTGAATAGACGCTGAAAACTGGGACAGTTGGGAAGTAAGCGATTCCTCTAAATCAGCTCCAAACACTCAGTTGGGTCTTGTCAGATCCACAGTGAGCTGAGCTGATCATAGTTGTAGGTAGAATATGGGGAGTATAACGTCATTTTTATTTTAACTGGGCTTCACATCTATAAGCTCCCACTTGGATCGATGACAGTAGGGTTACCGCTGCGCGGGGGGGGGGGGGGGGGGCTATCACCAGCAAAAGCTGGCAATACCCCATAGAAGCTTATGGGCTTCTTTTTGCTCTCCTCTCCTCGCCACCCCGACACCCGACGCCCATGCTGCTCCACCTCACCTGATGTCCGGGCAGCCTCCTGCTGTGCTTCCCGGACCATTGACCTTCTCCTCTTTAGCACCTTACTTCCCCTTCCGGGTGCAGGGAGGAGGAACTGGTGGAGTCCCTGCAAGCAACCGGGCACAGGAGGAGGAGCATGTCAGCCACTGGGTACCCGCTGATATGTCGCCAGCTGCTTCACAAAGGGAAGCTCGTAACGCAAGAGCTGCCCTTTGTGATAATAATCGCATATCTTAGTGCATATACGATGATTATTGATGCAGTAGCTGGCGATGTGCGGCAAACTGGGGCGGCGGATGTTATTGCATCCACCCCAGTGTGAGAATGTTGGTAGCAGACTAATGTCCCTTCCAAAATGGATGCCACCTCCTCTAGCATCCTTTATAGAAACATAGAATTTGACGGCAGATAAGAACCACTTGGCCCATCTAGTCTGCCCCTTTTTTTAAAATGTTACCTCATACCATATTTGATCCTTATTTTTTTGTAAGGATATCAATATGCAGAGCCGAATTTCCCATTAGGCACGTGAGGCACCGGCCTAGGGGCGGCACATGTTTAGAGGCGGCACTTGGATGCCTGTGATAGTACTGTCAGCCCAAAATGTACCAATAACTGCAAAATATCCACTGTACTGTACTATATTCCATCTTAAATAGAGTGTAAATGGATAGGACATGCAGATACTGCCCCTATAAACTGTCCTACTTAGTAAACATTATTGTTGTGCCTAGGGGCGCCCTCCTCCCTAAATCCGCCCCTGTCAATATGCCTATCCCAAGCATGTTTAAATTGTACTACTGTATTTGCCTCTACCACCTCCACTTATCTACTACCCTTTCTGTGAAGTATAAACGTGCGGCGAGGGGGCGATAAATAGTTAGTTACGCCCCTGCTCCAAAGTATACATATTAAGATATTTTAGTCTTTCCAGGTACGTTTTGTGATGTAGGCCATGCACCATTTTAGTTGCCCTTCCTTATAACTGTCTTCTATAAGGTGGTGGCCATTTTAAGAGGGACATTTTCAATGGGGGCAGGAGATGGGATTGCAGGTCCTGGCAGCAGTGTAACAATAGACCTCAAACGCCCACTGCTACCCAGCGTATCCAAGCGTCTATTGCAGGGGCTATTGTTATGCAACTAGACCGTATGGCTAGGAACTAGTCCTGGTGTTCTCATGGCTGAGGTGAGGAGAGCCCGAGCAATAATCCTGAGCGGTTTCTTGACGTTGTTTAATGTTCAACTGTTGTTGTTTTTAACTGTTCCTTTTCAGACCGCTTAGGGATATAGACTTTTGAATATTTGAAAGCACAGATTACAGTGCATCTGTTCCTGGCTGTATCTACGGATATACTATGTTAAATTAATATAAACAGGGGAGAGGTAAAGAAAGCAAAAGAAAGAATGCAGGTCAGATGAGGAGAGCGAGAGATGGCAAAAGCATACCATACCTCCCAACTGTCCAGCTTTTCGCGGAACAGTCCTGTTTTTTTTTTTTTTGGGGGGGGGGGGGGGGGGCTGTCCTACATCCTGCCCAGGACAGCAGTGTCCCATGGTGGTCGTAGTTAGGAGCCCCCCATGAATGCCACTGCTCTGCAGATTACATTGCGCTGGCTATGCCCCATATTGTGGGAAAAATGGGAGCATGGCTTGCGGCCGTGGCACCCCCGCAAGGTCACGCCCCCCTCTGCATAGGCCACACCCATTTTTGGCGGGTCCTGATTAGAGAAGTGCCAATACCTCCCAACTGTTCTGATTTTTATGGGACACCGTCTATTCACGGAGACAGAGGGATAGGGGGTTAGTCCAACAGCCCAACGAGCGCAAAAACGAGGCCTGGCACCACGGAAAGTGCTGAGGGACAAGGGGCATGGCCAACAGATCACAGAGCGCGAAAACAAGGCCTGGTGCCACGGAAAGTACTGTGATCATAGGCCATGGCCCCTTTTCGTTGTGCGTGCTGACGGTGCATGCATATGTCACACATAGAGCAAAGCAAAAGGTTAACATTGTCCGGGTCAACACACATATGTCAACATGAGGTTTTTTTACTATTTCATACTTTACCATCTACGTGGATTACTATTGGGATCGATACGCCACCATTGTACTTCCCCTGACACTTTTTGACTGAAGTATTTACAAAAAAAAACTGACACGTTCTTTTTTCTTTTATTGCTGAATACCACGGTCATAATTCACCACCATTTATCATACGGAGTCAAGCGCCATCAATACTATTCTTCTAGCAACATGCTGCACTGCTGGTGGGGCAGATGTAACATGTGCAGAGAGAGTTACATTTAGGTGGGGTGTGTTGAAACTAAAATCTAAATTGCAGTGTAAAAATAACGCACCAAACTCACAAATGTAACTCTCTCTGCACATGTTACATCTGCCCCACCTGCAATGCAGCATATGTTTGCCCATTTTGAGAACAAATTTGTACTGCGATGAGAGAGAGAGAGAGAGAGAGAGAGAGAGAGAGAGAGAGAGAGAGAGAGAGGAAAGCCGCCACCCAGACTGAAAAAATAAATACTCCGTGCGAACCTGTGAATGTATTGCAGATCGCTATCTACTCACAGATCCATACGCAAATCGCGGACACCCAGAAAACACCAGGCTTCCTGCCAAACAGCAGCTTCTTAATATGGAATTGTATTCGTTAATTGTGGCCAATGCGCCCGTGCACTCGTTGAATAATCTGCCATATTGTGAAGTCGCTGATACAGAGCCATTCTGAAATAACCCCAAGGTCACATTACAATAGATAAAGATATGTATGTGAATTGGCAGCACATGTTACAGCACAATACAAATGTATGCTCCACTAGCGTAGCTACGTTTTTGGCACCCCCCCGCCATTGGGGGGGGGGCGCCCCTCACCCCCCACCGCCGCCCCGCCAAGCACCCCTACCCCCCGCCCATGCAAACCCCCCCTCAATCGCCCACAGCCTTACCTATCGCGCTGGTCCTGGCGGCTCCGTTCTTCTGCTGAGGACCACCAGAAAATGGCCGCCCTCATACAGCAGACTGTGTGCTATATGGGGGCGGCCATTTTGTGGTGGTCCTCAGCAGAAGAACGGAGCTGCCGGGACCAGCGAGATAGGTAAGTCTGCGGGGGATTGGGGGGGGGGGGGTTTAACTATAGCACCGCAGCTCCTGGCGCCCCCACATGCACAGCGCCCCCCCACAGTGGCGGGGGCTGCGGTGCTATAGTTACGCCGCTGGTATGCTCAATTAGTTCAGTAATACCAATCAGGTGCATGAGGGAGGGGTTATAAGTAAAGGGGTTAGTAAGTAAAACAAGACATTGTTTTCCAGTCAGCTCACTGAACGGTATTAGTAACCAATCTTGAACACTACATGATAATAGAATTCAGATTGTTTTACTTACTCAGTATTAACCCCTCCCTCATGCACCTGAGTGGTATTACTGAACTAACTGAGCATCTACCTCTATCTGTATGTATGTTGTTAGAGGCAGAAGGGAGCCCATATTAGGAGGATATGTGGGTCCTGATATGCCACATGGAGTAGTCTGGGGTTGCTCCAAGGTAGGTAGCTCTTAGTTCAGATATATCAAGTAAGGAGCCATTATCATGTGGCTCCTTGCTGGTTAACCGTAGACCCAATTTAGGGTAACGGTGGTGTGGGGTGCGGTGCACCTGGACTGGTTGGGCTGGGTGGCTTTAGTGCGGCATGCCCTTACATTCTATTAACACTTTTCACTCACTAACACTATCTCTCTACTATTTTAATTACATTTCATTTTAAAAATGTATCTCTCTCTTTATACATAGCTTCGGCTTCCTATCACTAATATTTATTAACACTATAGTATCTCACTGGCATGCTGCGCTGGGCTTTCTAGCTTATGATAGTTTTTGGGGTGCCGCACCCTGCACCTAGATATAGCGCTAGGGAACCCCAATATACAGAGAAGCCTTGATGTGGCTTGGGGGCATATCATACACCTGCGCAGGTATATGTAACCAATATCTCTGAGTTCTATTATCATGTAGTGTTCTAGATTGGTTACTAATACCACTCAGTGTGCTGGGGGAAACCAATGTCTTGCAAGCTCTCATGGGCAGGGCCCTCTCTCCTCTTGTGCCTTTCCAAGAATATATAAACCACTGCCACCCTGATGATTGCTTCAGTGTCCTGTCCCCTGATGCAACTATCCATATTAACCATGTACTTGTCCTAAACTGTCTTGTGCTGTTATTCGTTATGTGTTTAGGTACTTGTGTATTTTGGCGGCGCCCATCGCATCGCATACCATAAGGCATACGATGGTATGCGATGCGATATCACGCGATATTGTACAATGCCATACAATTTTAAAATTGTATGGCATTGTATATGGCATACAATGCCATACAATGCGATGCGATTAAACATTGTATAAGCACCCTAATGGGTGCTTACAATGTTAAATGCACCCCCCCCCCCCCACCACCCCCCCCACTATAAACGTCAACCCGAAGTGTGGCGAGCGCAGCGAGCCCGCGAGGGGCGGCGGTACGCGTCCTCCGACCTTTTCATACCCCCACTATCCACGTTGGCGTGGAGTTGAGAATAGAAAGTGTGGCGAGCGCAGCGAGCCACCGAGCCCGAAGCGTGGCGAGCGCACGCGGATACCTGTGAAGGCCGCGAGGGGACTCCGATACCTGTGAAGGTATCCGCGTCCGCTCGCCATGCTTCGGGCTTGGTGGCTCGCTGCCCTCGCCACACTTTCTATTCTCAACTCCACGCCGACGTGGATAATGGGGGTAAGAAAAGGTCGGAGGACGCGTACCGCCGCTCCTCGCGGGCTCGCTGCCCTCTCCACGCTTCGGGTTCACGTTTATAGTGGGGGGGGGGGGTGGCGTGGGGGTGCATTTAACATTGTAAGCACCCATTACGGTGATAAAAGCACCCTTTAGGGTGCTTATACAATCTTTCATCGTATAGGGGCAAAAATCGCATCGCATGCCATCGGGTGCATGGCATACGATGCGATT
Organism: Crinia signifera; assembly: GCF_055691185.1. Lineage (NCBI taxonomy): Eukaryota > Metazoa > Chordata > Amphibia > Anura > Myobatrachidae > Crinia > Crinia signifera. The sequence continues at coordinate 31,812,909 of NC_139217.1, forward strand.
AAAACATTGCGCGATAGGAATCGTGGGCGCTGCTATAATACACAAGTACCTGTGTTTTTGATTATAACTATGCTCTGTAAAGCGCTGCGTAATTTGTGTGCGCTATATAAGAAACTGTTAAAAATAAATAAATAAATAATGATACAAATGTATACCTGCTCCTATATCTCCCTTCCTGCCAGCATGGCTATCCATCTGCTTGACAGATATGAATATTAATGAGTATTAATGAGCTAGGACAGCCCCTGCAGCGCAGGAGCATGCACACTGTGAGACATCATTACTCACACTCCTGTATTTATAGGGCAGCGCGTTATCCAGACGGCCACATACTGTGGGGAACTAAGCCAATATCAAACCCAGGAGAGACGTAAAGCACAATATGTGACATACACGTAGCAAGACTGCACTCATTGACAAGATGAGAATGGATGACAGGAGGACAGAGGGACCTAGTTCTGAGAGCTTACGCTCTAATGGGGCTATCATCAGCTCTCACCAACAGCTTATGTGACCCCTACGGTCGGTATTAGGGTCACAGAGAGCCTCCTGAGGGCACAGTTATAGGCTTTGACTAATGAGGTCACACCTGCATGCTAGGAACATTTTAATGAGGCGTCCCCATGAATTCCTCTGGGAATGCCGGTGTATACGCAGCCTAGCGTATACACCGGGTCTGAATAAGGCCCAGTGTTTTTATTTTATCGATGTTTGTGTTCCATTCTGACCTTCTGCTTTGGGTGTAAATTTACTAATGATCTGTTTTCTGTTCCTGACGATTTTGTGGCGAGTTATGAAAATCAAGTATTTACTAAAGGCAAAACCCACAAAATACCCTCAATATTCCCCAGAAATGTGGCTTCACACACAATAGACCCTCAAGTGGGCCATTAACACATCCCCATAGATATCAACAGAAGATGCTCTTTTACTAACAGTCGATTTTTAAAATTGACCAGTACAATTGATCATTTTCAATATAACTCCTGGATTATATACTGCAGGCAGGGCTGCCGCCAGGAATTTTGGGGCCCAGGACTGATTTTCAGTCTGGGCCGCCAACCACCTTCACCTCTTCTCCCCCCCTGCCCCCCCCTCCCCAATTACTCACCCGATGGTGGTTGCAGCGGCGTGGCGTCACCCTCCTGCATCCCCTCAGAGTCTTCTCGGTCGTGCATGCACAGTGCAGCCTGCAGAGCACCGAGCCTGGGACACAAAGGAGAGTGCCCGGGTGATGCTGATCGGCGCTCCCCCTCTGTGTTCTGGGCTGGGTGCTCTGTGGGCTGCCCTGTGTGGTGTGCGTACCTGCCTGGCTGGCTGGGGAGAGGGGGGGGTGGCGCTTTGGGCAAAATGAGCTGCCGGTGCCCTTCCAGAGGCCGGGGCCCTGGACAGCTGTACCCATGGCACCCCCTGTCGGCGGCCCTGACTGCAGGCAGGGTATCACCAAGGAATTTGCTAGGGCAGTGATTTGCTGCAGTCACTATGACTGCTATCTGGGCACAGCAGTCCCTGATTTCTACTCTCAGCAAACCTCCTTTTATTCCCCGTGCAGAGAACACTGTGTAACAGTAGTCTTCTTATCTCAGTGTCTGCTAATGCTTTGGTGTGAGCTGAGGGTGAGATTGCTTTATTAGTAATAGAAATTTACAGCAGATAACCACTTAGCCCATCTTGTCTTTAGTTAAACACACAAAAAGTACAATACAAAGTTTTCAAATCCATTTTTTTTAGCAAGAGATAATCATAGAAGGGAAAATTTACACAATGTTCAATTGCATTTCCAATTTATTTCATAGGTATCACATTTATTATCATTTATATCATGCTAAGAAGAAAATAAATATCACAGCAAATACGGCAGCACCTCTGGGCTTCTACCTTTTGCTGTGGCACACTGCTCCGCAGGGGCGGAGCACACTGCTCCGCCCCTGCTGATAAAGGGGAGCGTTCAGCAGCCTGGTCACAGTGATTGGTGTACTATATGTAGAATGAGACAACAACATTGTATCACTAAAAGTTATTTGGCATAAAAAAAAAAAATCCCATTTGTTGCAAGCTGACTGCCACGGTTGTTGTGTAAAGCATCTACATGTAAATTGACCCAGTTTGTCTGAATAGTCAGGATTAGGAATATGTTGCATAGCAAAGAATAATCTTTAGAAATAATGGGATATTTAAACACCATAATCCTGTTACATCTTAATACTTTGTATTCTTCTCAAGAGGATGATTGAGCTGGGAGGAAGAATGGATCAAGATATCATTAATTCTCCAACTGGTATCTAGAAGTCTGACGGACGTGCTGCACGTGCTGCAGAAACCACATTCCAGTTCTACACATAAAAGTCTGCTGCATTGCATTGAGGGTTAGGGTTAGGCTACAAGGGGGGAGGGTTAGGGGTAGGCACTAAAAGGGGAGGTTAGGCTGCAGGGGTTGGAGGGTTAGGCACTAAGGGGTGAGGTGGCTAGGCTGCTGGGGTTAAGAGGGTTAGGGTGCAGGGTAGGAGGGTTAGGCACTAAAGGGGGAGACTAGTAGAAAGAAAGACTGGCTGAGTGCTGGAAGTGGGCGGGCCCAGGACCGCTGGTCCTGGCAGAGAAGAGAGAGACTGGCTGGCTAGCTGACGGGAAGAAGGGGGTGGGGCTAAAGGGTGCTAACCTAGTCATATGGATGAGAGACAGTGAAATAAAGGTGTAGAAGGGCATGGGCTGAAGGGGGCTGGCCTAGTTCTATGGATGGGAAGGGGGTCTGCCAGAGTGAAAGAAAGGGGCGGATCTATCAGCAATAGCTGTGAACTATAGAGGAGTGGCCTCTCGTTAACCCCACTGCAGCTCACTGACCCCAGTCTGGGTGTCTTAATTTAATGAGTCACTAGATTCATCAGCGGCTGCAGGTTCTGTCACTGTCCGCCGGCCCTAGGCAGGCTTGACTGCCCCTAGGTGCCGATTCTTCTTAGGGGCAGACTGTGACATAAAGCCCCCCTGGTAGCCGCAGTCAACAGTCAGCACCCGCTCCGGCACTACCACTGACGGGCAGCTCAGTTCAGAAGTGCGGGAGCAGAGCTGTCTGCAGCAGGGGAGCTGACAATTGGCTGCCCCACTGATCACCAATGTTAAGCCAGCACCCACTCTGTCGCTACTGCTGATGGGCGGCTCGGCTTGCGGCTCATCATAGAAGTGCATGAACAGAGCCACCCTCAGCAGTGGAGCTGCTAATCGGGTACCCCACTCAGTGGCGTAACTATAGCGCCGCAGACGCTGTGGTAGTGGGGAGGCACTGAGAAAGTGTAGGCGCCGGGGGTCTGCGGGGCTATTGTTACGTCGCTGCCGCCTGCCACGTCTCTGGCCGGGACCTGAAGAAGATTTACTTGTCTGCGGTCCCGGCTCTCCTCCTTGCTCCTGCTGCTGTAAAAACTGACCTTTAAAAAATGGCTGCCCCCATACAGCAGACAGTTTTTGAGCATGCTAGAGAAGGCGGCGGCCTCCTCTAGCATACTTTAAAATGGTCTGCTATTAGGGGCCGCCACGGAGGGGGACACCGCATACTACTGAGGCTTTTGGGGGTGTGTGTGTGTGGGGGGGTTGGTGCCGAAAAAAATTGTTGGGGGGCGCGCGCTTAATAAGTGGCCCCACTGATCAGAAATGTTAATGGAGCTGCCCCAGGACTTTGCCGGGAGGGGAATCAGAGCTATATTATGAAGTGCATAAGAGAAGCACAGGGGAAGTGACTCCCTCTTTGAATTAGGGATGGCCATCGTTGCCATTACCATCGATGGCAATTTGGCAACTGGCCATCGATAGTGCTAAACTATGCAATGGATGACCATCGATATTTTTACATATTGATGGTCATCCATTGTTTGATTGATTGGACTGTGGGCCAATCAAAAATGGGGGGCGGGGCTTTGCGGGTGTCGGGGTGGAGCTATGCTCCATGTCCTGGCACTTTATAGCTTGCTTTTTCTGTCTGTGTACCTTATCTGCTCCCTCTTGCACAAAATACCTTGTCCTGGATCACAGCCACATGTAGACAGTGTCAGGGCTGGGGATATCCATGCTGGCAGTGGTGGTGCTACAGCGCTACCTGCTGGTGCCCTGGTTACTAGGTTTGATTCCACGTGTGGCATTTAATAGGGCCTTGAGGCACAAGGCCTTCTGTCTGTGGGCTCCCTGCCTCACTTGGAATGGTACAGCCATGCCTGTTACAGTTGGCCCACCATTTCTGCCCTCTCTGTTAACTAATCAAGGCTCACTCCTTGTCGCCTCCCTGCCTACTGGCATAGCCGGGCCCCAGTCTGAGCAGCCTTGCTTACAGGACCTTATGCCTCTTAATTTTACCATGAGTTTACCAGCGATGTTTTTGTCGCTGGTGGGTCATCAGTTTGCAGAATACATGGTCGTTTACCTCTCCTCAGACCGCTGGGCACCTAGTTGTTTATACAGGTCTACAGTAGTTTGGTTTCCAGGCTTTTCCATTGCAGCAGGCTGCATATAAGAAATATGCCCCTTACAAGGGGTTACAGGGTGCGTCTTACACACCTGCGTTGGCTGGCGCATCCCCGCTGCAGTCCCCCGTTTGGTAGTCTTGCTCACTCTCAAGCTTTTCTGGGCTAGTTTTCCTGCAGCTAGGGTCTCTACACATTCCCCTAGTTTCACAATGCCCCCCTGAGGGCCGTGGGTCAGTCGAGGTGACCTCCCACCATTTTGTTTCCCAGGGTGTTTAACGCTGTGAGGTCTCATGTCTGTGTTTCTTCTAAGGTCACAGTTGGTGCGGGTCGTATTTCCTCTGCGGCTGAGCCGTCACTACTGGATGTCGCTCCGATGGGATCTTAGGTGTGTTCATCGATTCGGTGCTGTGGCTGGGACATCTCAAGAGCAGGGGATTCTGGAGTCCAGCAGTCCATCTGGTATTGAGGTTATGTCAACGAGGTCCTCACAAGAAGATGAGCGGGATGTTCTGCTTGCCGCGACAGAGTCAGTTGGGGTAAGAATGGTGTCAGCACCAGACATGGCAAGCGGGAGTTTCAATGGCGGCCCGCACAGAAAACGATTGAGCGGCCTGGGGGGCACATGGCACCCTGCCCAGCCCGCCTCTGTCGGTTATCCACCTTGGTGGTAACAATTTGGTCAGAAGGACCGGCATCGGCCTCATTCTACAGATTGAGGCTGATTTGTCCTGTTTGGTTTCGCGCTGGCCAGGGTTGCAGGTGATATAGTCCGACGTAGTGCCCCGATTTCACTGGCGGGGCTGTCATGACGCAGCAGACATAGATGGGGCCATGTGGAAGGTGAAACATGCGGTTTCTAAGCTGGTTGTGTCCTTGGGCGGTAGGGCAGTTCGGTATCCTGCTCTTGGCAGGAGAACCCGCAGTTTTTACAGGCTGGACGGGGTCCATTTGTCGGACCCTGGCATGGCCGTTTTTCTGCAGGACCTTTTTTCTAGCTAGGTTTTGTCTAGGGTAGGTTAGTGTAGCATAGGTTTTATTTGTTTAGCGTGGCGGGCCTTGGTTTCTCACGGTTACCCTGAGGGGTGTTTTGGAACCTGGGCTGTGGCAAGAAGGCGCTCTCGACCAGCGGTCAGGTGAGGTGTCAGGTGGTCGCTTGCGGTATTGCCCCCACCCCCTTTGCCAGGACGGCTGGTGAGTCCTGACTCAATGTGGGACGTTGGACATTTCCTGGAAGCCATGCCATTGAAGGGGTGAGGAATCCGTCACAGCACGAGTTGTACCTCACGATAGGGGGTGTTATGGATTGGGGCGTTTCAGTCTGAGCCATATTTAGCACCCCGGACTGGAGCTGGTCTCAAGCTTTCTTTGCCATCCCTTTTACAAATATGGGTCATACCATTTTAAATAAATATATATGAACATTTAAACTTATGCAGTTGGTGTCTGTGTCTTTATTTTAGAATAAGATGTACGTGTGAGTCATTTCTAGGCCTTATAAAGTTAAGTAAAGGTAAAAGGTCAATCAGTATAATTCAATAGGCGCCTTATAGGAGCAAGAGACAGGAACATATTGTATTTGTGCAGAACTTGTCCCTATTTGGAACTGTAAAAGGTACAGAATGCAGCATCAAATTCCATGTAGGCAAACCAGGTTCGGGCTTGCAGGTTTGACATATTATCCTGTACAAGCTGATTTATCCAGGATGCAGTGGTAGAGTGACACAGAGTGCCCTCATTAGTGTATGGAAGATCACATTCACTATAATGAGTTTGTCCATAACCTGTGTACACTAAGGGGCCCATTTACTACTAAATATTTGTGACTAATTCTCTGAAAATACCTCTTTTCAGGGCTTAGGTGCAAATATTAAGTACCCCCTGCATGTATCCAGGGCTGCTGATTTATGCCAGGCCCTGGTAAAATGTTGGGGCGTGGCCTAATTGTGGGAGGCGTGGCCACCTCCTGCAAAATGTTTAAGGTGGGTGAAAAACCACTCTAATGTTGGAGGGGTGAGTGTTATTCCCCCCCCCCCCCACCTCAGCGCGCCAGCAGCAGCACACACCTACAGCAGGCTCTGCATGAGCTCTGTCTACAGCATGTAGGTGTGTGCTGCTGCTGCCTGGGAGGGACGGAGGGATGGGGGGGGGGGGGGGGGGCAGACCAGGGCCCCCTCCAGGCCCCTCAAGCAAGCCTGGGCCCGGGTAATTAGAATCCCCCACCCTCTCGGCGGCCCTACATGTATCATGGAGGGACCACAGCAGCAATCTCAAATCCCTGCTGCGATCCCACCAGCCGCATCCCTTATAGGTTTCTATAGGGGGGGGGCGATGTTGCCCGGTGTATCAATATCATATCAGGGTCCCTGGGCTACCGCCATTCTGGCATTGCCGTAGCCCATTGTAGCCTATTGGCTCTGGCGATGTGGTCAGTGGGGCTGGGGGGGGGGGGCACTGACAGCGCAGTGCACAGAATCACCTGACCAGCAGACCGCAGGGACATACATTTGGGATAAAGGATCACATTTTGCGCTGTGATCCAGATCACATTGCAATGTGATCTTGCTGTATATTAAATGAGCTGCCACCACATCATGCAGTGTAAGGGACAGAGCGGAGCTGCCACCACACCATGCAGTGTGAGGGACAGAGAGCGGAGCTGCCACCACATCATGCAGTGTAAGGGACAGGGCAGAGCTGCTGCACATGCCTAGAGTACCAGCTTCTTCTACCACATTTACTGTATGTGTGGGTCTGAGCCCTCAAACATTGCAATGGACCAGAGAGCAGCTGCCAGGAGGAAGAGACAGGTGCCTTACCATGAAGTGGGAGACCGTGAGCTTAGAAAGTGCAGTACTGGTTCTATTATGTTTGTGTATTTAGTAGATGTTTAACCTTTTCCTGACCACTTATCCTATTTAAATGTTTGGAACAGCCCATACTATAGCCAGGGATGGGCAATAAGTGGCCCTCAAGCTGTTGATGAGCTACATATCCCAGCATGCCTTGCATCAGTTTCAGCATAGCCAAATAGCAAAATTAAGGCAAGGCATGCTGGGATGTGTAGTTCATCAACAGCTGGCAGGCCGCTTATTGCCCACACCAATGCCACAGGCACAGAGGGGTGTACACCTGGTGATGTTGGATACCGATGGTAGTTGATAACAGCGTGGACTCTCTGAAGGTGATTGGGAAGATATGGTACTTGAGGAAATAAAAGTATAGAAGAACAGCAACAAACTTTTAAATCAGCAGATGCAAACAGCAGCAGGTAATCAATGAAATCGATGCTAGGAAAGTTAGAGTACGGCGCTGGAAAGATATGCCTTCAAAGCTCGTGGTCGATGGTAAGGACCGATGCTTGCAATGGATAACTTGAATAGTCAATGATAACAATCGATGAGGACAATTAAAGATGACTCTTGATGGTGACAATCGATGATGACTAACGATGTTGACAGCCAATGTTGACTATCGATGATGACAGTCGATGGTGACAATCAAGGAATCTATTGATGGCAGTCAATGGTTACAATCGATGAGGACCATCGATGATGACTATAGATAGAAACAGTCGATGATGACAATCGATGGTGACTATTGATGGTGACAATACCTATTGATGGTGACAATTGATGGTGACAGTCAATGATGATAATCGATGACGTCAGTCGATGGTGACAACAGAGGAGGACTATTGATGATGACATTCGATGGTGACAATCGATGATGACCAAAGATAGTAACAGTCAAAGGTGACAATCAATTTTGAGTCGATGACAATCAATGACAAATACTGATGGTGGCAATCAATGATGACTATCGATGGCTATCGATGGTGACCTTCAATGATGACAATCAATGATAACTATCAAAGGTGAGTCGATGACAATCAAAGACAAATATTGATGGTGGCAATCAACGATGACTATCGATGATGACAATCATGATGACTATCGATGGTGACACTAGCTATTGACAATCGATGGTGACAGTCAATGATGACAATCATTGATGACAATCGATAGTGACTATCGATGACATCAGTCGATGGTGACAATTGAGGATGACTATTGATGACAGACGATGGTGACAATCGATGAAGACTAATGATAGTAACAGTCGAAGGTGACTAAAGATAGTGACAGTCGATTTTGAGTCGATGGCAATCAATGATGACTATCGATGGTGACAATAGCTGTTGACTATCGATGGTGTTAATCGATGACGTCTATCGATGATAGCTATCGATGGTTATAGTCGATGATGACTATCGATGGTGATAGTCGGTGATTACTATTAATGATAGCAATCGATGGCGATAGTCGGTGATGACTATCGATTATCACTATCGATAGTGACAGTCAATGATCACAATCAATAATAACTATCAATGATGAGTCGATGACAATCAATGACAAATATTGATGGTGTTAATCGATGATGACTATCGATGGTGATAATCGATGATGACTATCGATGGTGATAGTCAATGATGACTATCGATGGTGATAGTCGAAGATGACTATCGATGGTGATAGTCGAAGATGACTATTGATGGTGATAGTCGAAGATGACTATCGATTATCACTATCGAAAGTGACAGTCAGTGATCACAATCAATAATAACTATCAATGATGAGTCGATGACAATCAATGACAAATATTGATGGTGGCAATCGATGATGAATATCGATGGTTACAATAGCTGTTGACTCGATGGTGGTAACGATGATGACTATCGATGGTGATAGTCGATGATGACTATCGACGGTGATAGTCGATGATGACTATCGACGGTGATAGTCGATGATGACTATCGATGGTGATAGTCGATGATGACTATCGATGGCGATAGTCGATGGGACTATCGATGGTAATTGTCGATGATGACTATCGATTATCACTATCGATAGTGACAGTCAATGATCACAATTAATAATAACTATCAATGATGAGTCGATGACAATCAATGACAATATTGATGGTGGCAATCGATGATGACTATCGATGGTGAAAATATCTGTTGACTATCGATGGTGAAAGTCAATGGTGACAATCGATGATGCCTATCGATAGTGACAGTCAACGAGACAATCAATGACAAATATCGATGGTGACAATAGCTGTTGACTATCGATGGTGACAATCGATGACTATCAATGATAACTATCAATTGTGAGTCAATGACAATCAATGACAATTAATGATGGTGGCAATTGATGATGACTATCGATGGTGACAATAGCGGTTGACTATCGATGCTGACAATCGATGGCTATCGATGGTGACAATCGATGATGACAATCGATGATGACTATCAATGGTGACAGTGGATGACAATCAATAATAAATATCGATGATGACAATTGATGATTGAGGAGCGGACAGACGACTTTGAAGAGAGAAAATGCAGAATTTCGCTGGAAATAAGAGGAGCCTTCATCGACACTGGAGGAATCCAGACCATGTAGCAGGATGGCGAGTGCACACAGAGCATACTTGCCTACCCTCCTGGAATGGCCGGGAGGCTCCTGAAAATCGGGTCCCCTTCCCGGACCCCCGGGAAGGTAGGCAAGTCTCCTGCTTTCCCCCCGCATCCCACTTACCCGTAGCACCAAGTCCAGGCTTATCCAGGAGAGGAGAGAATAAAAGTCGGTAAGTACAGTATGACACAGAGACAGCAGGATCTCACTGGCGCTCTGGCGGTATGCAGCCTACGCTGGAAACAGCATTGTACTGGCGATTTCCTAGGGCTCATCCCACTATACTTATAGGGAGGGCTGCATGGGGATTGGCTAGAGTCTGTGATGTCAGAAACAAGAAGCCTGTGATGTGAGTCAGGAGAGAGCGTAATAGTATGGACCAGACACTGGGCTGACAGTGCATGTGTATCTGTATTCACCCTCATGGCATACTTGCCTACCTGACCCTCTCCATGAGGGAGAAAATGCTCTGTTCTTGGTAATGTATGATTGCCATCACCTGTGGGGAGCTAGGTAAAGGCGTTTCACCACAGGTGATGGCAATCATACATTACCAGGGAAGTCCAGGAACAGAGGAGGTTATTCTAGTCCATTCTTTCTGACAAAATCCTTCTTAGATGGACAAAACTATGTGCACTGCGGGTGGGGCAGATGTAACTTGTGCAGAGAGAATTAGATTTGGTGGGGTTTTACTTCAAAGTGAGATCTATATTGCAGTGTAAAAATAAAGCAGTCAGTATTTTCCCTGCACAGAAACAAAATTACTCACCCAAATCTAATTCTCTCTGCACATGTTACATCTGCCCCCCTGCAGTGCACATGGTTTTTTCCATCTAAGAAGGATTTTGTCAGAAAGAATTAACTAGAATAAGGCCCTCTGTTCCTGGACTTCCCTGGTAATGTATGATTGCCATCACCTGTGGTGAAACACCTTTACCTAGCTTCCCTCATGGAGAGGGTCAGGTAGGCAAGTATGTCTCCTGGGTGTGCAGTGCAGAGCAAGCCTGAGATACTTGAGAGTTAGGAAAGTGTTTCTAGAGCCCCATACACACGGGGGAGATATATTGCTCTGTGTGACTCCTGTTCATCAGCAACCAGAGATGGTCGCTGATGAAGAAGAAACTGCCGGGTGGAGGCCGGCAGTGGAAATCAGCTGGTTGCAGAGCATGTTCCTGCGACCAGCGATCACTACAGGGGTAAAAACGGGAGCGCGCACCCGGCGATATATCGCCTGCGCACACTCCCATCGCGGGCAATATGGTCGCTCAGCGACCATATTGCCCGCGATATTATACAAAATCGCCCCCGTGTGTACGCACCTTTACACCCCGACTCATGACAGCATGCAATGCAATGACCATCAATGTCTTTCAGCTATCATTGGTCATTTATTTTATTTGACTATTTGGCCTGCGGGAACATGGGGGGTGGCCGGGGCTTCATGGGTGTCAGCTATGCTCCGGGTCCCAGCTACTTGAGGGGCAAAAAAAACTATTTGTTTATGCTTGATATTAATGGAGGGAAATCATCTGGTTCTCTCCCATCGATGGCAAAACTACTCTACATCGGCCATAAATCACTGATGATTTTGAAGGTCAATGGCCATCCCTAACTGTTACTGTTAAAGCACTGAGACAACAAGAAGAGCTACCCTTGCAAAAGTTGTAGCCAGGGGCAGGCTATGCCAGGCTGGGCTGGTCATCCTGTGACAGGAATCCCCCACGATAATGTAAAACCAGCTCTTCTCTGTGCAGTACAGCCTGATAATCGAGGCTGCTGTTTAGCAGGTAATGGGTATAACCCGCAAATGGACAGGACCCCGGATAGGCTTCATTAATCAAACTGTGCCATTCCAGAGCTCGGAGTATCTCATCCACGGGAGTGTTTTATCTGGTGGGAGCACCTGTGACACCTGTCACTAGAGCACGGGTGGCCAAACCTGTCCTCAAGATCTACCAACGGTGCATGTTTTCCAGGCAACCTGTGGATCTATAATAGGAATGAATGCAGCAGGTTTGAAAATGTGACAGTTGGTAATGACTACACCTGTGCACCAGCTAGGTAACCTGGAAAACGTGGACCGTTGGTAGATCTCGAGGCCACCCCTGCACTAGAGAGATAAGGAAGGAGAGATTCCAGCCTCTCTATATGGTCTGGAGATGTAGTAAAACTGGGAACTCCACATCCCAGCATGCCCTGATACAGTTTTGCTATATGGCTATGGTAAAACTGTTGCAGGGCATGCTGGTATATGTTGTTCAACAACAGCAGGAGAGCCAAGGTCCCCCATCCCTGGTCCGGACAATACGCGGAGCCCTTGGACACTACAGTACTAGTTCCGGAAGGGTACAGTTTGATGAACGGAGCCTGTCCGGTCCGGCACTCAGGGGACCATTCCGGTTCCATTTTTTTTACCTAGTCCCTGATTTGCACTGATAATGGCCCTTCTGTGGCATTGTGTGCCTGTCTAATAGTAAAAATGACATTGAATATTATTGTGGCACTACAAGACTCAGCAAGGCCTGTCAGCTACTGAAAGATTGCGGCTTTGCACCTCATCCCAGTGGTCTCTCTATTTCCTTTGTGTAATGGAGTAATTTGTAAATGATCTTTATTAATCCAGAAGCTTTCACTTTCCCTCCTCGTTCCGTTACATGATACCCATTAGCTTAATTAAAGTTGTAAGAATTTAAATAACTGCTTCCAAGGCTAGAACAGCAAGGCGTGTTGGGATCAGATGCATTGTGGGCAGATTTACATCTCAGACACGTTCCGTCAGTAATTCCAGTGAAGGAACAGGTTGTGCAATAACGACTTCTTAATTAAATTGAGTAAAGAAAAGGTTTTCTGATGGAGGCTTTGCAATGGAGGATGAGGGCAGCTTTGTGTGGGAGAGCAAAGGCTTCTAATTTTAGGACGGTTTAATTACACCTTGCTAATGATCTATACATTGATTTTCATTGTATGAAAGGAGCTCTAAGCTCAGAACCGGGCACTGTAATTCTAATTAGTGACACGGTAATTAGTATTTGGAGTCGTCAGAAGCGATATCTGTGGTAACTTCACAGTGTGTTAAATCTTTTCACTGGCAATTAGAAATTATATTTATACATCTTTTCCCAGCAAGTGTTATTTCATGCTTACATAATCAAATACACCATTATCAAAGACACAAATTAGCCTAATGCTTTGGTGGAAATTCTGTCGCCAGTGATGCTGGCACTGTGATACGTTGGACTATAAGGACACGCCGGGGGCAGGGCCGGGCAGCGGCTGACATAGTGTTCAGCGGCTGCTGCCCGGCCCCGGGAGACAGCATGGTGGGTTTTTTTTAGGGAGCGCCCCCCTAAAAAACTCGCCCAGTGGGGAGCTCTCCCTAAAAAAACAAAAAACACCACTCAAGCGGTTAATATCATAATAGGGACAAGGTTTATAGTGCGGGATGTATTAATATACATCGCCACCCTTCGCCTGACAGCTGCCGCATATGTACTAACCTATGCGGCTAGCATCGGGTTGCGGTGACGGAGACCCCCGCGATACCTGTGATGTGGTCTGCGGGGTCTCCGTCACATCCGATAGGCTTCTATTGGGTATCGCCACCCAGAGGGTGAAGACTGGGTGGACGGGTATTGGTACATAGGAAAATGCGGTAAAACCCCCGTTTTACCGCATTTTCCCATTAGTACATCCCGCCGTTAGTGACAGATAGGAAAGCCCCAGCTCCCATCTGTGGATTCTGTATATTGCATAATTGCTGTGCATTTATTACACAGGAAGTGCCTCTGTAGCCACTGTTTAGCATGACTGCAGCTAGTAAAGACACACTTCTGCAGCTCCACAGAATTCTGTAGTAATTTGCACACAGAGCCCTTTACAGTTGTTATTGTTATTACTACTACCATTAATACTATCACTAATATTATTATTAGTACTATATTTAACTTTACAGATCTATTTTGTTAAAATAACCCTCACTGTTTACTCCCGCACTGCCTATTTGCAAGCTGCAACTTGATAAGAAAATTACGTTAAGAAATGAGGAAACGTGGACTGAAACACACAGAGCCTAAACAAATACATTAAACATGAGTGCACCTGCATGCCGCATAATAAATCACATTGTCTGGCATTACAAAGGACACAATATAATACATGTGCTCCACCCAGGCACATTACAAAACTCAGCTGTAAGGGCTCCTGATCTCTTGAAATATTTTTAGTTCACATTTCTCAAGACACGGACAAAAGTACAGCTGTGACCAAGAGACCTCAGCACAGAATGCTGAGGGAGATTTCTTTATATACCACAAGCTACAATTAAACCAATTGTTATATTCTCGTCTCTGCTCTTAAAATAGCACAGATTGTCCACGTAACACCGTTCACTGCAATAAACTCTGCTCCACCTGCAGCAATACTAGCATCCTCAGGGACCTGACAAAATTGGAGCAGGGAGTGGCCATAGCACAATGAGATGTGGGAACACCCCGGGGAAGGATGGTGGTGCTCGGGGCAAGATGTAGGGTGCGATTTTTAGGTGTGTTAAAAAATTGCAAGAAATCGCACATGTCACACTTGCGATTTTTACCCGAAAATCACAGATGTAATAGGGTGTGAATTTTTAGATAAAGTCAGAATTCGCATGCGATTTAGTGCGATTTTTAGACACGTGCGGTTTCTAGTAATGAAAATGTGCAATTTGCTAGAATGGAAGTGTGCAGATTTTTTTTTTTTTTTTTAAATGGCGTGGGGTCCCTCCAAGCAAAACCAGCCACAGGCTCATTGAGCTGGACCTCGTTCCAAAAATACAGGGACAAAAAGTGTAAGAGTCCCCCATATTTCTGACACTAGCCTCAGACTCTTGAACTGGTCCTGGTTCCAAAAATTCAGGGGACAAATAAAATGGGGGTCCCCCATATTTTTGAACCAGCACTGAGCTCCAACAGCCAGCGGTGTCATGTCAAAGCCGGGAGACACTTTTTACATAAGGTCCCCCAGTACAACGTGGCTGGTCAGCCCTGGACGGAGTACCTGGGGGAGTGGGGACCCACCAATAAAGGGGTCCCCCGGGTTTCACCCATAGGTGGGCTGAACCTGGGGCTATCCCCAGCATCCCAGGGCAGTGGACACTGGGCTGATGTGTGTAAAAATTTGAAAAAAAAAAACATAACTTTTTACAGGAGAACAACAAGACCCAGCATGGGGGGGGTTGTTCCACCACACCCAATGGTAAGGTTTAACTAGTTCAGCTCTGCCTTGGCCCTGGCACAGTAATTCTAGCAGAAATGCATTATAGTTACATGGGGGTAACAAAAACCCTGCCACTGGCCCTGGATCTGCCTAATTGGGGGGGGGGGGGGGAGGGGGGTAATTAGGTGGCAGACGAAAAGAAATCCCCCCACCTCTCCAGGACCACTTTAAGCCAGGGGGTTGCCTACATCCCTGGAAAGGTGGGCAATACTCCTAGATTCAGCAGGACCCCCCACATCTCCCCAATTAATGTGATTAGGGGGCTAAGGGTGAGATGTACTAAAGGGAAAATGCGGTAAAACCCCCGTTTTACCGCATTTTCCTATGTATTATTACCCGGCCGCACCGTTATCGCAGGGCAGGGTATCGCCACCTTTGGGTGGCGATACCCTATAGAAGCCTATGGGCTTCTTTTCGCCACCCGCAGTGTCGCCGCAACCCCGCCGCCCCCCCTTTCCCCCCTCCCTTGGGCTTACCTTCTTGCAGGTCCTCCTGGACCCCGGAAGGTAAGCCCTTCCTCCCCCTATCAACGCAGCCGGACGTCCTTACTGCTGCAGGGGGAAGGAGGAGGCGCCGGGGACAGCCTGCTTAGCTGTCCCGGCATGTAGGCAGCAGAAGCCGGCTGGGAGGTGACGGAGACCCACCGCAGACCAGAGTACAGGTATCGCGGGGGGGGCTCCGTTACTGCACCGCGATGCCAGCCGCATATGTTAGTACATATGCACTGGCATCGCGGCGGGGGGGGGGGGGGGCGCGAAGGGCGGCGATGTATTTTAATACATCTCGCCCTAAATATGCTGTGGGGCGAAATATGCAAGTAGCGTCATTTTAACCCCGCAACCCCCCCCCCCCCCCCTAAGTGCTGCTTACAGTCTCCTCTCCGAGCTTCTCCCAGAGAGGAAACTTTGAATTTAGGCAACTCGTAGTTCACCTGTAAAAGGAATGTGTAAAGAATGAGGCAGACTCCCAGAGAAATGTAATTTTAATAACAATACTCTCCTGGTCCGTCCAGCAATGTCCTCCTTCCGCTGCTCACTAGCTTCTGCGAGCCGCTACACTGTAGCAGAGACGGAGAACCAGTGACATCACCGTGTCCCTGTCTCTGCACCAGTGTGGAAGCTGTAGCGGCTGTGAGAAGCTGGTGAGCAGGGGGTCCGGACCTGCGTAAATTCGCACATACACATGCGCAGTCCCGCACCATCAAAAACGATAAAGTCAGGCCCAAAGTTACTCTCCCCCAGATGTATCAAGCTTCAAAAAGTAATTAAATGGAGAGTGATAAACAGCCAACCAAGCGGCTCGTAACTGTCATGTTACAGGCTGGGGTTAAAAAAATGACAGTTAGGAGATAATTGGCTGGTTGTTTATCACTCTCCACTTTTTGAAGCTTGATACATCTGGCCTTATCTCTCTCTCTCTCTCTCTCTCTCTCTCTGTAAAAAAACATCTGATTCTAGGCATTAAAGAACCCTGGGTATTGAGCAACACATCCTCAGTTCATTACCACAGTAGCTATGCAATTATATGTTGCAATGTTGCGTACACCTGTTATTACCAAATCCCTGTATTTCCTCCTTGTGTTATTCTGCACAGTGCACTAAATAAAATAAATGTTTGCAGTAATTGCAAATCTACTTCCCGTTTTACCCAGGAGCTCAGGGCACCATCCTAATTTACGGTACGTGGGTGATTGAGTTTCCGGTGAAGTTCCGCTGGGTGCCACCAGTAACATTGGGAGGGCTTTGCGCAAAAAAAGTATCCCTGCTCATGAAAATGACCAAAGGTTCCTTGAAATGGTGGCGATGTGTCTCTTTCAGGACATCGTCAGCCTCGTACAGAACTCTCTTCTCCGCAGTAACCCACACGTCAGACATTGCCTTGTGGATATTACAGGGCTGCCTTTATTCTGATTGCTGATGTTTCTGATTCCCCACAGAAATGACCTTTCTCAGTGCTTGCTGGTGAGAGGGATATAATTTCATTTTGGAACCCCTAAATTGCATAATGCTGCCCATTAGTGATGTGCGGTGAGGCCGATGAGACAGGATATATCTGTTTACTTGTATTTATGTTGGAAAAACTTAGATGTTGATAACTTACCACACATCCCTGCTATCAGGAACGTGTGGTGAGGTAAATGGCTATGGAGTTTCTGGCAAGTACCAGAGCCAGATTTTCACACTATAGGAGCCATGGGGTGCATGGAATCATGGAGTTTTTATAAGAGATGTGCAGAAAAGGTAGTCAGGGGAGGCACTGCCTCACCTGCCATAGACTTTTTACTCCAGAGACTATAAAAATGATTACAATAATAAAAAGAAGATTTTTTAAAATATATCCTTTGTATTTTTGACATACTTTATAAACTCCAAACTCCAGCGTATACATTAGTATGACAGGAAAGGCTGAGCCTTACCCGCCACTGACTGCTATCTACATACACGCACATTTATGTAACAAAAACATCATAGAGGACCGAAAGAGTTATACTCTGAGGGCCAAACATAAAATAAGAAAATGGCACCAAATCGCACATGTCACATGCCCATCTAACCCCCAAGTCTGCCTGTCGTTACCCAGTTTGTTTTATCACTGTCTACCATTGTAAAGCGCAACGGAATCTGCTGTGCTATATAAGAAACTGTAACAGAATCTGCTGCGCTATATAAGACACTGTCACGGAATCTGCTGCGCTATATAAGACGCTGTAACGGAATCTGCTGCGCTATATAAGACACTGTAACGGAATCTGCTGCGCTATATAAGACACTGTCACGGAATCTGCTGCGCTATATAAGACGCTGTAACGGAATCTGCTGCGCTATATAAGACACTGTCACGGAATCTGCTGCGCTATATAAGACACTGTCACGGAATCTGCTGCGCTATATAAGAAACTGAAACGTAATCTGCTGCGCTATATAAGAAACTGTAAATAAAGAAATAATTTATGTTAAATAAAAAACAGCGTGTGGTCCCCTTCTCCCCAATCATAACCAGCCCCGGGCTCTTTGAGCCGGTCCTGGTTTCATAAATGGGAGACAAAATTAATAGGCCCCCCCCCCCCCCCGATATTTAAAGAAACAGCACTGGTTATTTTTACAAAAATACTTGGGACAAAATAAGTAGGGATCCTCCGTAATTTATGAAACCAGCAAAGGGCTTCAACAGCCAGCGGTGTAATCCGTAGTCGGGGTCCCATGGGGGGAGGGGATCCCAGGCCTCCCCAACCAGGGCTGAAGCCAGGGGCTATCTCCAGCACCACTGGGCAGTGGATGCCAGGTTGATTAATATTGGGTTGTGCTGGGGAAATATAAGTCCCAGCAAGCCTCCCCTGCATGCAGGGACTTGGAGAACAACAATCGCCTCCTCTTGGTTCGATGTAGGCAATCAAAGGTTTAAAAACATACAGAGTAACGTGTACCAGCGGACATGTTTACACATGCAGCTCCTCTCCAAAAATGGAGGGCATCCCATTGACATCAGCCAATCAGGGCTGAGCTTCAGCGGAGCTTGGGGGCTGATTGGCTGTGTGTCTCCATAGATTCCCATGTAAAGAAATTAACATGGGGTTTATGGGTGGTTCTCACCATAGGAGCCCTTGTTATGGGTTTAACATGGGACCCTATGATGGGAACTGGCAAGTCACCCTGACGCAAAGTTATTTGGGGTCAACCACAAAGGTGGACTTATAGATCTCCAGCCCAATACTATTTATTTACTCAAATCTGTCAACCTGGCACCCACCACCCAGAGGCTTCACACCTAAATGGGGGAGGCCTGGAAGGAGGTGTTCCCACTACCCCAGGGACACTGGGCAGGGCTTATGGCTGACCAGTTAAATAGCTCGGGGCTGGTTATGCTGGGGGGGGGGGGGGAGGCAAAGGCATGTGCGGATCTCACTGTGCATCCTTCTGTCACACCTGCCAGACCCAGTTCTACAGATGGAGCGCCTCTGATCCTTGGCCGGGGATCGCCAACATGCCTGCAGTGGCGATCGCCAGCGCAGAGGCGCTCCATCTGACTGGGACGCACGTGCATCTCACATGAACACGCGTCCCAGTTTCAGGACGGCGCCGTGGCGGCATCCTGCTCGTCTCCTCTTCAGGGAGATGGGCAGGGATAGGGGGGAAGGCATGGTGGTGAGGGGTACCGGGGGAGGCGGAGGGCAGCGGAGCCAGCTCCGTAGCCATGGGGCGCGCGCGACTGTCTCGTGCGCATGCGCCCTTTGCGAGAGCCGGCTGCTGGCGGGGGCTGGCGATAGAATAGCCAGCCCCTGCAAAGATGTAGCCTGCTCCATCTGTATGTTTCAGGCAATTTTTGCTAACATTTCACCTGCGATTTGAAAAATCACACCCTATTATATTCGCAATTTTGATGTTTTCAATGTGAAAACATCTGGATGCGATTTTGAAGTGCGTTTTTTTTTTTTTGGGTCATGGCAAGATGTGATTTTTACCGCAAATCACACTAAATTTGCCTTTTCTTCTTACCCCAAAAATCACACCTTTTCAAAAAATCACACCCTATTACATGTGCCCCTGAATGTTTGTTCAAATGTATTGTGGCAGTAATATTTACACATAAGGGCAAAGTGAAAGATCCAGTCCAGGTTTTAGAGAAGCAGCAGCAGGAAAATTGGATCCTGTCGTGG
The DNA here is from genome assembly GCF_055691185.1 of Crinia signifera. Classification (NCBI taxonomy): domain Eukaryota; kingdom Metazoa; phylum Chordata; class Amphibia; order Anura; family Myobatrachidae; genus Crinia; species Crinia signifera. Next base: position 31,832,744 of record NC_139217.1, read on the forward strand.
TTTCCTAAACTGATGTGATGAAGGTTTGGCTGATTAGCAGCACCTGTGGCTTCCTGTTATATGTGTGTCCAGGACAGGAAGTCATTGCTTCCAATGCTTAAAAGCAGCTGGGTGATAGGCCGGAAATGCAATATTACATTAGGTCAGGGTAGCCTACCCTTCCGGAATGGCTGGGAGGCTCCTGAAAATTGTGTCCCCCTCCCGGCACCCCCCGAGCCGCAGCAGTAAATTACTGCAATTTCCAGCATTTCGCGGGGAGGGAGTGGGGCTAAAGATGCAAATTGCATAACTTAGCCCTGACCCCTTCCAGAAGACCCGCGAATTGTGGGATTTGCAGTACTGGCGGGGAAGGGGGGGGGGAAGTGTCTTGATCACGTCTACATCAGGCCCCGCCCCCCCGAAGTGCTGCTGTCAGTATCTCCCGGAGGAGACTTTAAAAGTAGGAAACCCTGCATTAGGTATATATGGAGTGTACCCTGACTATGAAATCTGTGGAAAACTCTGCGAGGTAGACAGGATTTGGAAGTCGACATTGGGAAAGTCAACAGTCAAAATTTTGACTTGAGTTTTTCACATTTTTTTGAGCCGACTTGAGCTGCTAGACGGTATTTCATATACTACCGACCGACCACTAGGGCCTGGAGGGAGAATATAATAGTGTGCCGAGCGCAGCGGTACGTGGTACACTGATACAGTGTCCATGTCGACGGACAAAAAAAACGTAAGAAACACATGTCGTCGTTTGACTGTCGACCTTACCATTGTCGACTTAGTGCTTGTGCCAACCTTCCGACCCTGTCAACCTTAGATTTTGGAGGAGGTATATCAAACCTTGAGAGATTGAAGTCCCAACCAATCAGCTGCCTGTAACATAGCAGCTAGAAGCTGATTGGCTGGTACTGTGAGGGAGATGTACATCGTATATTCATGTTCTCAAATGCAATGAAGTGGGCGGAGCCAATCATCCCCTAGCTGCCATGTTACAAGCTGTGTTTTAAAAATGACAGTTAGGAGCCGAGTGGTTTGTACTCTCCCCCCCCTTTTATGAGGAAAATAGAAATATGATTTTATACTTATATGTGGCCGGCCATGTGTCCAGCTGGGGGTCTGGTCTGGGCCTGTGGGGGCCCCTAGTGCTGTAGTCCCACCTGCTCCATGGTTAGTCTGGCCCTGCTGGAAAGTGTGTGTCCATCTAGTTTCTGGATGGATGGACGGATGGTGGGAAAAGTCTTGTGTTGACGGAACTCGTACACAGACGTCTGGTTTTCCCATGAAGAAATGATTATAGTGTATGTGTGAGAATTCCCGGACTCGCACACAAGATAAGTACACAATGTGTGGTATTTGTACAGTGTCAACATTTACGGCAATTTGTCATTTAATAAGTTCATTTGACAGGTGAAATATGTATAAAGCTGACTGAGGTCTGGAGTCAGATGTGATTGTATGAGAAGGAAAGATGTTACAACTAAGGGCCTGATTCAACATTGTCAGCACACAACTAGGCAAAACCATGTGCACTGCAGGTGGGGCATGGACTAAGTAAAAAGCGGACCCGGACAAGACATCACACTCTGCATTCCAGAGCTTGTAGTGTCTGGTCCGGGGGTGTCCCATCTGGGGGGTGTCTTGTCCCCTGGGACATGGGGAAGGGGAGATTACAGCCTCCCCGTGTGGTCTGAACCGATAAGGTTTTTATTTCATCGCCAGACCATACAGGGAGGCTTTATTCTTTCCCTTCTCCTCTCCCTGGTGACAGCTGTCACAGCAGCCCAATCAGACCGGACACTACAAGCTCCAGAATGACAGAAATTGATGAATGGAGCCTGTCCGGTCCAGCGTTCCGGGATCCTGTCCGGTCCGGTTTTTACCCATACCGGTGGGACAGATGTAACATGTGCAGGGAGAGTTAGATTTGGGTGAGTTACAGTTTTTTGGGTACTTGTGAGTTATCCGGGCTGCCGATTTCTAAATCGGGTCGGATCGGGCACATCGCATCGCATCGCATGCGACCATCGGATGCGATGCGATGCGATGCGATGACCCGATTTTTCCATAGGAATCAATGTTAAAATGGACTGAGTCCATTTTAACATGGAATTCAATGGGAAAAAGGGGTCCTTTTCATACCCCTACTATCCAAGTGGGCATGGAGTTGGATATAAACCTGTGGCGAGCGTAGCGAGCCACCGAGCCCGAAGCGTGGCGAGCGTAGCGAGCCCCGCGAGGGGACACAGAATACCGTCCCCTCGCGGGGCTCGCTTCGCTCGCCACGCTTCGGGCTCGGTGGCTCGCTACGCTCGCCACAGGTTTATATCCAACTCCATGCCCACTTGGATAGTAGGGGTATGAAAAGGACCCCTTTTTCCCATTTAATTCCATGTTAAAATGGACTCAGTCCATTTTAACATTGATTCCTATGGAAAAATCGGGTCATCGCATCCGATGGTCGCATGCGATGCGATGCGATGCGATGCGATATCGCATCGCATCGCATCTGATTGTATGCCTTAACTTAAGGCATACAATCAAAAAATCGGCAGCCCAGATAACTCACAAGTACCGTTTTTTGTTTCTGTGCAGGATAAATACTAGCTGCTGTATTCTTACACTGCATTTTAGATTTCAGTTTTAACACACTTCACCCAAATCTAACTCTCCGTGCACATGTTACATCTGCCCCACCTGCAGAGTAGCATGGTTTTGCCCAGGGAGTAGGGTTATCTTGCAAAAAAGACTAGACCCCCAAAACTTTATCCCCGATTTGGTGGCAAACCTCCAAGAGGATTTTCCAGTCACTCGGATTCCGGGATTCACCCAGAATCCGGGTGACTGGAAAAGCCTGGACAGGCTCCTACTGCGGCGGGGGCTCACATGGGGCACAAGGGGGAAGGTTATAGGGAAGGTTATAAGGATGGGGAACCTTCGGCCCTCCAGCTGTTGTTGAACTGCACATCCCAGCATGCCCTGCTTCAGATTTTGCTATTTGGCCTTCTAAAACTAGGCAGATGATTGTTATCTTGTGAGTCTCTGTTTGCAGCCTACAGGCACCGCCCGCCCTGCCACCAGCATCGGGTGTGGTCGGCTGGTCGCGTGTGGACACGACAGGAGGACAGGACTGCTTACTCTGCTCCTTACTTTGGCACATAGTAGTCAAAGTGCTAGGACCAGTGTTCACCAAGTTATTGGAACAGTGTGTATGTTTATGTAGATCATCATTTAGAAGTTTCTGATGAGACACTGCTGTGTATATTAATGTGGTGCTTGTAAAGAAATAAAATTAGCAAGATCCATCAAATAATAAATAAAATGACTTGTAGACACCAAAAAAAATGAATAATTATATTTTTATTTTACGAATTTTAGTTCACCTAAAAAAGATGTCAAAAGCAGAACGGAGAACTTAAAAAAAAAAAAAAAAAAACAGTAAACATAGTTCTCCATTTTGGCATTGAATACACTTTCGTCAAACTGCGGCGAACTATGCAAAAAACAGCAAATAGCAGCGACTATGAAATTCACTGTTCGCTTTCGGCAAACAGTGACCATTGAATATGGCGAATATCATTTTCGGAGAAAGAATTTGTCGTTTCGCCAAAAAACAGCCCTGTTCACCGAAAAAACGGTGAATCAACAGCATTGAATACTGCCCACTGCCATATTTTGCAAACTCTGTTGTTCGCTAGCTTATAATATCACATACCTGTATTGTTGTGCTTTCATTTGAAACCTCTCCTCTCATTTAGCTACTTCGTTGCTTACTGACATGCATAACATTTTTGACACCTTTGCTTATTATGCAAATTTGTCAGTCATGAGAATTTCTAAATATTTTTTTGTTTTGTTCTCTTGCAAATTGGTTTTTCTAAAAATAAGTTCCCCTTTTTTTAATCGTATGTGCTGGAAAACATTGGAAAGTTACTGAAGCTGTTTTTTTTTTTTTTTTATAATTTTAAAACCACAGTGATATTAAAAGCAAGAACATGGAGGGAGTGGGGGGTGGGGGGTCTTCCGACCTCTAACGGAAAACTCAACAACATTTGTAGTTTTTATGAATCCATTGTCTACATACAGAGACTGAACATGCAAATCTGATAGACAAAACACAGAGTCGTATTAAGAGAGCTGGAGGCCCGTGTGCAGCCCTCTCTGTCCGGGCCCCTCCTCACTAGTCTGAGCACTAAAGCATACCTCCCAACTTCTTTGCTTCAGAAATAGGGACACTGACGCGGCGAAGCCCTGCGAGCGCCCCAAAAGGTGGCGGGGTGTATGCAAATGAGGGCGCGGCTTATGCTAATTAGCCGCGACCTCATTTTCATACGAGAATAGATGCTGTGCGCATGCGCACAGCGTCTATTCTATTAGATTGGGGGTCTCCCAACTGCCACCCCCCGCAGCGGGACAATGCCTGCCGCGGGTGGGACAGCGGGACAGGACCCGAAAATCGGGACTGTCCCGCTGTAATCGTGACAGTTGGGAGGTATGCAAAGGGTCTTAACACCAGGGCTCTCCAGGGATTTCAGCAGTGCTGAGGCTGGCATCGCGGGACTCTGGTGGCAAGAAAATGGAGAGTGCGTAGTGTGGGCCCCCTTGGGACTCAGGGGCTAGCAGGGCCAGTGCTAGGGCTTTGGTGCCTCCCTGCAAAATATAAATTTGTGCCCTCCCATTCTTTTCAAAGACAGTGTGTATATTACCTGTAAGAGTAGTGCTGCATAATGTGCCCAGTAGCAGCAGTGCCGTAACTAGACATTGGTGCCATGCCAGAAAAGTAAATGTGCCTACCCCCCCCTCCCCACACACACCAAAAACAGGTGTAGTGCGCGCCTTTGGATCTGGCTTGTAGTGAAGGGATGTGGCCACACAGTAGAGCAACTTATAAACATTGCGTCAGCTGGAACTCCTTAAGCACACATTTCCCAGGGGAGAATATATGCTCGTTGCCCGGGGGGGTTACATGCTCATTGCCATGGAGGTTACATGCTTGTTGTCTGAGGGGTTACATGCTCGCTGTCAGATGCTAGAGGTGCTAGTGTCTGTCACCTCTAGACCACAGGAGCCAGGCTGGGGATCTAGCAGGGGGGATAGCCGAAGGAAGGTATCACCACTCTGGCTTGGTGCCCCTCCCCCACTTATGAGTTCTGCTGACTCTGGGGGGAAAGAACAGAGTGGGGTGACATGTCTGAAAGAATATGGGGTTACAGAACACAGAGGCATGCAGTGGGTGGGTAACAGAGTGACAAAATAAAAGGAAGGGGTGTGACAAAGCCTTCCCTGCCCTCCCCTGTCTAGTGACCTGAACTGTGGCACTAAGAGCACTGACCTTCTGCACAGGATGCTTTGTTTCTGGCTCCTGCGCGGCCTGTCTGTGCCTATGGACGCTACCTTATATAGCTGGGGGTCAGGAGAGCGGATTTCCCCTCATGCCCCGAAGAGAGCAGCCATGGAACTCTGGGTGATATGCCAGCCGCAGAGGGGCACAGTGTGACCAGCGACAGCCACAATATGAGGCCCTGCAGGGCGTAAGGGGGTGGGGTTTGCTGTTATCTCCGCAGAAATGGAAGTGAAAAAAAAATTGTGATTGGATAAATGTCAAAGTGTTTTACCACCATCAATTTCTTTCCATGAATGGGCAAATCATTTCTTAGGATTATCTTTAGGATGAAATCCTCTTCAATAAGGGGTACCATGTAAGTGAAAAGAAAAAAACAGATAATGTTTACAATAAACACTGATCTGTTTTAATAAAGATGTACACTTACAATAACAGGATAAAAAAAACAAGCATGGGTGTCCAAAACCCAGGGCAACACAGGAAACAGAGCGGTCCCAGAAGCAGGGCAGTCCAGTCTAGATGTGGCAAAATCCTCCTTACTGAGTATCCAGAATCCCGGTGTCCCAGATTAGAGTCCAAAGAGTCAGGTTTCGATACGTTATCACAGCAGATCAGGGAGGTTGGCGCATTGGGATCGCTGAAGCCTGGCCCTGCTGTACTGTACACAGCTGTAGGTGCCTCTGTCTGAGTGGCGCAGCGGCATCAACAGTTATATTTAATAGCATAGTCACAGAGAGCAGGGAGAGAGCCTCTACAGCCTGGCGCCTCCCTTCTTTGCACTGCGCACACTGCAGCCATTATAAATACACCCTATATAAAAGGAGATCTGCAAATAACTCCAAAAAGGTTGCATAAGCTTTGATTGTAGCAGGAACATAATAAAGTCCTAACGAGCAGGGCCATAACTAGGTGTGAGCTGCACTCGCCATGCAGGACTAGCAACAGAAATCTTGGGGCCCCATCAAACGCTATCAACCCGCCTCCCATGCTGGAACATAAACTGGACTCACTCCTTCATCCCGCGTCCTGCGTTCTATCACATTGATTCACTCCCTCACTCCATGGTCTGCGCTCCAGCATGCCGACACCTGTGACCTGTGGTCTATCACACTGATGTGCTTCCTCACTCCTCGGCCTGGGCTCTATCACGCTGATGCACTCCCTCACCCTGTGGCCTGTGCTCTATCACACTGACGCACTCCCTCACCCGCAGACTGCTCTCTGTCACACTGATGCATTCCCTCACTCTGCGGCCTGCTCTCTATTATACAGTCATGCTCCCTCACCTTGGTGCCTATGCTATATCACACTAACATGTTCCCTTACCCTGTGTTCGATCACACTGACACGCTCCTTCACACAGCGGCCTGCGCTCTATCACACGGAAGTGCTCCGTCACCCCTTGGCCTGGGCTCTATCACACACATGTGCTCCCTCACCCTGTGGCTTGCGCTATATCTCACAGATGCACTCCCTCACCCTGCGGCCAATTCTATATCACGCAGATGCGCTCCCTCGCCTGAGCTCCATCACACTGACGTGCACTCTCACACCACGGCCTGCACTGTATAGCGTTGACACGATTCCTAACTCTGAAGCCTGTGCTGTTACACTGATGAGCTCCCTAACCCTCTATCCTGACCCACCACAACCTAATTCTGACCGTCCTCGCTAGTGCTTAAACCTCATACCCTGCTTCCAAACCCTTACCCCCCTGCAGCCTAATCCTAACCCACCCCACATTTTTAAACACACACCACTTACTCTTACCTGAACATCTGCAGAGTACAGTCTGGCTGGGTGGGCCTGGAACTGCAGCTGCCTCTCCTTTCCCTAATGCCCAGGAAGCAGCAGCAGCCACCTGAAACCCATGTAGTTCTTCCCACCACCGGGTGCCATTTAATTCTGTGGACCCGCCAAGTGGCGGTCACCTGAGCCATTGGCCGACAATCAAGGGGGGAGGATTGTGGGCTGAGCGTCAGGACAACTGAGTGGGGTAGGGGCCCTATTTTCGTGCCCCTCAGACTGGAAGGGCCCAGGACGGCTGTATACCTTGACCCCTCCGGTCGCCGGGCCTGTTGACATGGCAGGACCCAGGATCAATGCTGCCTCTGCCGCCTACTTGGACTCGCCACCTCTTCTCATCTACCGGATGGGGGAAGCTGGTGCCCTTCAGTGAGGACCTGTGGGCTTCTCATCCAGATGAGTGTGGACCGGAGTGGAGGAGAGCACAGATTATGGCCACTCTCTTTGCAGATACAGCCGTAAATACATACAGAATATAGGCATGCTCTAATCAGCAGAAGCTGCTTGTGCTTCCGATTTACATCATGCTATGAATAAGATATAGAACGGAAGATGACCTATCTTGACAGAAATAAGTATATTTAGCATTTTGTAAGATTGCTATTTTTTTGAATACTTATTTGTTTCAAACGTGCTGTAATTGTACTTAGAATGATTTTCACAATTGCCCAAAGCCACTTATCCAAAGCTGCCAGCTCTATTTAAGTCTGACTTTATAGAGCTGTTTTGTGTGAGACTCGCTAATTCAGCTCCCATTACTGTATGTCCTGAATATGGATGAGGCACAGGGGAGGTTAGATTGGGGGAGGGGAGATTAGGATTAGGCACAGGGGAGGTTAGGTTGGGGGAGGCTATTTGGTCACTCACCCACCACCTCACGGGTGTTTCCTGGTGCCATTGTCCAAGCACCCTGGAGCTGCTGCTTCTCCGCATCCATGCGCCAGTCGGTACAGGACAGGGGGTGCGGCCGCATGAAGCACCGTGACCAGAGCACACGGTGCTCCTCGAGCTCTCTTTCTGCTGCAGCTGCTGTATAACTGGAGACAGCCTCCCCAGCGGGGGGGCGGGGCACGGCGCTGAGCCACGTGAAGCACCAGAGTACAAAGTGCTCCTCAGACTCACTGCTGCCATGTTGACACTGACAGTGTGGAGCAGGGGGTGGGCAAGCGGCTGCTGCCTGATTAATGCGCTGATGCCGCGGAAACATATTTAAAAAAAAACCTGCTGAGAGAAAAGTGGCAGCTCAAGGGCGCCCTTCAGCTGCAGGCGCCTTAGGCAGCCATCGAAAGATGTGGAAGGTACATGTATATATAAATGACTTTTAAGTCACTTACATATGCGTGCACGCTGGCACGGATATGGGCGGGCAGCTGACATCCGGTGATGTCAGCTGCCAGCCCCCCGCACCTGCGTCACCGCCTCATTACTATGAGAACGCCCAGCATTCTCATGGGAACACCCATAGAACGCTGGGTGTTCCCATATGGTAATGGGGCAGCTCGGCGCCCCCCCGCCCTTCACCGACCCCCTACACGACGTCATCGGTGCGCACACCCGGCGTTCGAAAGTTTGCCGTAGGTGCACGCACCCTACGTCTGCACATGCGCAGAAATGCACCTGCGCAGACACGCACCATCGGTCCTCCGTACGAATGCACAGAGGACCGAATGGACTAGAGTAACCCCCAGAGTGTGTGTGGTGATGATTCAGACTTCAGTTGAGAGATAAAAAGAGAGAGAAAAAAGATTAACTAAAGAGGAAGTGAGAACATTAAGGCTCTGTACCACTATCAGCAACAACAGGAGCAGCCGGCCACACTACCACTCCAACAACAGGAGCAGCCGGCCACACTGCCACTCCAACAACAAGAGCAGCCGGCCACACTGCCACTCCAACAACAGGAACAGCTGGCCACACTGCCACTCCAACAACAGGAACAGCCGGCCACACTGCCACTCCAACAACAAGAGCAGCCGGCCACACTGCAACTCCAACAACAGGAGCAGCCAGCCACACTACCACTCCAACAACAGGAGCAGCCGGCCACACTGCCACTCCAACAACAAGAGCAGCCGGCCACACTGCCACTCCAACAACAGGAACAGCTGGCCACACTGCCACTCCAACAACAGGAACAGCCGGCCACACTGTCACTCCAACAACAAGAGCAGCCGGCCACACTGCCACTCCAACAACAGGAGCAGCCAGCCACACTGCCACTCCAACAACAGGAGCAGCCACCACCCTGCCACTCCAACAACAGGAGCAGCCGGCCACACTGCCACTCCACTCCAACAACAGGAGCAGCCGGCCACACTGCCACTCCAACAACAGGAACAGCCGGCCACACTGCCACTCCAACAACAGGAGCAGCCGCCACACTGCCACTCCAACAACAGGAGCAGCGGGCCACACTGCCACTCCAACAACAGGAGCAGCCGGCCACACTGCCACTCCAACAACAGGAGCAGCCGCCGCACTGCCACTCCAACAACAGGAGCAGCCGCCACACTGCCACTCCAACAACAGGAACAGCTGGCCACACTGCCACTCCAACAACAGGAGCAGCCGTCCGCACTGCCACTCAAACAACATGAACAGCTGGCCACACTGCCACTCCAACAACAGGAGCAGCCGCCACACTGCCACTCCGAAAACAGGAGCAGCCGGCCACACTGCCACTCCAACAACAGGAACAGCTGGCCACACTGCCACTCCAACAACAGGAGCAGCCGGCCACACTGCCAATCCAACAACAGGAGCAGCCGGCCACACTGCCACTCCAACAACAGGAGCAGCCGGCCATACTGCCACTCCAACAACAGGAGCAGCCGGCCACACTGCCACTCCAACAACAGGAGCAGCCACCACACTGCCACTCCAACAACAGGAGCAGCCGGCCGCACTGCCACTCCAACAACAGGAGCAGCCACCACACTGCCACTCCAACAACAGGAGCAGCCGGCCGCACTGCCACTCCAACAACAGGAGCAGCCGGCCACACTGCCACTCCAACAACAGGAGCAGCCGGCCACACTGCCACTCCAACAACAGGAGCAGCCACCACACTGCCACTCCAACAACAGGAGCAGCCGGCCACACTGCCACTCCACTCCAACAACAGGAGCAGCCGGCCACACTGCCACTCCAACAACAGGAACTGCCGGCCACACTGCCACTCCAACAACAGGAGCAGCTGGCCACACTGCCACTCCAACAACAGGAGCAGCCGCCACACTGCCACTCCAACAACAGGAGCAGCCAGCCGCACTGCCACTCCAACAACAGGAGCAGCCGGCCACACTGCCACTCCAACAACAGGAACAGCCGGCCACACTGCCACTCCAAACAACAGGAGCAGCCGGCCACACTGCCACTCCAACAACAGGAGCAGCCGGCCGCACTGCCACTCCAACAACAGAAACAGGAGGCCGCACTGCCACTCCAACAACAGGAACAGCTGGCCACACTGCCACTCCAACAACAGGAGCAGCCACCACACTGCCACTCCAACAACAGGAGCAGCCGGCCACACTGCCAATCCAACAACAGGAGCAGCCGGCCACACTGCCACTCCAACAACAGGAGCAGCCGGCCATACTGCCACTCCAACAACAGGAGCAGCCGGCCACACTGCCACTCCAACAACAGGAGCAGCCGGCCGCACTGCCACTCCAACAACAGAAACAGCAGGCCGCACTGCCACTCCAACAACAGGAGCAGCCGGCCACACTGCCACTCCAACAACAGGAGCAGCCAGCCACACTGCCACTCCAACAACAGGAGCAGCCACCACACTGCCACTCCAACAACAGGAGCAGCCGGCCACACTGCCACTCCAACAACAGGAGCAGCCGGCCACACTGCCACTCCAACAACAGGAGCAGCCGGCCGCACTGCCACTCCAACAACAGAAACAGGAGGCCACACTGCCACTCCAACAACAGGAACAGCTGGCCACACTGCCACTCCAACAACAGGAGCAGCCGCCACACTGCCACTCCAACAACAGGAGCAGCCGGCCACACTGCCAATCCAACAACAGGAGCAGCCGGCCACACTGCCACTCCAACAACAGGAGCAGCCGGCCATACTGCCACTCCAACAACAGGAGCAGCCGGCCACACTGCCACTCCAACAACAGGAGCAGCCGGCCGCACTGCCACTCCAACAACAGAAACAGCAGGCCGCACTGCCACTCCAACAACAGGAGCAGCCGGCCACACTGCCACTCCAACAACAGGAGCAGCCACCACACTGCCACTCCAACAACAGGAGCAGCCGGCCACACTGCCACTCCACTCCAACAACAGGAGCAGCTGCCACTCCAACAACAGGAACAGCCGGCCACACTGCCACTCCAACAACAGGAGCAGCTGGCCACACTGCCACTCCAACAACAGGAGCAGCCGCCACACTGCCACTCCAACAACAGGAGCAGCCAGCCGCACTGTAACTCCAACAACAGGAGCAGCCGGCCACACTGCCACTCCAACAACAGGAGCAGCCGGCCACACTGCCACTCCAACAACAGGAGCAGCCGGCCACACTGCCACTCCAACAACAGGAGCAGCCGGCCGCACTGCCACTCCAACAACAGAAACAGGAGGCCGCACTGCCACTCCAACAACAGGAACAGCTGGCCACACTGCCACTCCAACAACAGGAGCAGCCGCCACACTGCCACTCCAACAACAGGAGCAGCCGGCCACACTGCCAATCCAACAACAGGAGCAGCCGGCCACACTGCCACTCCAACAACAGGAGCAGCCGGCCATACTGCCACTCCAACAACAGGAGCAGCCGGCCACACTGCCACTCCAACAACAGGAGCAGCCGGCCGCACTGCCACTCCAACAACAGAAACAGCAGGCCGCACTGCCACTCCAACAACAGGAGCAGCCGGCCACACTGCCACTCCAACAACAGGAGCAGCCAGCCACACTGCCACTCCAACAACAGGAGCAGCCACCACACTGCCACTTCAACAACAGGAGCAGCCGGCCACACTGCCACTCCAACAACAGGAGCAGGCGGCCACACTGCCACTCCAACAACAGGAGCAGCCGGCCGCACTGCCACTCCAACAACAGAAACAGGAGGCCGCACTGCCACTCCAACAACAGGAACAGCTGGCCACACTGCCACTCCAACAACAGGAGCAGCCGCCACACTGCCACTCCAACAACAGGAGCAGCCGGCCACACTGCCAATCCAACAACAGGAGCAGCCGGCCACACTGCCACTCAAACAACAGGAACAGCCGGCCGCACTGCCACTCCAACAACAGAAACAGCAGGCCGCACTGCCACTCCAACAACAGGAGCAGCCGGCCACAGTGCCACTCCAACAACAGGAGCAGCCAGCCACACTGCCACTCCAACAACAGGAGCAGCCACCACACTGCCACTCCAACAACAGGAGCAGCCGGCCACACTGCCACTCCAACAAGATAAACTTAATAGAAGGATTATTTTGCATTTCAGAAGTGTATTAGTGTATTATATGCTGTGGTATTTAAAAAAAAAAAAAATAGAAACATCAGTTAACATTGGTTAACATCGGTTTCACAGTACCAATGTTTAGATCTAAACAATGTTTTGTAACCAATGTTAAAAATTAAATAAATAAAAATCGCTACTTGGGAGGAGGCTTGCCTACCCTCCCGGAATGGTTGGGAGGCTCCCAAAAATCGGGTCCCCTCCCGACCCCCCCGGAAAAGGTGGGCTCCCGCATTGGCCATGCTGCCCCCTGCACCCCCCTTCCCCACCGCTTTAAATGCTGATTTTCGCAGGCCTGTGGTGAGAAGCAGGGTTAAAATGATGCAAATCGTGTACTTCCGCATCATTTTAGCACCTCCCCCAATCTGCGGACCCACCAATTGCCTCCTTTGCCTGCCTTTGGGCTTGGTGGCGTCCGCCTTGACCCTCCACCCTGACATGCTGCTATCTGGTCTCCTCTCTGGGCTTCTCACGGAGAAGAGAAATAAAAAGTAGGCGAGTATGCTTGAGAGTTCTAGGGCGCATCCCCAAGATGGCTGCCTGCACTAGTCCTAACCTACCTCTTCCCACCCTCTGCATTAAGCCAGCTCTAAAGGATTCCCTATTGGAAGCAACCAGGGGCGGATCCAGGATAAAATGACAGAGGGGGGGCACCATGATAAAAGAGGGTTTAGGTGGGGAGGGGCAGTGTTAGTGGTGCCAGTGTACATGCTAAGAGAGCGGCAGAGAGAGGGTGGGAATGGGACTAAAAATAGGCCCTGGCAGTTAAAGTACGCCCACCATGGCGACAAATGTGAAGGATGCAATTGTGCGCGCGCCGAAGGCGCGCTCCAGAAAAGGGGGTGTGGCCACTCAACAGGGGGCGTGTCCTTGAGTGTAGTGTACAACACCATATACAACTTCTACACATTATGCAACAAAATACTACACCCCATTATACTTGGCCCTTACACATGATGCCAAATGGAATGAGCCAAAATTCACATAATGCCACACGGATTGAGCCAGAATTTACATAATGCCACACGGATTGAGACAAAATTCACATAATGCCACACGGATTGAGCCAGAATTTACATAATGCCACACGGATTGAGACAAAATTCACATAATGCCAAATGGATTGAGACAAAATTCGGTACTCTACCTAGCACGGCGGCCACGATTTTGATCGTGGGCATCGCAGGTAAAAAAATCGCGGCCATCGCGGGCATTGAATGCACTAAAAATCGGGTGCGATGAAACCGACGCGATGCCCGCGATTTCCCATAGGGAACAATGTTAAATGTCTCAATTGACCCGATTTTCATGTTCAATGCCTCAATTGACCCGATTTTTCCATAGGAAACAATGTTAAATGGCCCACAGAGGCCAAATAGCCACCCTAAAGTGTGAAATGGCCCCCACAATTGTTAACGCCACCCCACGATCAACGCAAACCCGAAGCGTGGCGAGCCCGCGAGGGGCGGCGGTACGCATCCTACGACCTTTTTATACCCCCACTATCCACGTCGGCGTGGAGTTGAGTATAGAATAGTGTGGCGAGCGCAGCGAGCCACCAAGCCCAAAGCGTGGCGAGCGCAGCGAGCCCCGCGAGGGGACGCGGATACCTTCACAGGAAAACGCGTCCCTTCGCGGGCTTCACAGGTATCCGCGTCCCCTCGCGGGGCTCGCTGCTCTTGCCACGCTTCGGGCTCGGTGGCTCGCTGCGCTCGCCACACTATTCTATTCTCAACTCCACGCCGACGTGGATAGTGGGGGTATGAAAAGGTCGTAGGACGCGTACCGCTGCGCTCGCCACGCTTCGGGTTCACGTTGATCATGGGGTGGCGTTAACAATTGTGGGGGCCATTTCACACTTCAGGGTGCCTATTTGGCCTCTGTGGGCCATTTAACATTGTTTCCTATGGAAAAATCGGGTCAATTGAGGCATTGAACATGAAAATCGGGTCAATTGAGACATTTAACATTGTTCCCTATGGGAAATCGCGGGCATCGCGTCGGTCGCGTCGCACCCGATTTTTTAGTGCATTCAATGCCCGCGATGGGCGCCGTGCTAAGTAAAGAGTACCCAAAATTCACATAATGCCACATGGATTGAGCCAGAATTCACATAATGCCACACAGATTAAGCCAAAATTCACAATACGCTTCATAAACAGGGACATTGTGCGCCAAAGGCGCGCATTAAACATTTACACCTTAATGTCCATTACACGTTAAGTTACAGGCTATTATGTCCATTATGTATTATGCCAAACACCATAATGCCTATTAAAAATTATGCTACATAAGTGCTGCTTATCTACATGCTCATTGCCAAGGGTTCTATTCTCATTGCCCGAGGTTCCATGCTTGTTGCCATGTGGGATTACATGCACATTGCCAAGGGGGAATACATGCTCGCGGTAAACGGGGACAGCTGCCGCCAGGCAGAATTGATAGCCACTGACAGTGGCAGAGCCTGGCTGTATTCAGAGCACTGCAGGTCCCGGCTATTTGAAAAAATACCCCTTTCACACCAGAAAATGCATTCCCAGGTTGGCCCCTTTTACACCAGCCTAGTCCCTGCATTTTCTGGTGTGAGGGGGAGAGAAAACCACCCCTTCCCCCTTTAACCAGTTATATCTTTGGAACTAACTGACCCATTTACATGCGACAAATATCATATTGAAGAACTTTTGTGTGGGCTTTGAATGATTTTGGTCCAGTGAAACTGGAACGTTTGGTTCCAGAGTAATCTGCCCTCAAAGAACATGAACAGCCATGAAATTACATTTCAAAAATAAAAAAAAATGGTTTACATGCAATATCTCTGGAACCGATTGACCGATATGGACCAGCCTGGTATCATATTAAAGGCCCAGCGATTTGGAATGGAATGAGATCAACCACAAGCTTCTGCGATGCCAGGGGGGGAACTGGCAGCCACCGGAACCGGGTGGGGGGTCGGAATTGACGGGTCCCATATTATCCTATGGGGAAAAAAACGTTACAGCTTTGCCAGGCGATATCTCCGGTTCCCGGGAGGCTAGAGAAACGGGGCTGGGCTCGTTGGAAAGCCCTGGTCCTCAGCTACAAAATTAATGACAGGGGGGGCACGTGCCCGGGTGCCCCCCCCCCCCCCCCTGAATCCGCCACTGGAAGCAATTAAGTGTATCCTGAGTACTATGCATGGAGTGTAATTTTTTATTTATTGAGCTACTAAAGTTTAATCATTAAACATATTCAGTGATTAAAATAATTGTCTTGATTAACAGCTGCAGTTAATCACAGGGAGACATTGCTGGGAACACAGAGTGTTGCTATGGAGTGCTGGTCCTGAATGAGCCACAGTATACACTGCACAGCGACAAACACGACTGCCTATTGCTGTGGTGACAGAGAGCTGTGATACCAGGGCTAATTACTAATATTTCCCTTAGATAATGATGGCTGCTAAATATTTCTCACAATCCCTCAATTCGTGGAGGCTCCAGGAGAATTTATATCCCTGCTAATACATGTTATTATACCCTGACTACCAGGGGGCGCGTTCCGGTGCTGAGGTAACGCAAACTCATAGCAATACACAGATACAATAACCAGCGCTTGCAGTCTAAGTGGGAGCTTTCTCAAACCTTGACTAGCGATAAAGGACCTTATTCTGGTCTGTTCGCACGGCCGTGTGCGTTCGAACGGGGCCGATATTTATGTGCATGTGCTGGGTGTGTGCGGCGGCCGCAAAGAAACCGTTTGCTGGGTGCACACACCCATCCTTGCGAATGGAGGGCGTGGGGACTGGGAGGGGGGATTCAAAATCATCGATGGTTCACGGCTGATGTTGAATATTTTTGCCATCGATGGGGGAGAACCAGATGGTTTCCCTCCATTGATGGAACAGCAAAACTATGTTTTGCTTCTTTTTTTTTTCCCCAAAGTGCCGGGACACAGAGCATAGCTCCGCCCCCCTGACACCCACGAAGCCCCGCCCCCGTGTTTTGATATGCCCACAGGCCAATCAATCACACACAATGGATGACCATCGATATGTAAAAATATCGATGGTCATCCATTGCATAGTTTAGCACTATCGATGGCCAGTTGCAGAATTGCCATCGATGGCAACCATCGATGGCAATGGCAACGATGGCCATCCCTATGTGTAACTCGCCCAAGCCGTCCGCTGCCAGGGTTTACGCATGCGCAGAAATGCGCATTCGCAAACCCCAACCATCGGGGCTGGGGCCGAATTCAGATCGCAGCGAGAGAACCTGAATCGGCCCCCGTGTTTGTAAATGACAGGAGCCGATGGGTCGGTTCTTTTGTAGGATATTTATCATAACTTGGCGAGAGATAAAATAGTGAGAAATAAAGTATCAACTAATCAGCCCATAACTGTCATTTTTATAAAGACACCCTTTAAGAAGTAAATTAGAAGCTGATTATAGTTAGTATTTTATCTCATACCAAGTGTTGATAAAATACCCCCCTTTATCTCTCTCCAAGATGTGAGAGATGTTGCAGCAATCAACTGTAAGGAAGTGGTTGGACCCTGCATCCTTCCTGCAGACGCCGGGCAGCAGAACGTCACCCTGGTTCTCTTCCACGTTGTGATAATTGTCTGTTTCTGGTTTTCCTCCGTATTTCTGGCTGCAGTGACAGTGGCTGATGCAGTTAACTCATGCTCCAAATAATGGCTCGGATCCAGGCTATTCTCGCAGCTCAGAGATGAATGGAGAGGGGGGATAAGACACAAGAGACTGTCAGGGAAGGCTGGAACTTGTAGTCCAGGTACAGATTGCTCTGATATTACTAGCCCATACAGTACAGATGTAATTTATTTGGGAAACTGCTCAGATTAACCCTTAGGAGCTCACTGCTGGCAGAACCCAGCGCAACACTGTAACTAGTATCAGGCGACTCCAAGAAGAGAATTAGCTGCAGCTCAGCAGACTTCCCACTGTGACAGGCAGGAGTGGGTGAGTGGCAGGGGGAGAGGATGCATGTGAGGCATTGGGGGGAAAGGGCTGCATTGCATAGAGTGGGCTGGCACCTCTAATCCAGGAGGGCTGGAGGCTTGGTGCTCCAGGAGGATGGCAGAGTGGGCACTACCCCCAGGCTGCAGCCAGTGATTAGTCAGATGAGAGGATGAAGCAGTGTGGAGCAGTAGTGTGAACCTGGGAGCAGAGTGGAGCAGTAGTGTGAACCTGGGAGCAGAGTGGAGCAGTAGTGTGAACCTGGGAGCAGAGTGGAGCAGCAGTGTGAACCTGGGAACAGAGTGGAGCAGCAGTGTGAACCTGGGAGCAAAGTGGAGCAGCAGTGTGAACCTGGGAACAGAGTGGAGCAGCAGTGTGATTCTGGGAGCAGAGTGGAGCAGTAGTGTGAACCTGGGAGCACTGTGAACCTAGGAGCAGACTGGAGCAGAGTGTGAACTCGGGAGTTGTGTGGAGCAGTAGCGAGAACCTAGGAGCAGTGAGGACCTGGGACCAAAGTGGAGGTGCAGTGAGAACCTGGGAGCAGAGTGGAGGTGCAGTAAATTCTAGGAACACAGTGGAGGTGCAGTGAAACCTGGGAGCAGAGTAGAGGTGCAGTGAAACCTGGGAGCAGAGTAGAGGTGCAGTGAGAACCTGGAAGCAGAGGAGAGATGCAGTGAGAACCTGGAAGCAGAGGGGAGATGCAGTGAGAACCTGGAAGCAGAGTGGAGGTGCAGTTAGAACCTGGGAGCAGAGGGGAGGTGCAGTGAGAAATTGGTAACAGAGGGAGGTGCAGTGAGAACCTGGGAGCAGAGTGGAGGTGCAGTTAGAACCTGGGAGCAGAGGGGAGGTGCAGTGAGAACCTGGTAACAGAGGGAGGTGCAGTGAGAACCTGGGAGCACATTGGAGGTGCAGTGAGAACTTGAGAACAGAGGGGAGGTGCAGTGAGAACCTGGTAACAGAGGGAGGTGCAGTGAGAACCTGGGAGCAGAGTGGAGGTGCAGTGAGAACTTGGAAACAGAGGGGAGGTGCAGTGAGAACCTGGTAACAGAGGGAGGTGCAGTGAGAACCTGGGAGCAGAGTGGAGGTGCAGTGAGAACTTGGGAACAGAGGGGAGGTGCAGTGAGAACCTGGGAACAGAGGGAGGTGCAGTGAGAACCTGGGAGCAGAGTGGAGTTGCAGTGAGAACCTGGGAACAGAGGGGAGGTTCAGTGAGAACCTGGGAACAGTACCTGAGAATCCCATGTTTGGATGAGCACATTGCGCAATGGCACCTGAGGACCAGTCTGGAGGGGCAAGGAGATGACCGCTGGACCCAGCTATAGCACTGCACCCTCACATAGATCCAAGCACACACAGAAAGCCATTTAATGCAGAACACAACGGGACAGGCAAGAAGAAAATGACTTTACCTGGAGGAGTTTTCCAGTGCAGCCTGTTCCAGGAATCTGTCTGCTGCATAGCCACCAGAGGTAATATGCTATGCATGTATAAGCTGGGGACTAATGTGGGTTATTGGGCTATTGCACATGCATGACTTCCCACTTACATAACGTGTGCACATTCAGTTATATAAGCATGTAACCTTTTGCGCATCTCTGGCGCAATGGCTGCTAGTGCAATAGCTCATATTAAAGCTGAATTATTGTACTGTTAAATGCTGGACACTTGTACAGACAGGAGTTGACATTAGAGGGTGCATGTAGTTCTGTGCATTTGCACAGTATGTGCATATATTGCGTACAGTCCAGTGCGCAGAGGAATGCACGTTGCTGCTGAACCCTCAGTTGCCAGTGCTGGGCTGCCTTCACTCTGCTAAGCCCTGCATTAGGCACAGTAGCTGCGCTCCAGAGGTTCACTAGCCGCCGGAGACTGGATGTTCTGCGTAATGAGAGATGACATGAAAGAGTCACTTGGAGTGGAAATAATGTCCTAGGAAGGAGAATCCTTCAAAGAGCAATTATATGGGGAGTAAGGTGAGAGATTGTATGGGGAGTAAGGGGGAGAATATGTAAGGGCCACTCAGTCCCACTTATATGGGGAGTAAGGTGAGAGACTGTGTGAGGGGTACTCCGTACCACTTATATGGGGAGTAAGGTGAGAGACTGTGTGAGGGGTACTCCGTACCACTTATATGGGGAGTAAGGGGAGAGACTGTGTGAGGGGTACTCCGTACCACTTATATGGGGAGTAAGGTGAGAGACTGTGTGAGGGGTTCTCCGTACCACTTATATGGGGAGTAAGGTGAGAGACTGTGTGAGGGTTACTCCATCCCACTTGCAGTATATGGGGAGGAAAGGGAGAGACTGTGTGAGGGTCACTCCATCCCACTTATATGGGGAGCAAGGTGAGATACTGTGTGAAGGGCACTCAGTCCCACTTATATGGGGAGTAAGTGAAGAAACTGTGGGGGAGATTCTCTAAGCTAAAAATGTGGTAAAAACCCCGTTATCTGGGTTTTTACCGCATTTTGGGATGCTGTAAGCATCCCCCGCCGGGTTACCCCGGCGGGGGGCATCGCCAGAAAAATCTGGCGATGCCCCATAGAAGCCAATGGGCTTCTGTCGCAACCCTCCGCCGCCCCGCATCGCCCCCTCCCCCCTCACCTGTGTCCGGGCAGCACAGCGCAGTGCTGCCCGGACCTGTGTCCTCCTCCCTGCACTGATCCTCTTCCGGGTGCAGGGAGGAGGAGAGCCTGGCACAGCAGCAGCAGCGCCGGGTGTGGGAGGGAGGGGAGAGCTGCCGGGACCTGCTGGGACCCGGCGACTCTCACCGCAAAGGACAGCTCTTAACGCAAGAGCTGTCCTTTGCCTTAATTATCGCATATGTTACAGCATATGCGATAATTAAATATGCGATGGGCGGCGAAGGGGGGCGGAGATTCTTAGAGAATCTCCCCTTGTGTGAGGGGTTCTCCATCCCACTTGCAGTATATTGGCAGTAAGTAAAGAGACCATGGGGGTTATTTTGGTTCACTCTTTATGACAAATTCCTTCTTAGAAGGACAAAACCATGTGCACTGCAGGTGGGGCAGATGTAAGTTGTGCAGAGAGAATTAGATTTGGGTGGGGTTTTACTTCAAAGTGAGATCTATATTGCAGTGTAAAAATAAAGCAGTCAGTTTTTCCATGAACAGAAACAAAATAACTCACCCAAATCTAATTCTATCTCCACCTGTTACATCTGCCCCCCTGCAGTGCACATGGATTGTCCTTCTAAGAAGGAATTTGTCAGAAAGAGTGAACCAAAATAACCCCCGGTGTGAGGGGTACTCCATCCCAATTACAGTATATGGGGAGGAAAGTGAGAGACTGTGTGAGGGGTACTCCATCCCAATTACAGTATATGGGGAGGAAAGTGAGAGACTGTGTGAGGGGTACTCCATTCCACCAATATGGGGAATAAGTGAAGAGACCGTGCGAGGGGCACCCCATCCACAAGTTGCTATTACTGTTCCACATGAAATATAAATCACTGCCGTGTATGCAGTCTGAGGTGCAGAGCATGTTATCAATGTGACAGGTTGACTGAATTCTAAATACTTCTGTGTCTCCTTCAGGAGGACAGGAGAGCCGCCTGGGCACCTTGGCATCCGGGAGAGCCTCAGCCAGTGGGGATGCTGATTCGGATTCAGCCCAGCCCACTGACAGCCACCTACCAGTCTTCTCGCAGTGCGGAGCCCACCTGTGCCCCACAGAACCTTCTCCCACCTGCATTCATGACTGACAGGCCTATCACTGCTACTGAACAAGACTTGCTCACCCTCAACCACACCAACGTTACTGATTGTGGGGAGGAGATCCTGCTGTATGGGGACATAGAGAAGATTGTCATTGGGGTTGTGCTCTCCATCATCACCATCTTCACCATTGCTGGCAATAGTTTGGTCATTATCTCTGTCTGCATAGTGAAGAAGCTCAGGCAGCCTTCCAACTACCTGGTGGTGTCGCTGGCAGCGGCTGACCTGTCGGTGGCTATAGCGGTCATGCCCTTCGTCATCATCACAGACCTGGTTGGAGGGAAATGGCTGTTTGGCAAAGTGTTCTGCAACGTGTTCATAGCGATGGATGTCATGTGCTGCACGGCATCTATTATGACTCTGTGTGTCATCAGTGTGGACAGGTAAGAGCTGTGCCAGCTTTGGGTACTGTGCCGGTGGTGAGAGATTGGGTTCCAAGCTGAGGCCAAGGTTCTCTGGTTGGCATTTATAAAAGGTGCTGATTGGGCTTGGTGGCATGAAGACGTAACTTACGTATAATATGGGGTGTCAGGCACCTATGTGGAGGTGACAGTGAGGGAGATGTACCAAGCCTTGCAGAGAGATAAAGCACCAACATATTAGCTTGTATCGGTCATTTTTATATCACAGTCTGTAAATTGGCAGTAACTGACTGGTTGGTGTTTTACCTCTGTCTGCTTTAGCTGTGGTTTGATACATCTGCCCCACTGAGTGTTTTCTTGGTGTTTTATTGTAGATGAATTCAGTCCAAACTGATGGTGATTGTGCGCATACGATGGTGCTCTGTCCCAAGATGTCAGGTGTAAGTAATAACTGAGTAGATAGATGAAATGATTAATGTAAGAAAGGGTTAGAGAGAGAGGGAGAGGGGAGGAGGGTGATAGAGAGCAGGGTACTAGAGAGGAGGAGGGTGATAGAGAAGAGGATGAGAGAGGGGAGGAGGGTGAGAGAGAAGGAAGAGAGAGGAGAGGAGGGTGAGAGAGAAGGAAGAGAGAGGGGAGGAGGGTGAGATAGAAGGAAGAGAGAGGGGAGGAGGGTGAGACAGAGAAGTAAGAGAGAGGGGAGGAGGGTGATAGAGAGGAGGAAGAGAGAGGGGAGAAGGGTAATAGGAGGGTACTAGAGAGGATGAGGGTGATAGAGAGGAGGGTACTAGAGAGAAGGAAGAGAGAGGGGAGGAGGGTGATAGAGAGGAGGGTACTACTAGAGAGGAGGATGAGAGAGGGGAGGAGGGTGATAGAAAGGAGGGTACTAGAGAGGAGGAAGAGAGAGGGGAGAAGGGTGAGAGAGAGAAGGAAGAGAGAGGGGAGGAGGGTGATAGAGAGGAGGGTACTACTAGAGAGGAGGATGAGAGAGGGGAGGAGGGTGATAGAAAGGAGGGTACTAGAGAGGAGGAAGAGAGAGGGGAGGAGGGTACTAGAGAGGAGGAAGAGAGAGGAGAGGAGGGTACTAGAGAGGAGGAAGAGAGAGGGGAGGAAGGTGATAGAGAGGAGGATACTAGAGTGAAGGAAAAGAGAGGGGAGGAGGGTACTAGAGAGGAGGAAGAGAGAGGGGAGGAAGGTGTGAGAGAAGGAAGAGAGAGGGGAGGAAGGTGATAGAGAGGAGGAAGAGTGAGGGGAGGAGGGTGATAGAGAGGAGGAAAAGAGAGGGGACAGTGAGAGAGAGAAGGAAGAGTGAGGGGAGGAGGGCATAGTTGTCGACTTCTATGCTGCCCTCTCCGGGAGACGGCAGCCAGCTCACCGAAGCACGGGCAGGACCATCGCCAGGCTGCTCTATTGGGGGCCGTGTCTAGAGCAAACGCGTCATTTTAGCCCCACCCCCGCAGTGCAATGCCGGTATTTCAGGCATTGCCCTGGGGGGGTCGGGGCTAATGACGTGATCGGGACTATTACAATTGACCCGTGGACCCCCCGCCGCTGGGTGGGGGTTCACAGGTGATGGAGGGAAATGTGGGAGGGTTGCCGGGACTGTCCCGGCCATTCCGGGATGGTAGGCAACCCTGGTGGAGGGTGCTAGTGAGGAGGAAGAGTGAGGGGTGGAGGGTGATAGAGAGGAATATGAGTGAAGGGAGGAGGGTGATAGAGAGGAGGAAGAGTGAGGTGAGGAGGGTGAGAGAGAAGGAATAGAGAGGGGAGGAGGGTGATAGAGAGGAGGAAGAGAGGGGGGAGGAGGATGAGGGAGGGGAGGAGGGTGATAGAGAGGAGGAAGAGAGTGGGGGGGGCAGTGAGAAGAAGGAAGAGAGAGAGGAGGAGGGTGATAGAGAGGAGGAATTGAGAGGGGGGGGCAGTGAGAGAGAGAAGGGAGGAGGATGAGAGAAAGAAGAGAGCTGGGGGAGGGTGATAGAGAGGAGGAAGAGAGAGGGAGAGGAGGTAGAGAGAGAGGGAGGGATAGAAATAAGTGGGTAATAGAGAGGGAGAGAGATAATGGGATGATAGGAAAGGAGAGAAAGAATGGGCAGATAGAGAGGGATAGAGAGATAAGAGGGGAGAAAGACATAGAGAGAAAAAAGGGGGAAAATAAGAGATAATTAGATGATATGTGGATATAACATAGATAGATATATAGATAGATAGATATATATGTGATAGAGAGAGAAAAGAGGGGGAAATAAGAGATAATTTGATGATATGTGGATAGATAGATGGATATATATGTGATAGACAGATATGAGATAAAGGGTGTGGCACAGTATGCGCCCCAGGCAGTTGGGATTCCGACGGTCGGTTCTCCGTCATCAGAATCCCGATAGTCAGTAGTCCAACAGGAGCGTGAGCGCATCGGAGCACCTTGCGGGCTCGCCACAGGTTCTATTCTCCCTTTATGTGGGTCGTGGACCCCCACGGGGGAAAATAGACTCAGTCAGTTGGGATCCCGACTGTTGGGCATTTAACAGTTGAGAGTCTGATGTCAGACAAACAGCAGTCAGAATCCTGACTGTCAGAGCGTCAGCCGGTACCTGAGATAGATAGATAGATGTCCAGTTTATATAATAACTCCATTATGCCCGATGATTGCAATAATGCCCATCAAGCACTGATTATTCTCATAAATACTTTTTAAAATGTTTTTGTCAGAACTGTTCCGAGATTGCTCATTACTGTACATTACTTTTATATCCGCTGTTATTCGGTCCCAGGAGTTCCAGTATTGTTGTTATTTCTGACCATAATATTAGGTGTGTGCCTGTGTACTGTTACTTGCTCTACTGAACCATTATGGGGGCCGTATAGAGTATATATGTGCACGCACTGCATGCTGGAAAATAAGGTGTCCTTCAGCACAGGAGCACAGAAAGTAAGGGAAGTGTACGCAGTAAGGGAAGTGTATGCAGTGTGCATCGTGTGTGTGCTGATTCAGTGGGACGCTGTAATACCACAAACCCCTAAATCTTACCCTAACACTAAGTCAAAGCCTAACAGTAACACTAATGCTAACTCTAAGGGGGAAAGACCCCAAAGGCCACTGCTGATTGGCTGGGGGAGGGCCAATCCCCTTGTTTGGGGGAGGAGCCACAAGTGTCAGCAAACACGGTTGCTCCTGTACGATGGTCCGGGTGATTGCGTTTTCTTGTTTTAACCCCTGGGATGCCTACTACGCAATCTATGACCTTGGTAAGTATAATTTCTTATACTGTATGTTAGAATCCATAGGTGAGTATGTACAGTATGAATGATTGTAGTATGGCTCATAGTTTTATTTCTCAAATGTGTGTGTGTATTTGATTTCACTATTTGTTTTGTTGTAGAACTACAAGTACCAGCAGGCCCTTTTATGCCCCGCATGCTGGGACTTGTGGTTCTCCAGGTCCCTGCATGCTGGGCAGGCTTGCGGGGACTTGTATTTCCACAACAAAACTCAATAGTTTATTCTAATTTTACAGAAAACATCAGCCTGGTGCCCACCGCCCTGGGGCACTGGGGACAGCCCAGGGATTCAGCCTGGGCAGAGGTTATCTTGGAGGGGGGGGATCTTTTATTGGGGGGATGTCCACTCCCCGGGGTCCCTGCCTGGGCTGAACAGTCAGGGGGTTTATTGCTTTTTACTCTGCTGGCTGTTTACGCTCAGTGCTGGTTGTCAAAATATGACCAATCCCATTCGTTCCAGTTTGTACGGGGATCGGCCGTATATGATCATTCTTAGTAAATTTCCCCTTAAGCCCTAACCATAACACTAACCCTACCATTAATACCCCTAATGCTAGCACTACAATTAACCCCTCACATTAACTGCTATACTTACCCTAATGGTGCCCATACACTGCTGCGACGTCTCGCAGCAGTGTTTGGACACCCGATACCTCTGCACAGGGACGCATGTGATGGTTCGCATGCGTCTCTGCTTCCCGCCCGCTCCGGGGTGGTTGGACAGCCAGCCAGTCTGACCACCTAGTCTGGACCTCAAATCGGACCCGACTGCATGTCAGGGAGAGGCAAATTGCCTCAGTGTATGGGCATCATAACACTAACTGCTATCCCTTTCCCTAACACTAACTGCTATCCCTTACCCTAACACTAACTGCTATCCCTTTCCCTAACACTAACTGCTATCCCTTACCCTAACACTAACTGCTATCCCTTACCCTAACACTAACTGCTATCCCTTACCCTAACACTAACTGCTATCCCTTTCCCTAACACTAACTGCTATCCCTTTCCCTAACACTAACTGCTATACCTTTCCCTAACACTAACTGCTATCCCTTTCCCTAACACTAACTGCTATCCCTTACCCTAACACTAACTGCTATCCCTTACCCTAACACTAACTGCTATCCCTTACCCTAACAGTAACTGCTATCCCTTACCCTAACACTAACTGCTATCCCTTACCCTAACACTAACTACTATCCCTTACCCTAACACTAACTGCTATCCCTTTCCCTAACACTAACTGCTATCCCTTACCCTAACACTAACTGCTATCCCTTTCCCTAACACTAACTGCTATCCCTTACCCTAACACTAACTGCTATCCCTTACCCTAACACTAACTGCTATCCCTTACCCTAACACTAACTGCTATCCCTTACCCTAACCCATAACACTAACCCTAATGCTAACCCTAACTCTAATCTATCCTTAACACCTAATGCTATCACTAACATCAACCCTTAACACTAACCCCTAACACTAACCTTAACCCATAACACAAATCCTAATGCTAACCCAAATGATATAGTCACTGTGACTGTCAACCTAGATCCAGGGACCGGATACCCCCTGGGGAAGCATCTAGATAGATCCCTCTTCACACTCTGAATTTCTTCCCGTAAGAAAGAGTAAGCTGGATTCAGCGTTAGATACCAGAGTGAAGCTCTGGTATCTACCTTAGTAAATAGTATAATGGTAATCTCCCCGTTCTATGGTCCCTGCAGCGTGCTGTGATTCTGCCATTACTGCTGGAGATATCCTTCATAAGATTGATAACTTGCAGGTGTACGTCATTTGCAAATGCGCCATGTACCACTGCGTGCCAACATTACCCAGCTGCCTTGGAAAGTTTGTGTTTATAGCTTACGGTGACAGTTGATTTTTTATTTATTGCTATTTGTTACTGAAGCTTAATCCTAGTTAGTGCCCTGAAAGGTTAAAGGTCTCTTACCAAACATTTCTATGTGTCTACCTTGCTCGTGGGTAGCTGCCCCTTGTTTCCCGTATTGTAGACTGGATGGAAACAAACAGCAGCGGGTATTGGCAGCCGCCCATTCTGCGTCTATATGTAACTGCTGCTATAAACTCTTTTCCTTGTGGATATCTGTGCAACAGAATGCACAATGACTGAGCGTTTTACCCACATGCATGGATACCATATGCTGTTGTGTGATGTGTAATGTGCTGTGCTGTGATGGATGGGGATCATTGGATAGACAAGCATAAGCTCGACATGACTGCTCCGCGTCCTCTCGCATGGCGAGCTGCTTCTATTTTATTCTCCCACTACGCCCAAGTGGATGGTAGGGCATGAAATACCGCCTGTCGGCACAAAACAAAAGTTAAAAACCCCATGTCGCCCTAATGACCATGTTGATCTAACTCCATGTCGACCAACATGCATGTTGACCTTGTGGTAGACCTTCTGCTTACCTATCTAGTGACCGTGATTCCATATGCTGCCATATAATAGGGTAGAGATATGGGCGAGAGGTAGGTGAGTTGGATAGCATAAATATACAGCGAGACAATGCGGGACAGAGGAGGAGTAGGGGAGTGAGCTTCAGCAGAGGGGATGAATACAGGAAAGGCTCAGGACAGAGGAGATGCAGGGAAGAGAGGAATGTTGACATACTGTACATACATACATATAGCATACATACATGCATACATACATACATATAGCATACATACATATAGCATACATACATACATACATATAGCATACATACACATAGCATACATACATACATTCATATAGCATACATACATATAGCATACATACATACATACATTCATATAGCATACATACATATAGCATACATACATACATATAGCATGCATACATACATACATATAGCATACACACATACATACATACATTTAGCATACATACATGCATACATACATACATACATACATACATATAGCATACATACATACATACATATAGCATACATACACATAGCATACATACATACATACATTCATATAGCATACATACATATAGCATACATACATACATATAGCATGCATACATACATACATATAGCATACACACATACATACATACATTTAGCATACATACATGCATACATACATACATACATATAGCATACTTACAGTGGTGTAGCTAGGTGCCACGGCGCCCGGAGCAAAGGCATGTTTCGCGCTCCCCCCCAATTTGTAGTAGGTGAGGCTCCTGCACAGTTAAAAGTGGGCAGGGACCAACATTATACCACACACCGTAATGCCCATTGGACATTTTAGTGAACTCTGTAATTCCAATTACACATAAGCCCACACATGATGCCTATTGCATACTATATAACATTCCGCAATGTCCATGACATACTATATAACACCGTAATCCCCATAACATACTATATAACACACTGTAATGCCCATTACATACTATATAACACACCGTAATGCCCATGACATACTATATAACACACCATAATGCCCATGACATACTATATAACACTCCGCAATGCCCATGACATACTATATAACACACCGTAATGCCCATGACATACTATATAACACACCATAATGCCCATGACATACTATATAACACACCGAAATGCCCATTACATACTATATATCACACCGTAATGCCCATTACATACTATATAACACTCCGCAATGCCCATGACATACTATATAACACACTGTAATGCCCATTACATACTATATAACACACCATAATGCCCATTACATACTTTATAATACCGTAATCCCCATAACATACTATATAACACACTGTAATGCCCATTACATACTATATAACACACCGTAATGCCCATGACATACTATATAACACACCGTAATGCCCATGACATACTATATAACACACCGTAATGCCCATGACATACTATATAACACACCATAATGCCCATGACATACTATATAACACTCCGCAATGCCCATGACATACTATATAACACACCGTAATGCCCATGACATACTATATAACACACCATAATGCCCATGACATACTATATAACACACCGAAATGCCCATTACATACTATATATCACACCGTAATGCCCATTACATACTATATAACACTCCGCAATGCCCATGACATACTATATAACACACTGTAATGCCCATTACATACTATATAACACACCATAATGCCCATTACATACTTTATAACACCGTAATCCCCATAACATACTATATAACACACTGTAATGCCCATTACATACTATATAACACACCGTAATGCCCATGACATACTATATAACACACCATAATGCCCATGACATACTATATAACACTCCGCAATGCCCATGACATACTATATAACACACCATAATGCCCATGACATACTACATGTATATAACACACCGAAATGCCCATTACATACTATATAACACCCCGTAATGCCCATTACATACTATATAACACACCGTAATGCCCATGACATACTATATAACACACCATAATGCCCATGACATACTATATAACACCGTAATGCCCATTACATATTATATAACACTCCGCAATGCCCATGACATACTATTATAACAAACCGTAATGCCCATTACATACTATATAACACACCATAATGCCCATGACATACTATATAACACACCGTAATGCCCATTACATACTATATAACACACCATAATGCCCATGACATACTATATAACACACCGTAATGCCCATGACATACTATATAACACTCCGCAATGCCCATTACATACTATATAACACACCGTAATGCCCATGACATACTATATAACACTCCGCAATGCCCATGACATACTATATAACACACCATAATGCCCATGACATACTATATAACACACCAAAATGCCCATTACATACTATATAACACCCCGTAATGCCCATTACATACTATATAACACACCAAAATGCCCATTACATACTATATAACACCCTGTAATGCCCATTACATACTATATAACACACCGTAATGCCCATTACATACTATATAACACCCCGTAATGCCCATTACATACTATATAACACACTGTAATGCCCATGACATACTATATAACACACCGTAATGCCCATGACATACTATATAACACACTGTAATGCCCATGACATACTATATAACACACCGCAATGCCCATGACATACTATATAACACTCCGCAATGCCCATTACATACAACACACCATAATGCCGATTACACATTTGACACATACTGTAAGTGCCACTTACCTCAATGCCAGGGGCTTCATGCACAATGCCAAGGGGCTTCATGCTCGATGCCAAGGGGCTTCATGCTCGATGCCAAGGGGGCAGTAGGGTGCAGCAGGGTGGGCGGGTGCAGTAGGATGCAGCAGGGTGGGTGGCTGAGTGCAGTAGGATGCAGCAGGGTGGGTGGGTGATTGGCTGCAGTAGGATGCAGCAGGGTGGGTGGGTGGGTGGCTGCAGTAGGATGCAGCAGGGTGAGTGGGTGGGTGGCTGCAGTAGGATGCAGCAGGGTGGGTGGGTGGCTGCAGTAGGATGCAGCAGGGTGGGTGGGTGGGTGGCTGCAGTAGGATGCAGCAGGGTGGGTGGGTGGGTGGCTGCAGTAGGGTGGGTTTGTGGGTCCAGCAGGGTGGGTGGGTTATGTGGTTAGGAGGGTGAGTGCAGCAGGGTGGGTGGAGGGTGGGAGTACACCATAGTTACAGCCAGGCGCCGCCCCCTGCCTGTGCTGACAGAGACAGTGTGTGTGTGCTGTGAGTGTGCACCCCTCCCCTCTCCTCCCCCCTGCCAGTGTGCACACTGCCGCCCGCTCACGGCTCTATGCGCTGTGTCCGGGAGAGAGATGCGGCTACGTAAAATTCATATCTCCCGCTGGACCGCTAGCCAATAGGCGCTCGCGGTCCAGCAGCCATCAGTTGATTGGCTGCTGGACCGCAAGCGCCCATTGGCTAGCGGTCCAGCGGGACCCGTGAATTTTACATAGCAGCAGCGAGCATGGAGTGGGGAAGCTAGCGGGCGGGCGGGGAAGCTAGCGGGCGGGCGGGGGAGCTGGCTGGCGAGCGAGCTGGCGGTGCCACAGCACAGCTCCGGCGCCATGCAATCATCCTGCGCCCGGAGCGTGTGCTCCGCCGGCACCGCCCTCGCTACGCCTCTGCATACTTACATATAGCATACATACATATAGCATACATACATATAGCATACATACATTCATATAGCATACATGCATACATACATACATTTAGCATACATGCATGCATGCATACATATATATAGCATACATACATACATACATACATTTACCATACATACATACATATAGCATACTTACATATAGCATTCGTACCTCAGGAAAGTGCAACTTTTGGTGCATTTTGGTTTAAAGTACATCCCACCCATAGAGAGAGTGATTGAGGGAGCAAGAGAGAGTGCTGAGAGATGGATGGACACAATGGGGTTTATTTACTAAGAGTTCTATTGAAGAAGGACTGTTGCTATGGGCAACATTCACATTTTATCTTCTAGAAGGTGCTAAATAAATAAAAAGTAGTTTCTGATTGCAGCTCCTAGTATCCTGCTCACATATGCAGTATCAGGCATGTATGGATTATGGGGGACAGAGCGAGGGATGGAAGCTCACAGCGAGGGATGGGAGCTCACAGCGAGGGATGGGAGCTCACAGTGAGGGATGGAAGCTCACAGCGAGGGATGGAAGCTCACAGCGAGGGATGGGAGCTCACAGCGAGGGATGGGAGCTCACAGCGAGGGATGGGAGCTCACAGCGAGGGATGGGAGATGGGAGCTCACAGCGAGGGATGGGAGCTCACAGCGAGGGATGGGAGCTCACAGCGAGGGATGGGAGATCACAGCGAGGGATGGGAGCTCACAGCGAGGGATGGGAGCTCACAGCGAGGGATGGAAGCTCACAGCGAGGGATGGGAGCTCACAGCGAGGGATGGGAGCTCACAGCGAGGGATGGGAGCTCACAGCGAGGGATGGGAGCTCACAGCGAGGGATGGGAGATCACAGCGAGGGATGGGAGCTCACAGCGAGGGATGGGAGCTCACAGCGAGGGATGGAAGCTCACAGCGAGGGATGGGAGCTCACAGCGAGGGATGGGAGCTCACAGCGAGGTATGGGAGATCACATCGAGAGATGGGAGCTCACAGCGAGGATGCTACGAG
This sequence comes from Crinia signifera, assembly GCF_055691185.1. Classification (NCBI taxonomy): domain Eukaryota; kingdom Metazoa; phylum Chordata; class Amphibia; order Anura; family Myobatrachidae; genus Crinia; species Crinia signifera. The sequence continues at coordinate 31,864,863 of NC_139217.1, forward strand.
TGACTGGACAGGTGCTAGTGGAGCGCAGGACAAATCGCAGCATTATAAGAGGATTTTCTCTTTACTTGTGTTATGTTGCCGGAGATAGAACAGATTAAGGGAAAGCCGAACGTTTGGGCCTTAATGCCTGCTGAGTACATCACAGACAACATCCGTAATCCAGAATATGTGCTGATGTAACCAGCCCTGACATGTCTAGTGTGTAATATCCCGCAGCCAGTGGCTGGGGGTTCCCCTCCTCCACCACCACCGCCGCCGTAAGGGGGTCACTGTCAGCATCGCACCAAATCACTTCAGCTGCCCCTTTCTATGCAGTCAGTGACCATCTACCTCCAGTATGAGCCAGACAGCGTGTGTTCATACTAATGTTGTGTTCACCACTCCTTCTCCAGGCTCTTAAAGCCTGGAAAACAAGCAAAATGCTAATGTTGCCAAAAGGTCAACATGCAGAATGTTGACACAAGCAAAAGGTTGACCTGAAAAAGGTACGGTACCAGCGAATTTCCATGGGAACGCCCATGAAACGCTGGGCGTTCCCGTCGGTGCAACCCATGTCCACTGCTGTGTGAACAGGCCGGTGAATAATCAATCCCCCGCGCCCGCTCACATAATGTGGCTGCCCATTACAACCTTGCTGTTAATCCAGCGCGTCAGCCGTCATTATTGCTTAAAGCCGCCCTGGAGTGCAGTCGGAGACGTTGCTATATGGCCATCTGAGGGTGGCGGATTGGCACCAGGCGCAAGAAATTTGTGTATGCAGGGAGTGACGGTTAAATGCGAAATTATATAAATATATAGAGCGAGAAAGAGGTCATCTTGAAACGCGTTGGGCGCTAAAAACGAGCTGGAGAATTTGGTGTGTGGATTGACCCTGGTGTATAGTAGGATCTGATATTTACCATCTACTGTATACAGTGATTACTGGTATTACACTTTAAAGCTGCTTTCACATTGCCTAAATGTTTGAGACCCGGTATTTTGAAATGGTATTTAAAACGGTATTTTACCGTTTTTAAACCCCTTTCACACTGCACATAAATATCGGGTCTCAAGCAGGTTTGCAGTGTGAAAGCAGGACCGACAGTAGCTATAAGACAGGGTAGTGCATATGTAATGAGCCGCTCATTAAATATGCACATATGTAATGACCGCAGTGCATATGAATGAGCCACTCATTACATATGTAATGATATGTAATGAGCATATGTAATAATATGTAATAATGCATATGTAATGAGCGGCTCATTACATATGCACTGCACTCATTACATATGCGCATATGTAATGAACGGCTCATTACATATGCTCTGCGCTTTTATAGCTACTGCCGAGACCTATATACCGGTTCAGAGCCGTTCACACTGCATAAAAAACGGCTCTGAACTGTGTAGGACTCTGCTTTTTAAACGTTTGCAAATATCGGTTATTTGTAACCGGTAAATGCAGACTGGCGTATCACACTGCAGCTCTAACCGTTTTAAAAGGCAAAATACCGGTTAAGAGCTGCAGTGTGAAAGGGGTATTAGATTCAAACCTGAAACCTACGTTTTTACCATGCAGTTTTTTGTGCTATATGTATTTTTGTATGAGTAAATATTAATTTTTTTAAAAAGTGACGAATCATGTGCAAAGATCCCTTTTGAGGAGTATACACACCTCTACCATCGTGAGTATGGGTACGCACCATAAAAGAAACCTTTATAAGTGTCCCTAGCTACATTTATGTGTACGTTAGGTAAACTCTTCGGCAAATAAACATCAGTAGCCTTTTATTGTATAAAGACAATACTGCATACTGTTCTGGTTGCATATATATTTTTATTTTTCATATCTGGAAATCCCATCATTACATAGCCGAGAGAGGAAACATGCGTTGAGTAAAGGCTTTTCAAGATAAGTACACATCATTATTTTAACTTTTTCAGCACCCTGATTTATACCCTTCCACCAACCTTCCCAAACAACTGTGCTGGATATAGAGAGAGGGAACTGATGAGAGTTTGCGGGCTAAAAATAGTCAAAGCTCAAAGTGAAATTCACCGTGCGCTCGCCATGATTTTCCGTCCTCCACGATTCACCGCCAGCCAGCCGGTCACTGTATTCAACACTTTAGGGGCTCGCTGCCACTGATGGCGGAAACAAAAAAATAAAAATAAAAAAAATGGAAATATATTTATTTGTTGCCTGTCCAGAAATAAAAATAGCAAGATCCTTCCAATAACAAATAAACTGATTTTTAAGTCACCAAAAAAAGAATATGCACTATCAGGCATAATCTGTATGTTATTCTATTACACTAGTGTGCACTAGCGGGTGTTGCGGCTGTAGCACTCACTGGTGCACTATCAGGCAGAGTCTGTATGTTATTATGTTACACTAGTGTGCACTAGCGAGTGTTGCGGCTGTAGCACTCACTGGTGCACTATCAGGCAGAGTTTGTATGTTATGTTACACCATTGTGCACTTTGAGATAAGACTAAACTGTGGCTTGTTACAAGGAGGGTTCAAAGGCCCTAATTCAGTCTGGGGAGGTAATTCAGATATGATCGCACAGCCCACGTATTTGCACGCCCATTTTTATGGTAAGACCCACCCCCTTTATAGTGAAATCCGGTCTTGTTAATTAATGTGATCACTGTACGGCTACATGTGTTAATGGCCATTTACCGCCCCCAGACGCCTGCTTCCTGTCAATCACCCTGCAAATGGCTAACGAAGAAATAAAGCAGCGGGCTTTCACTGCAGCACAGAGTTGCACATGTGCATTGTGGTCCATATGCACGCGCATGGGCTGCAGTCTTCTGAACCGTGTGATCAGGCCTGAATTACGCCCAGGAAACGGGGCTGACACTTCCCCGTTTCCCAGAATTCTGATTGTAGCCACCTAGACATGACAGTAGCACGTCAATTAAGGGGGCGGGGCCAAATTCAGACCATAACGGTCTGTTTCGGCATGGATTTTGATTACTCAGCAAATATCAGACCTGAGATTCGAGGCTAATTAGCAATGCACAGAGTTAATGATAAAACCAATGTCAGTGTTTTGTGACACCAAAAAAAAAAAAAACCTGGCTATTTTTATTGTGGCATTTAAATGAAAAATTAATCTGTAAAATGTTTATGCGAAATGAGTTTGTCAGTACTAATTGCTGCTGTCATAACATTTCATAATTAATGCCACTAAATTATTGCTAAGAGAAAACAGAAACCTCACATTTTTGACTGTAACAAAATGATAATAATTAAAACATGGGGGGGGATTCAAAATGATTTTGATGGGACAACTGGGGGGACACGGCAATGCCTGATTGGTCTGAATGAGACACCTGACCAGTCACGCTTTCTTATATCAATGTGCGTGAGGAGAAGTGAGCCAGAGATGTGCTGGGTACTCACCAAAACGATTTGGGCACAATCCCATCAGTTTGGATCCAATTCAGACCGATTGGATGCAGATTGTTTGAAAATTGTTTGGTTTGATACTGATTGGATCCGATTCCGATCCTACCTGCTTACAGGATCTTATAGGGATCGGATCGTATGCAAATCGTATGCAAATCGGATCACACAATTTGCATACGATTTGCATCCAATCCAAATCGTTTTGGTGTGTACCCAGCATAAGTGACCCATGGCAACCAATCAGCACTTAAGCAACATCTATAATTTGCATAATATAAAATTATACAGAGCAGCTGATTGGTTGCCATAGGACACTTCTCATCTGCTCACTTCTCCTCCAGAGGAGAAGTGTCTTATGGCAAACCCCCCCACCCCCCGAGGAGGTGTCCTATGGCAACCCCCCCCCCCCCCCCACACCCCCAGATGAGAAGTGTCCTATGGCACAGCCCCCAATGCCGCCCACCCGGGATAAGTGTCCTATGGCAACCCCCCCCGAGAAGTGTCCTATGGCACACATCCCCCCCCCCCGGTTCCAGTGCATCCCCGAACTGCCTAAACGCAGTTTCCTTGACCTGGTTCCCACCACTGCACCCACCGACAAGACTGGTAGCCCTGGAGAAGATGCGGGCATATCGCCAGTTCTCATGCTCCACTAATCTATCACTCGGGCTTGTTGATAGCGTGCTACACGTGTGTTTATTCGGTTTAATATAGTAGAAAAGAGAAGTCACTGTTTACTTACAGAGGAATCTGGGATTGGTCATCCCCAAACTTCCTGTACTTATTTTCCCCTGTATCCTTATTACCCGTCTGAGTTCCATGGTAACCATTGTGCAACAGCCTTTCCCTGCCAGTCTGGTGCCAACCAGATAAGACTTGTGTACACGGATAATACAAACTTTGTTTTAGTCGTGTGATAACAACATTGTTGAGTTTATAATAAAATGCCAGGTACAGGCTCCAAATTCTGAGCAGGCCCTGAGGTGCATTGTGTCATCAAGACATTATATGCACATAGGTGACAGCAAAGCACCAGTAACCCAATATAGTGACAGAACTAAATCCATACATACAGAACGTACAATGCGGTAACTGAAACAGACAGCGCTGATGTCCTCTTACTCCGCTCAATGGGATTACACTGGGGATTAAGCCAGCCACTTACAAATAAGACCCGGAAATCGTCTCAGTGCTTTTTGAGAACGACCCAATTATCTAATTTCACAAAGTCATCATTTGCAATAATTGGTCCTGATTCACAGTTGATCGCTGGTGAGCAAATTGCAATTTGAGTGATTATCGAATGACTGTGAATGCATACCATGGGGCTGATTCACACCCATTCGCTTGGGTCCGAATTCGTCCGATGTTCGGGGTTATGTGCATGTGTAAACCCAGGGAGTGAACGGTGAGTTTGACACTCGCTGAACCATTCGCTCTAGGAAGGGAGGGCTAGGAGCGGCAGTAGGGGAACAGCCAGTGTTTCCCCTTGCATGTAAGAGTTTTGGGTGTGTATTACAGCGTGGTTGCATCTTTGTAGTGAATCTTTGACTTGGCCAATCACCCGCAGCTGCATCCAACTCTGAGTCACCCTCAGGAGGGTTTTTCAGCCTTTGTGCAATAAGGGTAAGATATGGCACACACAGTTGGAGCCCCTCTCAACTTTGTTCCTTGGGTCGTGGCTCACCATGGCTATCCATTGTTCTCAGCAATACAATACATAGAACAATACAGTAGGGGATTAGCAGAGTAATCCTGTTACTCACTTTATCCTATTAAAGGGCTAAGGCCCTTATTCTAGTTCACTCTTTCCTTCTTAGATGGACAAAACCATGTGCACTGCAGGTGGGGCAGATGTAACTTGTGCAGAGAGAGTTAGATTTGGGTGGGGTTTTACTTCAAAGGGAGATCTATATTGCAGTGTAAAAATAATGCAGCCAGTATTTACCCTGCACAGAAACAAAATAACTCACCCAAATCTAATTCTCTCTGCACATGTTACATCTGCCCCACCTGCAGTGCACATGGTTGTGTCCATCTAAGAAGGATTTTGTCAGAAAGAGTGAACTAGAATAAGGCCCTAAATGAGGAGGGCTCCATCTGCATACCTCCCAACTTCTGCACTGATGAACGAGCGAGCGCCCGGAAAGGGGGCGGGGCGTATGCAAATGAGGGCATGGCTTATGCTAATTAGCTGCAACCTCATTTTCATACGAGAATAGACGCTGTGCGCATGCGCACAGCGTCTATTCTATTAGATTGGGGCCGGGGGTCTCCCAACTGCCACCCCCCGCAGCGGGACAATGCCTGCCGCGGGTGGGACAGCGGGACAGGACCCGAAAATCGGGACTGTCCCGCTGTAATCGTGACAGTTGGGAGGTATGCATCTGTAGGTGCTGTTGTCCTGGATTTTGGAACAACAAAATGATCACTCTCCTTTAAATGTTTAAGTTTATTCATGTCCACTGAACAGGACAAATCCCATCAGGCAATTCTCACCTTCCCAGGAAGCATAGAATTGCCGGCAGCTGGTTAAACTCCATCAATGACCTGTAAGAAGGGTGGATTTCTCCGGGCTTTTTGTTTTTGATAAATAGACCTAATATATCTCTCATTCCGAATGACGCAGAGCGCCACACTCAGCTGGGGCATAGTCAGGTTACAGAGGGAATAACATCATTGAAGGAAATATAGGTATATTCTTGCTTACCTTATTAGGATTTTCCTTAGACTTGGGCCCTTAATCAGATCTGATCGCAGTACAAATTTGTTCTCAAAACGGACAAAAACATGCGGCACTGCAGGTGTGGCAGATGTAACATGTGCAGAGAGAGTTTTGGGTGGGGTGTGTTGAAACTGAAATCTAAATTGCAGTGTAAAAAATAATGCAGCCAGTATTTACCCTGCACAGAAACAAAATAACTCACACAAATCTAACTCTCTTTGCACATATTACATCTGCTCCACCTGCAGTGCAGCATTTTGAGAACAAATTTTGTACCACGATCAGATCTGAATAAGGTCCTTGGTTTGGACCAGCACTGCTAGACTGCATGGCAACAATGAGGGGAGATTTACAGCATCATGACTCATAAAGAGTGGAGAAGGCGATAAGGTTCTGGGTAGCATTTATGAATTTGATCAGTTGGTATGGACAACCTCTTCACCCATCTTCACAAGGCTTGATAAATTGCCCTCCTGGTTTGGAAGCTCCTGGAGGACTGGATGGATGTTGAGATTGGGGCATGCTGGAGTCTGAAGTCATTAAGCCTTGCTTCTCAGGGTGGATTACCATGATCGGTGGCATTAAACAGTGTTGCAGGTGCTTAATTACGTAATGCAGTGCATACTGCATCGTTACGTCCAAAGGTCTCCCGCTATTCTGGTGCATGGTCAGGGAGGACGCTGTAATCTGGGTCCGGTTGTGCTTGACATCACTGGGGAGTCTACCAGATATTCTGGAAGAGTAGACATGTACAGCCTAGAATGTAGAAGATTTCAACTTTGCTAATTACACATCTTTGGTATTGCTTTTAGGATATGAGAGAGCAATCACACCCAATACTGAATGCTATAAAACAGTGGTGGCCAACCCGTGGCTCTTGAGCCTCATGCGGCTCTCCCCCTTGTAAAGTGTGGCTCCTGCTGCCCGCCGCCCACCGTCCGTCCCAGTCCCCCCTGCTGCCGGTTACTTGAATCCCTTCTCCTTCTGAGGGGAGGAGAGTGCGCATTGCGCATCTCTCCTACCCCTTACTGTGCATCCTTGTGACTGGGCCGTCTGCCAATTAGAGCTCGCGGGCCAGCAGCCAATCAGGAGCTGGCCAGCGAGCTTTGATTGGTGGATGGCCCAGTCACAGGGAAGTGAGGGGGAAGGAGACGCGCGGTGTGCTGTGCTCTCCTCCCCTCGGTGACATCACAGGACTGCAGGGGGACGCCAGACTGTCCTCTCCCCGCCCGGCAGCAGCAGCAACAACGGTGAGTGCTGCTGCTGGGAAATTTGCACTGTGGGGGCATAGCAGTTTGTGGCACTGTGGGGGCATACCAGCTTTTTGGCACTGTGGGGGCATATCAGCTTTCTGGCACCGTAGGGGCATACCTGGCACCGTGTGGGGGGCATATGTGTATCTGGCACTATTGGGGGCATATGTATATATGGCACTGCACTATTGGAGGCATATATATTTATCACACCCACCCAAGTTGTCAAAATAGACTACGCCCCTTTTTTTGGCGCATGTGCCTTCGGCGCGCGCATGATGTCGGCTCTTTAGCTTGACTAACGATATTTTTTGGCTCTTAACCTCTGACCGGTTGGCCACCCCTGCTATAAAAGGTATATATATACTGTATATATCATTATGTACACTACTGGGACAAGTATATCTAAAATATCTGAATTATAAGATTCAACCAAACTAGTCTTCTCCTCAATTTGAGATATCCAGTTACTAACATTGTTTTTAACCCCCCCCTTTTCCCCCCACCCTCCGGCCATTGATAACAAGAAGATACAGTACACCCATTGTTATATATTTCTATGTTGTGTTTGATTTGTGACTAACGAGTAACTTGTTAGTTTGCTTGTTCTGCCAGATGCTACTTTCTTTAACCTAACAAATTCTGCTTAACTCTGTGTTCCCTTCTTTGTTGTCATTGGCTGCTCCAACCAGGCAGCTTGGTGATGAGGTCACAGGAAGACCAGAGTCACCAGACACAGTACTGCCTATTGCTTTGTGTCCTCGGCATTTTGAACCTTAAGAAGACAACCAGAAAAATGCTACTGGGATTTACAGAAGGGGTCACGATAATAAAACAAAATCACAAATTAGTTTCTTTGGCAATACATATTTTTGTTATTCTCTAAATATAAAAGTAACTGTGGAACCATGCGAGAGCCTGCTGTGTGCTCAGAGAATGTTCCATTACAGTTTGCAGCTTGAATGGCCGGTGAAGTACAATAGTGATATTTGTATTTATGTAAGTACACAATGACAATCTCCCAATCACCTCATGGACCATGAGCACAACAATTGGTATCGATCTGATCAGCCTACGATGACGGAGAGAAGATTGCCATTTGTGCAAGTAAGCACATAGCCCAACGCCTGTCAAAGCCACCTAAATGGACCATTTATCTTATATGGGGATGCACTTGTACGCACACTCTCAGGTGTATAGATTGGTTTCCAATGCTGCTGCTTTGAGGTCTGGCTTTATAAAGGGCAGTGGTTGTACACACACACACACACACACACACACAAAACTAGCCGGATTTTTGGCCTGATTCCATCCTGAACACTCATCTGTGAAGTTGCAGATGACTGTGAGTAGATAGCCACTAGGAATGCTCATCCCGGGGGAATTTTTTCAATCCCGGGATCCCTAATAAAAAAAAAAACAAGCTCCTGTCCCGGCACACCGTCCACCCCGCCCAGTTACTTACATGGAGCAGTGGAGCAGGCAGCAGCAGTGCCTTCGGGAGGGATCGGACGGGTGGCGGCAGCATCAGCAGAGCGGGGGGTGCGGCCAGGACACGGAGGTGTAGTCTGGAGCGGGGATGTGGCATTGCGGTGTGTGATTTCTATCATGCTGCGCAGAGCCGCATGCCGGGGTAGGGAACACCCGCACAGACACTGCCCGGCACTAGACTGCCATGCGCAGTCTAATCACAAAATCCTGGGATTGGAAGCCCCAATCCCGGGATTGAAATCCCAGCAATTTTGGGGCCAAATCCCGGGATCCTGACCTGACCTGTACAAAATTGCAAGTGATATGCACGTCCTTACCCGTCTGTGTGTACTGATGTGGATGGGGTCTGCCAATGCTCTACCCACTTTATTGCCTCAAACTGAGCAGTGAATGTACCCTACTATATACTCTGAGAGCAAGTAGGCAATATATATAGCCAAGAAACAAAACAACTAGAGGATTCCCATGGGATGCAGCACGGAGAAGAGGACCGTTCCTGTCTATCTAGAGACATACTCTGATCCTTTAAGGCAGGGGTGGGGAACCTTTTTTGTGCCAAGGGCCACTTGTATGGGCCATATGTAAAAATATCTCTTACAAATTCCCCTGCTGCAGCTGTCCCACGCTCCGGCGGCTGCCACTGAATAGGACTGACAGGCTCCAGCTGCTGTTGATTAAGAGGAATCACGCAAGAATTACCGACCTCTCACGAGAATTCCCCAGTACTTGACTCCCAGCAAAGCCACCAGGCGGGTGGGCGGGCCACTCAGACCATACGGCCCCCGGGCCTGAGGTTCCCCACCCCTGCTGTAAGGGAGCCGGTGGAGGGAACATCCAATCCTTTGCTTGTTGCTTCTATTGTGTCTAGGGGTTCAGGGCCACCCCTGTGGGTGTACCCATCATAGGCTGCCCGGGTGCACAGAACCTATTCTCTCTCTTTGTTTCTTCTGGTGGCATTATATGTAATGTGCTCTACTGAAGACATTGTGTAAGGGGCACTACTGGTGTCGTTATGTGTAATAGGCACTACTGGGGACATTGTGTAAGGGGCACTACTGGTGTCATTATGTGCAATGGGCTCTACTGGAGGCATTGTATAAGGGGCACTACTGGCGGTATTATATGTAATGGGTTCTAATGAAGGCATTGTGTAAGGGGCACTACTGGTGTCGTTATGTGTAATGGGCTATACTGGAGGCATTGTGTAAGGGGCACTACTGGTGTCGTTATGTGTAATGGGCTCTACTGGAGGCATTGTGTAAGGGGCACTACTGGTGGCATATGTGTAATAGGTACTACTGGAGGCATTGTATAAGGGGCACTACTGGTGGCATTATGTGTAATGGACTCTACTGGAGGCATTGTATAAGGAGCACTACTGGTGGCATTATGTGTAATGGACTCTACTGGAGGCATTGTTTAAGGGGCACTACTGGTGCCGTTATGTGTAATGGGCTCTACTGGAGGCATTGTATAAGGGGCACTACTAGTGGCATTATGTGTAATGGGCTCTACTGAAGGCGTTGTATAAGGGGCACTACTGGTGTCGTTATGTGCAATGGGCTCTACTGGAGCCATTGTATAAGGGGCACTACTGGCGGTATTATATGTAATGGGCTCTAATGAAGGCATTGTGTAAGGGGCACTACTGGTGTCGTTATGTGTAATGGGCTATACTGGAGGCATTGTGTAAGGGGCACTACTGGTGTCGTTATGTGTAATAGGCACTTCTGGAGGCATTGTATAAGGGGCACTACTGGTGGCATTATGTGTAATGGGCTCTAATGACAGCATTGTGTAAGAGGCACTACTGGTGTCGTTATGTGTAATGGGCTCTACTGGAGGCATTGTGTAAGGGGCACTACTGGTGGCATATGTGTAATAGGTACTACTGGAGGCATTGTATAAGGGAAACTACTGGTGGCACTATGTGTAATGGACTCTACTGGAGGCATTGTATAAGGAGCACTACTGGTGGCATTATGTGTAATGGACTCTACTGAAGGCATTGTTTAAGGGGCACTACTGGTGCCCTTATGTGTAATGGTCTCTACTGGAGGCATTGTATAAGGGGCACTACTGGTGGTATTATGTGTAATGGGCTTTACTGAATGCATTGTATAAGGGGCACTACTGGTGGCATTATGTGTAATGGGCTCTACTGGAGGCATTGTATAAGGGGCACTACTGGTGGCATTATATGTAATGGGCTCTACTGAAGGCATTGTATAAGGGGCACTAATGGTGGCATTATGTGTAATGGGCTCTACTGAAGGCATTGTATAAGGGGCACTACTGGTGTCGTTATGTGTAATGGGCTCTACTGGAGGCATTGTATAAGGAGCACTACTGGTGTCGTTATGTGTAATGGGCTCTACTGGAGGCATTGTATAAGGGGCACTACTGGTGGCATTATATGTAATGGGCTCTACTGAAGGCATTGTATAAGGGGCACTACTGGAGGCATTGTGTAAGGGTCACTACTGGTGGCATTATGTGTAATGGGCTCTGCTGGAGGCATTGTATAAGGGGCACTACTGGTGGCATTATTTGTGATGGGCTCTACTGGAGGCATTGTGTAAGGGGCACTACTGGTGGCATATATGTAAGGGGCACTACTGGTGGCATCTTGCATATAAGCAGGAGTATGTGTGGCCTTATGTGAAGCATAATGTGATATGTGAATTACATCTGAAATTCCAAAAATAAGTCACAAGTCAGTTGAGTAAAGCCCTATATTCCTGGGAGCACCTCCAAGAATCTTGGTGAATTTTATTGAATTCACTAGAACAGTATAACAATAGGAAAGCACTAATAATCAAATAGGAAATACAGTGGTCTGTATGGACATCCCTAAATCCAATTACACCACCTTTCAGGGTGCAGGGGTGTGATAAAGAAACATACCTGCCCCCTTTCAGGGTTTGCTTCTTTCTTATGCTCGCATCTGTATTCTGTATTCTTAGAATAATTAACTGTAGTACCGTGCCCCAGAGATCATTTTCAGTCTTATCACCCAAAAGGAGGGCTAAACTGGACGTTGGTCTTACTGCATAGTTACCTACCCTCCTGCATTCTGCTGGAGACTCCCTGACATAGCAGCAATCTCCCTCTCTCCCTCATTAGTCTAGCAATCTCCCTCATGTCACCTAGCCCACATTACACTGTTACATTTTTGGGGAAAATAAGGAAAGATAGATACATTACGTTGAATCATTAGCACCATTTCTCAGCACTTTACCAAGTATAGTAGCTCTTACTAACTGCTTTGGGGATCATCTACATTTGGATATAAGTCATTTTACAAGATTCCTCTCAGATATAGCAGTACACACCCACGCTTCTAGGTGCCATGTTCACAATCTCTCCATACATGGGTGGAGCATGAGACGCCCCCTCAATGGGGCGCTGTGCAAAATTCTACTACCAACTATAATCTCCCTGAAACTAGTTTTCAAAAGTAAGCAAGTATGTCTTACTGCGTCCAATCATTCTATCACCATCATGCCAGGCACTATTTGGACCACACACCCTGCCATCCCATAGCCATAGATACTGGCTATACAGATGGAGCCCCTCTCATTCAGGCAGGGGCCGGCGGTGTAATCGCTAGCTGTCATGCGTATCCCCTTCAACCGGAGCTCCCCCCGGGTCCCCGCCAACTCGTCGCCGTCCCTCACCTCCCCGTTCCCCCCTAACCCTGCCCATCTCTCTGAAGCGGAGATGGGCAGGGTTCGTATCCCAGTCAGATGTTGCGCCGGCTCGCCAGAGGGGGCGGTCTGGCGAGCCCCGTCGCTGAGCGAGAGGCGCTCCCTCTGTACATCCATACAAAAAACATATTGCTTTCACTTCCTGTCCTTGATCTTCAATACATAAAATGTTGGGGGAAATCTACTAAGATGGGATTTCTTTTTCGCCTGGGATGTAGCTCTAGGCAACCAATCAAATACTATTGGTACTTGTTTCCTAGCACGGCCACAAATCTTGGCCATCGGGGGTAATTTTAGTGGCCTGCAACGCGACCGACGCGATGCCCCCGATTTTTCCATTGAAATGCATTGAAAACAGTGAAAAATCGGGTCGGTTGCGTCGTGTGCGCCTAAAAATGCTTAAATGGTCCACCCGCGATGGCCGCGATTTCCCCATAGGGAACAATGTTAAATGCCTCAATTTACCCGCGATGACCTCGATTTCCCATAGGAAACAATGTTAAATGGGTCAATTGACCCAAATCATCATAGGGAAGAATGGTAAATGGGCCAGAAAGCCCCCCAAAAAAACCTGACCAGTGACATGTCCCCCCAAAAGTAGTTCACGCCACCCCGCGATGAACGTGAACCCGAAGCGTGGCGAGCGCAGCAAGTCCGCGAGGGGCGGCGGTACGCGTCCTCCGACCTTTTCATACCCCCACTATCCACTAGGGCGTGGAGTGAGAATATAATAGTGTGGCGAGCGCAGCGAGCCACCGAGCCCGAAGCGTGGCGAGCGCAGCGAGCCCCGCGAGGGGACGCGGATACCTTCACAGGAAAACGCGTCCCTTCGCGGGCTTCACAGGTATCCGCGTCCCCTCGCGGGGCTCGCTGCGCTCGCCACGCTTCGGGCTCGCTGCGCTCGCCACACTATTCTATTCTCAACTCCACGCCCTAGTGGATAGTGGGGGTATGAAAAGGTCGGAGGACGCGTACCGCCGCCCCTCGCGGACTCGCTACGCTCGCCACGCTTCGGGTTCACGTTGATTATGTGGTGGCGTAAATTACTTTTGGGGGGACTTTTTTAATGTTCAGGGGTGTTTTTGGCCCATTTACCATTGTTCCTATGATAGATTGGGTAAATTGAGCCATTTCACATTGATTCCTATGGGAAATCGTGGTCATCGCGGGTAAATTGAGGCATTTAACATTGTTCTCTATGGGGAAATCGCGGGCATCGATGACAGCGATTATGATCGTTGTGGCCGTGCTAGGAAACAAGTACCATACTATTATCTTCTAGAAGGTGCTAAATAAATAAGCAGTACATTCTGATTGGTTGCCCGTAGCAACATCCCATGTGAAATAGATCTCCCATCTTAGTACATTTCCCCAGTTGTGTATGTTCGATTTGTTTTATTTATTCTCCTAATACGTATTTTGGGGGCGCTTCCGGACCACTTGTGATCTGAATTCGGCCCCTGCCCTGATGGTCGGGGTTTGCGACGCGCATTTCTGCGCATCGGTAAACCAGACTGTAAACGGCCGCGTTGAGTTGCTCACCCGCGGGGTCGTTTTCAAAGGGGGGGGGGGGGGAGGGATGGGGGAGGCATGGGTACACGGGCAGGCCAGTTCCTGCCAGAGGTGAGCGGCTGACGTCAGCCGCCCACCCTGTCTTCATCCTGGTGGCCGCAAATATAGATCAGTTGAGACTGACTTATATTTGCGAAGGCCTGAGAAAACATTCAATGGTGACCATCAAATAATTACTCCTACAGCGGTGGCAGAATGCGAGGGGGTGTGTCTTCGGTACACATCACCGCGCATGGTGGCGAGGAAAAACGTTGTCTTGGGGGCGGACTTTCGGCGGGGCGGGCTCTCTGGCACTCGGTAGCTGCGATCTCCACAGCTTAGGGCCAGATTCTCTAAGCTTCAAAAGTGATAAAATGGAGAGTGATAAACAGCCAGTCAATCAGCTCCTACCTGACATTTTTCAAACACAGTCTGTGACATGGCATGTAGGAGCTGATTGGCTGGCTGTTTATCACTCTCCATTTTATCACTTTTGAAGCTTAGAGAATCTGGCCCTCTGTGAGAATACCAGAATCAGGCGCCTTGTCCTTTAAAAGCTAATTACCTGAATCAGTGCTATGGGGCGTGAAAAGTCAGGACGGGTTAATGCCAAATAAACCCAAAGAGCACCGTGTGATAGTATACACAGCGCGGGGGTAGAGGGATATAAATCAATACTGCTTTGTAAAAGCATTCGTGATAAAGAGATGCGTGCACTAAGGGATCAATACCAGAGCAAAGCAATTACAGCCAGAACGAGAACCGCGGAATCATATTGTTATTGTGGCAGATAAGTGTTCTGGGCTTGGAGGACAGCGAGCTCAGACAATGCTCCATTCCCACCCTCCGTGTTACTGCTGCGCTTCCTCCACCTGCGCTGTGTAACACTGTGCCGGACTTTCAGGACTCCGTGCCAGCTTGCCTCGTTTGTCCGTGGATAGAACCAGGATTGCCTCGTTATCGGGGCAGGTGACCCTGATGCTGCAATAATATCTACACACTGTAGGCAAAGGCTTTACTATCCGTATGCAATGGGCAGTCCTATCAAGCAATAGTGCACCCTGCTAGGATCCATCAGCTCGGGGTAGGGTGATTCTGCTTACTGGGGGTAATTCAGACCTGATCGCACCTCCGCATGATTATCGATAAGCTGTGCGTGTGTATGAGCCGCAGTACACATGCATGTGCGAGGCTGTCCTGGAATGAAGTCCTGCTACTTTTTCTAGTAAAGCAAAAAAGTTCTGCTCTGCAGTTGGGGCAGATGTAACATGTGCAGAGAGAGTTAGATTTGTGACAGGATGTTCAAACTGAAACCTGCAGTGTAATATCAAAGCTGTCTATCATTTATGGGATACATGCAAAAGCAGCCAGTATATACCTTGCACAGAATATATATATATATTTATAGCGTGGACGGGTTGCCGGCACTCAGCTCCAAACTTGTCAAAGGGCCCCGTGCCCTCGGTAAAGACCCTTGCAGGGTCAAATATAAACAGTGGATGGCCGCGGCACTGGGGACTTCAATAAATAAAACAGATAGGCAGGCCTGCCTATCTGTTTTATTTATTGAAGTCCCCAGTGCCGCGGCCATCCACTGTTTATATATATTTATATATATGCAGCGATAATAAGCGGCACTCGGAGGCTGACGTAAATGGTGAAAAAACAGGAACTTTATTCCTTGTGCAGAAGTGAAAACGTTTCGGAGCTCGGGGGCCCCGTTGTCAGTTCAGGGAAACTGACGACGGGGCCCCCGAGCTCCGAAACGTTTTCACTTCTGCACAAGGAATAAAGTTCCTGTTTTTTCACCATTTACGTCAGCCTCCGAGTGCCGCTTATTATCGCTGCAAATACATCCTGAGGATCCATCCCCTCTTGTGAGAGGGCACCGGAGCAAGTATTCGCTGGCATCTACCCTTAAGACCTGAGTGCCGGTCTCATTGGACTGTATATATATATATATAGGCGTCCACTTAGGCGGCACTCACGGCAATAAATCAGGCTGAAAGCAACGTAGATTCCAACGTTTCGAAAAACCTTTAATTTTTCGTCATCAGGGTGATGACGAAAAATTAAAGGTTTTTCGAAACGTTGGAATCTACGTTGCTTTCAGCCTGATTTATTGCCGTGAGTGCCGCCTAAGTGGACGCCTATACAAGTTACAAGTTACTCCCTGAGCGGAGATATCATGGAGGGCACCGGCTTGATGATTTGAAGTTGATACGAGAGTGCCATCCACTACGGACCTCTATATATATATATATATATATATATATATATATATATATATATATATATATATATATCCCATCCAAATCTAAATCTCTCTCTGTATCTGTTGCATCTGCCTCACCCTGCAGTGCAGCAGCTTTTTTTCTGTACTTATAAACATGAATCAGGCTCAGTAAGTGGAGTTACTTCATTAGATCATGTATGTACATGGTATTATAGGTGTCTTGTATGAATTAATTTCATGTAGTATTCTGTGACCAACCTTGAACTGTAAGAGGAAAGAGACAGGGGTAGATAAATCCAGTTATTTAGGAAGGATAATTATCCTGCTAATGCCAGAAAGAAGAATTGATACTTGCGGAAGAACTGTTCCTTTTCATGTATTAAAGGGAAAATGGAACATTGGAAAGCTAATGGGATGCCTTTTGTTACATATTTGGCTTGATAACAATTGCAAGCGAATATCCAAATGTCCTGTTATTTTGCCAATTAGACAAAATCATATCCTACCAGCCAGTGTTGGCAGGGAAATGAGTGCAGTAATGTCTTCTGGAATGGATAGAGGCACTTTTTCCTTGAAAATTAAATATGATACAAAACAGTTACTTGTTGCTTTCTGAATAGAAATCAGACTTTTGGCTTCTAACTGAGGGGCTCTTCTACATAGTTTTACCATATCCAGTGACTAGGAGCCAGTGACATCACTAATAATGCAGCCTATCCATTCACTAGGAGCCAGTGACATCACTGATAATGCAGCCTATCCATTCACTAGGAACCAGTGACATCACTGATAATGCAGCCTATCCATTCACTAAGAGCCAGTGACATCACTGATAATGCAGCCTATCCATTCACTAGGAGCCAGTGACATCACTGATAATGCAGCCTATCCATTCACTAAGAACCAGGGACATCACTGATAATGCAGCCTATCCATTCACTAGGAGCCAGTGACATCACTGATAATGCAGCCTATGCATTCACTAGAAGCCAGTGACATCACTGATAATGCAGCCTATCCATTCACTAAGAGCCAGTGACATCAATGATAATACAGCCTATCCATTCACTAGGAACCAGTGACATCACTGATAATGCAGCCTATCCATTCACTAAGAGCCAGTGACATCACTGATAATGCAGCCTATCCATTCACTAGGAGCCAGTGACATCACTGATAATGCAGCCTATCCATTCACTAAGAACCAGGGACATCACTGATAATGCAGCCTATCCATTCACTAGGAGCCAGTGACATCACTGATAATGCAGCCTATGCATTCACTAGAAGCCAGTGACATCACTGATAATGCAGCCTATCCATTCACTAAGAGCCAGTGACATCAATGATAATACAGCCTATCCATTCACTAGGAACCAGTGACATCACTGATAATGCAGCATATCCATTCACTAGAAGCCAGTAACATCACTGATAATGCAGCCTATGCATTCACTAAGAGCCAGTGACATCAGTAAGAATGCAGAATATCCATTTACTAGGAGCCAGTGACATCAGTGAGAATGAAGAATATCCATTTACTAGGAGCCAGTGACATCAATGATAATGCAGCCTATCCATTCACTAAGAGCAAGTGACATTTGTGAGAATACAGCCTATCCATTTACTAGAAGCCAGCGACATCACAGAGAAAGCAGCATATCCATTCGCTAGAAACCAGTGACCTTACAGAGAGTGCAGCTTATCCATTCACTAGGATCCTGTGACATCACTGAGATGCAGCCTATCCGATCACTAGGAACCAATGACATCTTTGATAATACAGCCTATCCGATCACTAGGAGTAATTTCCATCACTGATAATGCAATATATCAATCACTAGAGATGCAGGGGCGGATTTAAGGATGAGGGCGCCCCTAGGCACAACAATAATGTTTACTAAGTAGGACAGTTTATAGGGGCAGTATCTGCATGTCCTATCCATTTACACTCTATTTAAGATGGAATATAGTACAGTACAGTGGATATTTTGCAGTTATTGGTACATTTTGGGCTGACAGTACTATCACAGGCATCCAAGTGCCGCCCCCAAACATGTGCCGCCCCTAGGCCGGTACCTCACGTGCCTAATGGGAAATTCGGCTCTGTAGAGATGACAAGACCAACGCCATATAATGTATTTCTTACAGTATCCCAACATCTAATCAGATTAAAAATAATTATATGTAGCTAATGTCATTAAAGTATGTCATTTATTTGTCTATAAGTATATGCCAGATACTAATCTACTGTTAATGTATCATTCTGAGTAGGACGATTACAGGAATATGGTTTAATGCACTTGTAGGACATACATGAATATTTAATGTAGTGTACACAAGATTTAAACACTTTTCTAAGTAGCCCCTCGTGTCATGAAATAAATCAGCATAAATCGCACCATGCCGTCTATCTTAATACTCCGCTCTGTAATCCACACCAACCCTTTCCCTGACGTTCCCTGCCATATTGTTCGCTAACGTTCTCTGGAAATCATGGTCGTCACAAAGATACTGCGGGTGTATTCCCTTACACTGAGATCTGGTCATGCAATTTGATTGGGTTTGATCTGGCAAAGCAGGGAACCAGACATTTATATAATCACAATATACAATATACACACAAGCACCAAAGGAACCACCTAATTCTTCAAATAAATACATGCAAAACAGGTATGTATCCCCTGCAGCCAATGTGTGTTGCTTTGTTTCCCCCTGGTCATATCCATTGGCAAAAAAACACAGATTACAATAGCTGGATCTACTCACTATAGGAAATCAGTTATCCTGCATTCTATTAAAGAGTTCCAATGAAATAAGGGATCTTTGATCCCACTTATATTACTACTTACCTATTAAAGGGGACACCCTTTACCTTTCCACACCTGTGCGATTATTGGTTCTGGCTTTGTATGGCTGGCTAGTGTTAGCCTGTCAATAGCATTCCAACCCACCCAGCACCCATGTTTTGATACATACCTTTCCGAAGTCCCGCACAGGGGCAGCAGTTGCAGGAAAAAAATCACCATGAAAATGGCCGCCGTGCCCTCGGAATGATGTCTCCGGAACATGATTTCCAGAGACCTGCGCATACGTAGTACACTTTGGCGCGATGGGAGAGTCTGCTGCGTCACGAGCGTGAATGATCACCTGGGGAGAATGCACCACTGTGCGGTATGGATATTGTTCTCTGGGTACTCTGCCCTGTAATCAGGTATCTTGAAGAGCCATGCTACCCTAACACTCCTACTAATGCCTAACAGGGATGCAGTCACTTTCCCGGCGGTCGGAATCACTCACGGCGGTCAAAATGCCGTCGCTGGAATCCCGACCATCAAAATCCCGGCACTTTGTCCCTCTGAGGGTGTCCACGACACCCATAGATGGTGAATAAATGAGTGTGCCGAGCTTAGCAAGGCACCAGTCCCGCTGTGTGGCGAGCGTTGCGATCCTGCAATGGGGGTGGGGGGGGGGTGGGGGGGGGGGGCGTTGAGATCCACGTCCCCCCTTTGTCAGGATGTCGGCGGTCGGGATTCCAGCGTTGGGATTTTGAGCGCCGGGATTCCATACCAATTCCGCCTAACACTATCCCAAACCTAAAAGGAGAGGATTGGGAGGAGTGTGCCCCTAAATGGCAGCTGGTACGGGGGTTGTCAGCCCCAATAGAAAGTGGTACTAAAAGAGTGCAAATCTTCCCTTCCACTATGCCTCATCCTAGTGCCTAAACCACTGCTACCGTGGCCTAACCCTAATGTCCCCCCTAGGGACTAACCATCCGATCCTGTAGCCCAACCCTAGCACTCCCACTAGTGCATAACACTAACCCTCACTTGCTGTACCCTAGCCCTCCCCCTGGTGCCTAACCCACCGCTCCCATAGCCTAAACCTAACCCTCCCCCTAGTTCCTAACCCACCTAATGCTCCCCCTAGTGCAGGCATGGCCAAACTCTGGCCCTCCAGCTGTTGTGAAACTACAAGTCCCATCATGCCTTGCCACAGTTTTGCTATTAGGGAATGCTAAAACTGCAGTATGGCAAGGAATGCTGGGATGTGTAGTTTCACAACGACTGGAGGGCCACATTTTGCCCATGCCTGCCCTATTGCCTAACCTTAACCTTTACCACAAGTACCTACACCAAAAACCTCCCCCTAGTGCCTAAAACTAACTCTCCTTACTGCAGCTTTACCCTACTTAGTGCTAACCCTCACCTATGAAAGCATAATAATAGTAATCCTCACCAGTGCCTACCCGTAACTACTCCTCCCGCAGCCTAATCCTAACCCTCCACATCCACAGCCTAGCACTCCCTTCCCACAAACTAACACTATCTCCCCACTACTCGCACAGTCTAACCCCAGTGTTGGGGTTCTCACAAGTCAACATTGCCAACATGTCAACTTTCAAACAATCAACAAAATTACTGTTCACATGGTGTTATATGCATAATGATTGTCAACGTTTTTGAATATTGACATGGAGACGGCATCTTCATTAATCTTCCAGTAACTTCCAAGACCATGTCCAAACTGCTGTCTCTGCAATGTATGGGGGCTTTAAGTTTGATGGCTCTTGGGTTCTAGATGCAATGCCATGTACTGTATGTCCTCTCATCTTATGGTCTTATGACATATGGCAGAGGTGGATTTTCTACAAGGCAACCTTAGCGCCTGCCTAGGGCCCAGCAGACCCGAGGGGTCCCCATAAAGATATCCTGGCCAAAAAATGTTCCCAGAGGAGCATTGCGTGATCATGAAATCACAAGACCCACACTCCCAAAATCCATTTGATGTTCTTTGATAGGATAAAAAAATTTTTTTTAAATAAAGTGGGCAGTGAGGTTCCTGTAAATGTGACACAGGGATTAGGCTACTTCCGAAAGACCTGGATCCTGATTCAGATTTGTGCGCGATGCCGATGTTCACGCAGCTGAACATTTATTGATATACTATCCACGTGCCAGGGTACTCTATCGATGCCATCTGCAATCAGTCGCAAAAATATATCACTATGGACAGTTGGAGGGAGGAGGGCCCCTAACTGGTATGATATTGTATTATTTTAATTATTTCACTGATGGTGCTAAAGTTGGTATACGCCAAATAAGGCATTTTACAAATACTGTATTTTATTTGATGAGTGAGACATTACTTCTTGCAGCCTACAGAGGTGGCGATAAGAAATGTGCCAAAAGACTATGGCTGGGTGCCCAAACAGGTGTTGGGTGCCCTGCCCAGGGCTTTAGATACACTGTATATGTGGCTAAAATGCACCAAGAACAATTGAATTAAGCCTTTGAGTATCCATTAATTATCACTGCACCCAAAACAATTGAATTCACCCATAAATGTTGTTGTATCAGAAAACATATCTCCAAAGTTCTGCAGGCATACTTCCAAATATTACTTCATCTCCTATATATTTGGCTACATCTGTCACTCAAAGTGGGTGTCTGTGTCTATAACGCTCTGTTCCTGGACTTTCCTCTTAATGTGTGATTGCCTTCATCTGTGCTGAACACCTTTCTGAGAAATTAACCTGTTTAAAACAGGTGATGGCAATCATACATTAAGGGGAAGTCTAGAAACAGAGCATTGTGTCCCTCCTGGAGAGGGTCATGTTGGGAGGTATGTGCCAGAGAACCAGCCCAGTGAGCCCACAGACAGTGCCAGACACCCACTGCCTTCCCATGTTGCCCAGCACTACTACTCCACAGCCACCAGGTGAGCGCCCCCCTCCCGTGATTTGCGGCAAAACCTCCCCCCCCCCCCGCGCCCACCCCCCCTCCCGCGATTCGCGGCAAAAACACACGCTCCCCCGCGACCCCCCCTACCGCGATTCGCAGCAAAAACACCCCCGCGACCCCCCCTCCCGCGATTCGCTGCAAAAAGAACCCCCCCACGACCCCTCCCGCAATTCGCGGCATAACCACCACCCCGCGACCCCCCCTCCCGCGAATCGCGGCAAACCCTCCCCCGTGACACCCCCCCCCCCCGATTCGCGGAAAAAACACCCCCCCGCGACCTCCCTCCCGCGATTCGCGGCAAAAAGAACCCCCCGCGACCCCCCCTTGCACGATTGGCGGCACCCCCCCTGCGACCCCCCTCCCGCGATTCACGGCACCCCCCCCCCGCGCAATTCGCAGCAGCCCCAGGATTAAATGGCACATGCAAAACACTGACATGGCTATGGTCGACAATGAAAAAGGTTGACATGAGTTTTTGAAGATTTATTTTTAATTTTTTTAATTTTTTCATATTCATTGTCATGTGTCGACATGGACACCAATGGAGTGGCACACTTATGTCAACATTTACATGTGTTGACCTTTCTGTGTTGATTTTTTCTTGTGGCGATTCGCGTCACACCCCCCGCAACCCCCCCTCCCGCGATTCGCGGCACCCCCCGTGACCCCCCACCTCCCGCAATTCGCGGCAACCCCCCACCGGAACCCCTGTGAACCCCGCCCTCCCGCGATTCGCGGCACCCACCCCCGCGACCCCCCCTCCCGCAATTCGCGGCACCCCCCCGTGATTCGCGGCAGCTCCAGAATTAAATTGCACATGGAAAACACTGACATGGCTATGGTCGACAATGAAAAAGGTTGACATGAGTTTTTGAATTTTTTTTTTCATTTTTTGAATATTTTCATATTCATTCTCATGTGTCGACATGGACACCAATGAAGTGCCACACTTATGTCAACATTTACATGTGTTGACCTTTCTGTGTTGATTTTTTTCTTGTGGCGATTCGCGTCACAACCCCCGCAACCCCCCCTCCGGCGATTTGCGGCACCGCGACCCCCCCCCCTCCCGCAATTCGCGGCAACCCCCCACCGGAACCCCCATGAACCCCGCTCTCCCGCGAATCGCGGCACCCACCCCCCGCAACCCCCCCCCTCCCGCAAATTGCGGCACCCCCCGCGATTCGCGGCAGCCCCAGGATTAAATGGCACATGCAAAACACTGGCACGGCTATGGTCGACAATGAAAAAGGTTGACATGAGTTTTTGAAGATTTATTTCATTTTTTGAATGTTTTCATATTCATTGTCATGTGTCAACATGGACACCAATGAAGTGGCACACTTATGTCAACATTTACATGTGTTGACCTTTCTGTGTTGATTTTTTCTTGTGGCAATTCGCGTCACACCCCCCGCAACCCCCCCTCCCGCGATTCGTGGCACCACCCGTGACCCCACACCTCCCGCAAGTCGCGGCAACCCCCCACCGGAACCCCTGTGAACCCCGCCCTCCCGCAGTTCGCGGCACCCCCCGTGATTCGCGGCAGCTCCAGAATTAAATTGCACATGGAAAACACTGACATGGCTATGGTCGACAATGAAAAAGGTTGACATGAGTTTTTGACGTTTTTTTTTTTTCATTTTTTGAATATTTTCATATTCATTCTCATGTGTCGACATGGACACCAATGAAGTGCCACACTTATGTCAACATTTACATGTGTTGACCTTTCTGTGTTGATTTTTTCTTGTGGCGATTTGCGTCACCCCCCACCCCCCACCCCGCGATTCACGGCACACACACACACACCTCCCCCGCGATTCTCGGCACCCCACCCCGTGACCCCCCCTCCTGTGATTCACGGCACACCCCCGCGACCCCCCCTCCCATGATTCGCCGCAACCCCCGCCCCGTAACCCCCCCCTCCCGCGATTCGCGGCACCCACCAACGCGACCCCCCCTCCCGCAATTCGCGGCACCCCCCCGCGATTCGCGGCAGCTCCAGAATTAAATTGCACATGGAAAACACTGACATGGCTATGGTCGACAATGAAAAAGGTTGACATGAGTTTTTGAAGTTTTTTTTTTCATTTTTTGAATGTTTTCATATTCATTCTCATGTGTCGACATGGACACCAATGAAGTGCCACACTTATGTCAACATTAACATGTGTTGACCTTTCTGTGTTGATTTTTTCTTGTGGCGATTCGCGTCACACCCCCCACCCCCCCCGCAACCCCCACTCCCGCGATTCACGGCACACACACACCCCCCCGCGATTCTCGGCACCCCACCCCGTGACCCCCCCTCCCGTGATTCACGGCACACCCCCCGCGACCCCCCCTACCATGATTCGCCGCAACCCCCGCCCCCGTAACCCCCCTCCCGCGATTTGCGGCAACCCACCCCGCGACCTTCCTCCCGCGATTCTCTGCAATCCCTCCCCTCCCGCGATTCGCAGCATCCACCCCCCCACAACCCCCCCTCCTGCAATTCGCGGCACCCCCCGCGACCCCCCCTCCTGCAACTCGCGGCACCCTCCGCGACCCCCCCTCCCGCGATTCGCGGACACCTAAGTTGCAATACAGGGCATCTTTCATACAATTCTAACCATATTTCTCATATACAAACGTTCACAAATTAAGGGGGCGCAGCCCCTTACGACGGTGTGAAGAGCGCCCGTAGGGCGCAATGAATCACCTAGTTCCATGTATTTATAGTGACAGATTTGTATCTTCTTGCCAATTCAGAAAACTTTTCTTATCATTATTTAACATCTACTGTATAAAGGTTGTTATGGTGACAGTAATAAAGATATGTAGTTAATGCGACAGTGGCATAAAATAAATATAAACTCCTACAATGAGAAAAAAAAAGCTTTTGCCTTTAAATCATAAAGTACTTGTCCCTTTTTCCCCCAGAGGGGATATCCTTGTGGGAGGTGCATTGAGATGGTGCTGGGAACTGTATCATCATGGACCCGCCCCTGAGGTAAAATGCCTTGATCTGCAGCATTGTTCAGAGGTGCCAGAAAGCAAACTGTCTCATCAGGTGATTCTGGCTTTGTGAGACTGGTCTACTAAGCCACCAAAGACTTTTATGAGAAGTAGATTGTTGGGGCAGGTAGTGGAAGGCAGAAAGGGAAAATGTGCAAAGAAGGGAGTTCTATTTCAGAAAGGATGGGCAACCAATGATATGCTATCTATTATCTTCTACAATGTGCTAAATAAATAAGTAGCCCAATGCAACACCCCATGTGAAACAGAACGCCCATCTTAGTACATGTACCCCAGAGACTTTAGAACTGTCTCTGAAGCAGATGGAAGTCCAACTGTGGACATACTGTATCCTGAAGATCAGTGACAGAACTTGTGAGGGGTGAGCAGAGGTGCACAAAATATCATTTGGACAACCCTCTCCCACCCGACCACTTTCACAATATGGAACGCAGCAGTGGGTGACAGGGAGAGGCAGAGTATGACAGGGAAAAACAGTGGGTGACAGGAAGAGGGTGAGAGGGACAGCAGTGGGCCCCTTACTACCCAGAGGCCACCGGTGCACTGCATCTTCTGCACCAATGGTAGTTCTGCCTCTGCTGTGGATATCTGCAAACTGCACATGTGCTGCAGACAGCAGTTGTAGGCAGAACATGCACCCTACCACGTCCTTACACATGGGCAGAAAGACAAAGTATGGATGAAGTGAGCAGGGTAGTCTTTGGCACGAAGACAGGTGGACATTTGGCTAGAGGGATGGATACTCAAATTAAGATTTGGTAGCAAGTTGAGATCGTTTTGGTTGTTACGTATGGAAGTTTTTACGATGACATTCTATGTTGTGAGAGTTTTGGTTTGCAGCGTGTTTCGTTTATGTGCCGTCGCTAAGGGCATGGGCGGGGGATTCGGAGACACTTGTTTAAGGGCTGCTTTTGAGGTTTGATTAGGATGTGGGCCTCATGCTCCAAACTGAGATTTCTCCTGGTGTGAGCAAACTTGGTTAGATGGCAAATGTTAAAGTAGAGGATGCAGGTGATGGTATGTTGGCGTGCGACAGAGAGGGGAAGAGATCACATGCACGGGCGTCCCATTCTCGGCGATCGGCACGCAGAGGCGGGATGGTGTGGCTCCATCTGTATATTGATCTATATGCGGTTCATCTGTGGGTGGAAGTGAAATGGTTGCAGGCAAGAGTGTGTGATGGCAGGAACCATGTGTTTTATTGAGAGGAGGTTGAGGATGTGTTCCCAAACTTGGTCCTTAAGGACCCCACACGGTTCTTGTTTTCCAGGCTCCCTGTGGATTTTTAAACTGCGACAGTTGGTGTAACACAGCGCACCTGTCGTGTGACCTGGAAAATGTGACTTCTTGAGGGGTTCTTGAGGACTGAATTTGGGAACCACTGTTTTGATATTCTCCCAGTGCTTGCGTGGGTGTCCTTTGGGTTCTCCGGGTTCCCTTACAATCCAAAAATATACTGGTAGGTTTATTGGCTACTGACCAGAAAACAATGAATCTGGTGTGTCTGTGTGTGCATGTAATAGGGAATATAGAGTGTCAGCTCCACTGGGGACCGATTCAGACCTGATTGCACAGGCATCGTTCAGTGAAGATGACACGCTAGAGTGAAAGCCTGCCTTGGGCTTTAATGTGTATTATGCGAATGGCTTTGTAACGTCCGCTACACATCTATTTGCATCCGTGCGAATACGTCTAAAACCACAGAGCCACACGATCAGTCCCCGGAGCGAATACGCTGGGACCGAGCCAATGATTAGACAGATACGGGCATATCATCCATGAGATTTATAACAGATGGGACAAAATGTATCTTATGTGATTGTTTCATTATCAAACACACATTGGAGGGTGATTCTGGTTGGCTTCCAAAAGCAAACTCCTTCTTTAATGGACACAACCATGCTGCACTACAGGTGGGGCAGATGTAACATGTGCAGAGAGTTATATTTGGGTGGGTTATTTTGTTTCTGTGCAAGGTAAATACTGTCTGCTTTATTCCTACACAGCAATTTAGATTTCAGTTTGAACACTTCACCCAAATCTAACTCTCTCTGCACACGTTAAATCTGCCCCACCTGCTGTGCAGCATGGTTTTGTCCATTAAAGAAGGAGTTTGCTTTTGCAGAATCACCCCCCATATATTCTGACTGGTACTTGAAGAATTATGTGATACTTGTTGGTGTGATAAACATTTTTTTTGGGGGGGGGGGGATTTACTATTTTCATATATATATATTATTTTGGTTAATAATGAATATTTACTAGACATACGTATTCTAAAACGTGTCTATTTATGTAAATACAGACTGCTGTTCCCAGCACAGTCATCGCTGGTTTTTATTGATTGAGTTGAACATTTATCAGATCTTTTTTGGGATCATTCTCAATCGTGCCCATTATTTCCCACCCACACACATGTCAGCACCGGGCCAGCTGGCACAGATCAGCTGCAATATCACTTTGTGTTTGGCATGAGTTAAAATGTTATAATCTTGTTTAACAAATGTGACGTTCTAGATAAGCAAGTTGGAGGAGCTGCCAGAAGTTATGGGGAAATATTGCGCGGCGCTTTAAGACTATGCTACGCGGAAGGAAAAAAATAACAAGTTGCAGAACAGTTATTCACAGATTGGATGGGATGTTTCCCATAGCAACCAATCATATTGTACTTCAAATTTATTTAGCACCTTCTAGAAGGTTTGACATATGAAAAGGTTGACATGATTTTTTTTAACATGTTCCCCACTAGCCCCATTCTGCTCCATTCCAGACATTTATTCTGGCGACGTAAGCATATGATTTACTTAGCATTTACTTAGATTTACTTTGCATATACAGACCACACTGTGCTAGAAGCACTACAGCAGACAGCGACACCCCAGGCAGGAAAGAGAAACAGCATGGGTTTTCAAAGATAGCGGGTGCTAGAATGAACACTAGATTTACTATTGGAGTTAATGCTTGGTAAATCTGACAACATCACAGCCCCCATAGAATTGTATGGGGTTGCACAGCCTTTGTCGGAAATAGATTTCTACTAAGGTCCCTCCTTCATATATTTACATGATCCTTGATATATACGGGTACCACGTGCAGCTGGAAGTTCATGCAGGCTGGGTGCCTGCCCGACAATCAATATTCCGATAGTTAGTATACCGGAATCGGAATCCTGGCTGCCGGTGCTCCGACAGGGGGGATCCTGACTGACAGGGGCTATTCTCCCTTGTGGGGGTCCACGACCCCCATAGAGGGAGAATAGAACCTGTGGCGAGTGAAGAGAGCCACCGAGCCTGCAGCGTGGCGAGAGCAGGGAGCACGCAAGGGGCTTCTTTGCGCTCGCCCCCCCTGTCGGAGCACCGGCATGTTGGGATTTCGATCTCGGTGTACTGACCATTGGGATCCCGATTGTCGGGCAGTCATACCACACCCATGCAGGCCAGTAGCCAAGAGGAGGTTCATACAGTAGGTAGAAGTAAATTCACCGTAGATCATTGGTGGGCTGGGCCGGGGCAGATGCATTGAATTTACTTCCTGATCGTCGGGACGGGCTCTTACTGGAACGCTTGTCCCAGCAATTAAAATTGGTGCATTCCAGGGAAAACACAATCAATATTGCCACAATATGTGGTTGTAAATATTCTAAATACTTGAGGGCAGACAACATCTTGTAATAAATATGCCCCTTAGGGTGCAATGTGAGTGCAAAGTGCAGGTGAAAATAGGGAAATCAGCCTGTAGCAAGTCCACCTGTGTAAGTAGCAATGCTGCGCCTTCAGGGGGGTCTACCCTTAGAGCCTGCTTCTGCGATTTGATCACAATTCCATTGTGCTTGGCTCCCTCCAGCATACGATAGCAAACCGTTTGTGAGTTTTAGCAAAACACAACTAATACTGAATAAGATTCTTACATTCAAAAGTAACAAAATAGAAGTAAACCGTTCAGCACGGGAATTGCGCCACTCGTCTCACGCCATATGGCATAAAAACGTTAGGCATATAAGGACACATTTCTGTGTCCTGTAGGGCTGCCCGAGACCATCATAGACACCTTCTCTGCACCCGGGGTATTTCCACCATTGCGTGCATGAAGAGTTCTAGATTACCTTTTTTGTTTCGCCATATTACACTTAAATTAACATATATTTACATATATATTGCTTTAGTTCTATAATTACAGCTCTCATCTGGTAATTGTGTCTCTAGAACTGGTATCTGTGCGCCTTAGTTTTCAATTGTTACATTGCAGTAACACTTCCTTTATGTGTCATGAAGGGAGGACGAGATACAGAACAATGCACATACATCTCCATTAGCTGATGGTCATGGCCTGGGTGTCATTTCAGCACCAGAAGCGGGTGGACAGCTCCATCGCTCCATGCACCTGTTCAGCACCTACTGTATCTGGGATGATTGCAGCAGGGTGTTCCATTGTTGTCTGCTGAGACGGTGCAGTCTGCCCATGCCTGTAGTCTCTGTGTGTTCTCCTGCATCATGATGAATCACAGCTCCAGTCTGTTCCTCCGATCTGGTCTATGTTCTGTTTCCTGGATTCAGCTGCCTGATTCCTCTAGGTTTTTGCACTTTTTTTTTTTAACCAATATCCATTACAAGATGTTCCCGGACTCACCTTATTACAGTAACCCACCTACCTGCCTGCTCCTACTGTTCCTTTCTGTGTTATTTTTGCAGTAGCTTGTATATATATAATGTGCATTTAGCTGCATATTTAGTAGTGGTCACAAAAGTCCATTGAGTTCACCCGTTGACAAACTCTGATGATGTTGTTCTATAAGAAGAGACTCAAGGCCAGTGATGGACCATCCAATATACATACTGTATGGTCCTCCATTGACACAATGTGATTGGTTCTGTGATGCACACAGTGGTGTTCGTGTCTGCTTGCCGATAAGCCCTTCCCTGGTATACAGATGTGCATCTGAATGTGCGAGGACTGAGGTGCTCACTTTGAACGTTTTAAGTTATCTGCTGTGGTCCCTCCATCTCTGACAGCAAAAGCAGCCCCACCCATTGGTTTCTACGGGGGGCCGCTAGGCTAACAGATTTACCAAGCTCAAGAATTCAAAGCAGATGGCTTTAGCCGCTGTAGCTTATGCGCTTCATAATGCATAAGTTATCAGAAGAGGGATCTTCAGGAAGCCCCCGTGGCAATAGTTGGCACACATGTGTGGGTAGCAGCCTGTTTATGCGATGACATTGTTGGGTTGGGCTCCTTTGCAAGTCTCTGTATGTGTTTCATTTATAGTATCTACTGATTAAAAAATGTAAGCTCTTCTCTTGTGACCACCAATCGATACATTTAAAGAAAGTCTCCTAATATTTTGGACCGTCAAGTCTAATGAAGAGATGAAATCAGTAGATTGTTCTGCGTGTATCATTAAATGTTTATATATGTAAATTTATTTTGTTTCTGCAGGTATCTCGGAATAACACGCCCATTGACATATCCGGCACGACAGAATGGCAAGCTCATGGCCAAGATGGTGTTCATTGTTTGGCTACTCTCTGCCTCCATTACCCTCCCGCCGCTGTTCGGGTGGGCTCAGAACGTCACTGTGGAGAGGATGTGTCTCATAAGTCAAGACTTTGGCTACACGGTCTACTCAACTGCAGTTGCCTTCTACATTCCGATGACCGTCATGCTTATAATGTATCAGAGAATCTTTATAGCGGCTAAAATTAGTGCAGAGAAGCATAAATTTGTTAACATCCCAAGACTCATTGAGCAAGAAGGGATATATTGCTTAGAGGAGAAAATTGTTCCTAAAAAGAGCTCCAAAAAGAACAAGGCAGTAGAAGAGTTTGCCACGTTGTCTAAGCTCATACGTCAAGACAGGAAGAACATCTCCATTTTCAAACGAGAACAAAAAGCCGCAAGGACCCTTGGGATAATAGTTGGCGCCTTCACCTTTTGTTGGCTACCCTTCTTCTTGTTGTCCACAGCCCGGCCTTTCATTTGTGGCATAATGTGTAGCTGCATGCCACTTAGACTGGAGAGGACACTTCTGTGGTTGGGCTACACCAACTCGCTCATCAATCCATTAATCTATGCCTTCTTCAACCGGGATTTAAGAACTACGTTTTGGAATTTGTTGAGGTGTAAGTACACAAATATCAATAGAAGACTTTCGGCGGCTAGCATGCATGAAGCATTAAAGGTTACAGAGAGACATGAGGGCATCTTGTAACCTTCTGCTTTTGGTTGTGTGTCTTGGACTTTGGCTTCAACTTCATAACTTTTAAAAGAAGCCTCTGAAATACACACTATCCAGTGCCTATTCTAAGAGACCATGCTTTATCGTGAATTGTGTTTTGTTTATCCAATCTATTTATTGCAGTCATTGAGTTGTAAATATCCGTGGGATTTCTCATGCAGTAGACATAAATACGTGGCACTACTACTAACTGCTTTCATGGACTTTGTTATGGAAATACAGACACAATTTTATTGTAAGTAAACAAAACCAATATGTAATATGAACAGACTATTACTGAATGTGTTTTTTCCACTAGCTCTTAATTTCAAAAGTTTACATAAGAGGAACTATTACACAACTCCAAAGCTTCTACCAGACAAACTTCACCAAATTGTGATAATTTATTACAATATTATTGCAATAGTTTGGCATGTATTAACACTTGTAGTATGAGTCATTTAAAGAAAAATTACCACTTGTATCGAATTGGAACAAAATGAGAAAGTGTTACAGCTTTGTGTTTTTTGTATGTTTTTGTGGTATTAAGGAACACACAGTAATGTAAATAGTGACAATGTAATGTCATTGTTCGAATTAAATATAACATTCTTCCTGTGTTTCCATTTCTGTTTTAAACCAGAAAATTATCCAACCACCAAAAACTGACATTGGTGGACTTTTTTATTTATTTATTTTTTCAAATGTATTTCGCCTTAGGTAAGAAGCATTTGTTACATATGACCATCTGTCTGTCTGTTTAAATAAGCTAAATAAAGAAAATCTTTGCCTGCTCATGCAACATAAACATAGTTTCAAATGTGTGGTTTGATGAATATAAAAAAAAAAATTCCATGAAAAGGATCAGAAAATGTCATAATTAATATATATATATATATATATATATATATATATATATATATATATATATATATATATGAAGACATTTGAAAATATATATTTAGTATATATTTAAATTAAGTGATATATTAAATATAATATTAAAGAATGTATAATCTATTTATATATATATATATATATATAAATGTAATAAATATTTAATTATATGTAATGTCAAAAAATAGATAATCTTTTTTTTTTTTATATATATTTAATATACATTTAATTCGATTACATATTATATTTAATATTAAAGAATAGAGATTCTTTTTCTAAAGATATATTTAAGATATAAATTAGAAACATTTTTTAAGCTTTGAATTTGGATTTTTTTCTGGTGTTCTGCCTATATTAGGCTGCTACATTGCAACATCCAGACAAAAGTAACCATCTACTAAATTTGCATCAGAACAAAAACAGAACATTTAGTTTTCTAATACAAAAATAAAAAAACTAAAACAGTTATTTTTAATGTCATATTTAATTATATGAAAATTTTGTTGTTTAAAAATGGCTGCATGGTACCAATGTCTATTATTTTGTGGAGTAGTGTACAGAACATGTACGAGTCAAGTACTTTGTTTCTTTAGAAGAGCAGCAATTGAAAGACAAATACCTGCAGGGTAACAGTTTGAACAGTTGAAGCTGTTGCTTAAAACCAACGCGTTTTACATCTCAGAGCTACACAGTATTGTCAATGTCTCAAATATGCAATGGGAAATCATGCAGTAAAAATACATTTTGTAAATCAAAATTATACAGATATTTTAATTCTTCAATGTTATACAAGCATATTATAACGTTGCCATAAAAAAAAAAAAAATAGGGGTCTTTCCATCAGATTCGACATTTTACCAATTTGTTTTGACAGTCCTAATGTTGTCTAACACCGTCCAATGTGACAATAGATGAGGGGTGGCTACCTAGTCATGTCCCACTGTGCTGAAATACCATGCAACCGTGACAGGTTTTTGGTGCAATATCTCCCGATCAATCAAATGCTTACACTGTATGTATTTTATTATTGTTATTTTTCTTACCTGTTATCCCAGGAGCAGACTTACATGAAGGGGGAAATTTACTAAAGGAAATTTGTAAAAAATAGGTGTAAAAATAGGTGTATTTGTATCCAGAAATACACTTATTTTTGACATTTACTATCCCGAAAATACGGCAATTCGTATTCGTATTGATGTGCTATCAATACGAATACGAATTGCCGTATTTTCGGGATAGTAAATGTCAAAAATAAGCGTATTTCTGGATACAAATACACCTATTTTTTACACATTTCCTTTAGTAAATTTCCCCCGAAAAGTCAAGTTTCTCATATTTTCCTGCCTCAGTTAGTCCTAAAATATGGCTGTGGAACACATTCTTTTATTAACGGTCATTTTTGGGTTCCAAATCATTGGTACATTAATTATTGGGGTTCCAAATAAATAAATAAAAAGTTTAGCTAAACTGTTTTAAAACAAAGCCTCGTCACACAAATGGACACCCATATGAGGGCTCTCTATTACCGGTGAAATTCAGCTGGAGTTCCCAGGGTCAATAGCCAACGCAGTCACCAACTGGCCTCGATTCAAATTGGTGATTCAAGACAGTTCACAACTATTTTAAGTTTGCCTTTATAGAGTTGAACTGTTTAGCGTTAATATTGCACATTCACATCAATTTGTATAAATCCTCTCAAACACGTTAAAGCTTTTTTTTTTGACATGATCAAGTTTAGTAGATTTTTCATCAATTATGTTTTTTTACATAATTCTGGTGAATTTTGTATTATTTGATAAACTGCTTCCAGAAATGAGCAGTAGGCAGTTGGTGTACATTCTATTTAACAAGGTCCTAGCTCCAAGAATCCACCAATCAGCATGATAACAATCGTTCACTGTCTCACTGCGGCCAGGGAATGCTACCATCACATTCTGATTGTCTTCCAAGAAGCCCAGGAGACACCAGCCTGGGGGTGGGTAGTGGGGGTTGATATTTGGGTTGAAGCCGATGCCATCCGGCCAACTTGTCCCTGCATAAAGGCTCCTAGAACTGTGAAGACCTTGGTACCTGCCCAGTAAGCCTGTACTGCACATTAAGATTGCCTGGCCTTCCAAGAGGTCAAGTTCCAATAGCTAGTGGTTGCACAGGTACTGTACATGCTCCACTGGTATTAAAATGGTATATCTCATATATGTGGGGTACATCTGAGTGGACACATGAGTGGACCTTGCACTGGTTCTACTGGCCTGGAATCAATGTGGCTGATATTGCCAGTGTTGTCCATAACTATGCTGCAGATCCCTGCTCAGAGTATGGGCATATACCTTGTTACAGAATAGCCTTGCCCATAAGAAACATACAATTGAGTATCTTAGTCAAGAAGTTGGCATTGCTTCATCTAAACTGATGAAGGACATGTGTCAGCTTAAAGATAAAGGCCCTGATTCTACTTGACTCGGTAAGCTGCGAAGCTCCCAGCTTACTGAGTCCTTGTAATGCTGCCCCAGCAATTACACCCCCCCCTGCCGCAGTTTCCCCTCGCAGCCATTCAAGGGGATGTGTTACGAAGACGCATCCCCTTGCGTGTGCCCGCAGCCGGGAAAATCATTCGAAGGTCGGAAACCGCCGAATGATTTCTCCAGGGCTCGCAAACATAAGTCAGTGGAGACTGACTTATTTTTGTGTGCTTCCAGCCGAAGACTGGGCCCACCGCCGCACACCTCATCCCAACCGCATTCCCGTTGGAATGCCCAGCGTTTTCATGGGGACGCCCGTGAAACGTGCAGGGTTCCCATGGGCGACACCCGACTCTGCTGCCCCAAGCTCCCGGCCTGCATCGCTCCGTGCGAACGGCTTTGCAAGTGGCTGAAGCTGTTTGCTCGTGGACCCTGCACATGCGCATAAATCATTATTCGCATTCGCACATTCGTTTATATTTCCGTCTGTTATCCTCAAACTAATGGCCCTGTAGAACACATTAAGAAATCATTAAAGCATATGCTGTAAAGGGGGATGTCCAGGCGAGGCATTGGGAAAACACTCCAGCTTTTACTTATTGCTTGCTGATTGGGAGCAACCACTGACCCCCACTGGGTGTACTCCTTTTGAGTTAGTGATAACATCACATGGGCTGGAGTTAAAAGCTCGTCTGATTGGTTGATCTGTGTATTTGAAGCCATCTTGCCAGAACCTGAATAATCTCTCTCTACATCTGACCTCAGCATAGTATTTGGCTGCTTGCTGCCTGTTTTGAATTTAAATTGTAACCAGTCTGCTTGCCCACCATATTGAACTTGAATTGTGACCTGACCATTCTGCTTACCCAGCACTGAAACCCGGAGTGTGATTAGACTGTTCTGCCTGCCCCCTGCCCTCACTCCGGTCTGTAATCAGTCCATTTTGCTTGTCCTCTGCACTGAACCTGGACTGGGAACTGATTGTTCTAAATGCCCCCTCTACTGACTCCAGACTGCGACCTAACTGTTGTACCTGCCCCTCCACTGACTCCAGACTGCGACCTGACTGTTCTACCTGCCCCCTCCACTGACTCCAGACTGTGACCTGACTGTTCTACCTGCCCCCTTCACTGACCCGGGATTGTGACCTGACTGTTCTGTCTGCCCCCTCCACTGACTCCGGACTGTGACCTGACTGTTCTGTCTGCCCCCTCCACTGACCCGGGACTGTGACCTGACTGTTCTGTCCGCCCCCTCCACTGACTCCGGGCTGTGACCTGACTGTCCTGTCTGCCCCCTCCACTGACTCCAGACTGTGACTTGACTGTTCTACCTGCCCCCTCCACTGACTCCGGACTGTGAGCAGTTCATTATGTTGTCCTCTGCACTGAACCCGGACCTGAACTGACTGTTCTACCTGCCCCCTCTACTGAATCCCGACTATGACCTAACTGTTCTGCCTGCCCCCTCCACTGACTCCAGACTGTGATCTGACTGTTCTACTTGCCCTCTCCATTAACTCCGGACTGTGACTTGACTGTTCTACCTGCCCCCTCCACTGACTCCAGACTTTGAACTGACTGTTCTACCTGCCCCCTTCCCTGACTCCAGACTGAGACCTGACTGTTCTACAGGTACTCTTTACCTAGAAGGGCGCCCATCGCGGCCATCGCGGGCATCGCGGGCATCGCATGTACTCTAGGTAAAGAGTACCGTTCTACCTGCCCCCTCCACTTACTCCGGACTGTGACCTGACTGTTCTACCTGCCCCCTCCACTGACCAGACTGCAATCAGTCCATTTTGCTTGCCCTCTCCACTGAATCTGGACTGTGACCTGACTGTTCTACCTGCCCCCTTGGGGAACCAATATGCATATAGAGTCTGTGGAAAGGCAGCTGCTATAGGTGAACTTTTTTCCAATAGCAATGAAGAACTTATCACCTCCCTGTAGTTCTTGCCGTAACAGTGACCATGATAGGTAGAACTAGGCTTGATGACCGTGAGGTTCCCGTAGGGTCTGTTTTGCCCCAAGAGACAAAGTGTTACACAGGAATGGAAAGGTTTTTCTTCAGTTACTGGTCTTACATTCTTTATCTATAAAGCTTTAGTTTTATATATAAAACATAAGCTGAGATGTATTTCTGCTGCGTACACGAACTCAGAAACATTTTAAGAGCATTTTCTGCAGATTTCAGAGGATTTTGTTTTGACCTGCCAGGAAATCGCTGCTTCAGTACTTCAATAGGGTTATGCAACCTGTGTGGTAGCCTTTAGCGTTGTACATTCATTACAATGGAGGCATTTGTCATTTCAGCGACCTTTTTCTTATCTTGCACTTGTCAGCACTGGAGGCAGCCAGCGTGTCAGTGAAGGGCAAATCTCATACGCTGTAGTGCTACATAATGATTAACCGTTATCTGCTGCTATCAACTGCTGCACAAACTGCTGCTTCTAGATCAACAATTATAAATACATTCTTAAATAATAAAACAGAAAAGGTATTTAAAATAAAAAAAGCTGTATGTATGTATATATATATATATATATATATATATATATATATATTGTATGGGAAAAGTGATACCGCAAACTAACCACTTACTTAACATCTTAATATAAATGACTAATACTAATTATAATTCTGTGCTATTCAGTACAGAAAACTTAGCGGAATACGGTCATTAGGTCGAGTGCAGCGAGCCGTGCAAGGGGACGCCGTATACTTAGCCCATGTACCATACTTGTCTACCCAAAAATTGGGTCCCTCTCCCTGCCCCCCCAGCAAATTGGTAAATTTGCCGGAATCGCCCGGCAGCCCCCTGTGCCCCTTTTACCCACTGCACCCCTTTTCCCCCTCTAGCCACTCCAAGGTACGTGGCTAGGGGGCGGGGCTCAAATTAGACAAATCACACCATTTCGCATCATTTTAGCCTCGTCCCGCCCCCTGACATGTACTATCCGGTCTCCTCTCCAGACCTCTCCTGGAGAGGAGAAAAACAAAATAGGCAAGTATGCGGCATCCATGTTGACTATGTTGACATTGGGGACAGCCATTAAACAACTTATTTTATTGTCGACCTAATGCTTGTATTGACCTGTCGACCTTAGCCATGGCGACCTATTTCAGGTGTCAACCTTCAGTGGTCATCCCAAAGCATGTCGACCTAAATTGGGTCAACCACAATGACCCATCCTCAACTCTACTCCCCCTGTACTTACTGTAAGAAGCAGATGGAGAAGATATTTTGATTATACTCATTAGCACTGTATTGAACAAAGGGCCTGATTCAGACCTGATCGCTTTTGGGCAATTTTGCAGAGCCCTGCTATCCAGGCGAGTCGGGGTGGGGGCGCCCCGGTGCCGGGGGGGGGGGGGGAAGGTTGGTACCTGTGTAAAAAAAACTTGCAGCCCCGGCGTCCCTGCTGAGTGCTGGTGCGTGCAGGGGTGTCCGTGCCGCCGGGGGAGCCTGCGGCGCTGTTATTGTGTATAAGCTGGCCGCGGCCGGCGGGGTCCCTACAGTGAATAGAAAATAACTAGCGCTTCCTGTGCCACCGCGCGCATAGCGCTAGTTATTTTCTATTCACTGTAGGGACCCCGCCAGCCGCGACAAGCTTATACACAATAACAGCGCCGCAGGCTCCCCCGGCGGCACGGACACCCCTGCACGCACCAGCACTCAGCAGGGACGCCGGGGACGCAAGATTCTTTACAGGTACCACAGTGCTGGGGGTGATGGGCGAACTGCTCTCCAGGTGCCGGCACCCTAGGCAAATGCCTAGAGCTGCCTAGTGGTGGCGCCGGCCCTGCTGCTATCAGATAGCCTATACCCAGACAGAGTTAAATCCCGCCCCATGCAAGTCTACCGATAGCTTATAAGAGTCGCCAATCGTTGGATAGCTGCAAATCCATTCACCATTCACTCACCATCGAAGGATTTTTCCACTGTGCTTATCCCTGACCCTTCCCTTTTTGGGCACCGTTTGGCCTTGCGCATGCGCGCTACAATCCGTAATTCGATAATGGATTGCCTTCAGATCAGATCTGAATAACCCGCATGGTCTTTTTTGTGTTATCATTGGCTGAATACATAATGGGGCAGACCCTTTAAGCTTTTAAAAGAGATAAATGCGAGGACAATAAAGAGTGTTAAACGCCCAGCCAATCAGCCCCCAACTATCATGTTATAGACATTGTTTGAAAATCGCAGTAAGGATCTCATTGGCTGGACGTTGAGCACAATTGGCGTTTATCTCTTTTTTAACGCTTAAAACATCTGCCCCAATAATACTTACTCAGAATGTGTTCTATGGTTATAAATGCTCCGTGTCTAAGTGATGTTATAAATAGTTTTGGAGATCACAGCTGCTAATGACGTAAAGTCTGTTTATTGCATACTTTATGTGGTTGGATTTCTAGAGAAATGGAATCTGTTTTCATTCATCTTAAGTGTTCTGTTCTTGCTCAGCAGACGTGCAACCGAAGGTTTGGAAGACAAAGGGGGAGATTCTCTAAACTAAAAATGCGGTAAAAACCTTGTTATCTGGGTTTTTTACCGCATTTTGGGATGCTCTAAGCATCCCCCGCCGGGTTATCGCCTATGGACTTCTACCGCGTCCCCACCGCTGCCCCGCACTGCACCCCGCTGCCCCCCATCGACCCCCCCCCCCTCACCTGTGTTTGGGCAGCACAGAGCTGTGCTGCCCGGACCTGTGACCTCCTCCTCCCTGCACTATGATCCTCTTCCGGTTGCAGGCAGGGAGGAGGAGAGACCGGCACAGCAGCAGCAGCGCCGGGTACGGAAGGGAGGGGGGGAGCCGCCGGGTCCTGGGGGGAGCCGCTGTATCCCACCGCAAAGGCCAGCTCTTAACGCAAGTGCTGTCCTTTGCCATAATTATCGCATATAATAATGTAGGCAATGGGTGGCAAAGGGGGACGGAGCTGGGCTGCGGATGTTAGCACCGGGATATCTGCCAGACGGGACACCTGCAACATCGACCAACACACTGATGGGAAGCTCAGCACCCAGGAAAGCTGCTAGACTATCCGTGTGCCCAAAGTCGGGGGAGAGTCAGGGGTAGTCGGGTGTTTCACCCGGAGCTAGTGTGACCTGCTGGGGGGGGGGGGGGGGGGAGCGCGGTCCTACCGACCTCTGGGTGTCCTGCCAGGGCCCTGTGGCCGATGCGCCTCTTGTCCCCCTCCTTTCCCGGCTGGAGGGAGGGGTCGCCAAGTGTGCTGGGTCCTGCCTGTGCCTACCTTCTCCGGGGGGGGATCCCCAGGCCGATGGTTTAGCCTGGGTCTGCAGTGCTCTCTTTCCTCCAGCCAGCCAAGCGGCCGGGTGTCGCCGCATCCCTGGATCCCGGCTCGGCGCTCATCTCTGCAGCCTCCCTCCTTCCTGCGGCCAGGTGTCGCCGCGTCCCCAGCTCGGTGCTAGTCTCTGCAGCCTCCCTCCTTCCTTCGGCCATGTGCCACCATGTACTGGCACCCGGCTCGGTGCTCGTCTCTGCAGCCTCCCTCCTTCCTTCGGCCAGGTGTCGCCGCGTCCCCGGCTCGGTGCTCGTCTCTGCAGCCTCCCTCCTTCCTTCGGCCAGGTGCAGCCTCCCTCTTCCTCTGGTCGGGTGTCGTCATGTCCCCGTCGCTTGCCGCAGCATCCTTCTCCTTCAGCTCCCCTCTGCCACGCTGCATGCTGCTCCAGAGGCCGGGGATGGTGGAGCTACGTGGATGGGAGATCGGAGCTCCATATGCATGTGACCATCCCCGACCTCCACCGGAAGGAATGTGCCGTATGACTCGGGTTACCCATTTACGCGGCCCCTGACTCCCCCCGTGTCCGACCCTGAGCATTTGCAGGTTTGGATTCAGGAACAGGACTGGGGGTTATTTTTTTTACCCCATTTACACCGAGCCTCGGTCCGGAGTGGAGTGTCAATAACATGGGTCGAGGCTCTGGTGTAAAAGGGGTATCAATGTTTGCCTTCTATCCAGGATTTCTGGGAGAATTTCACAAGACCTCATGGTTGCCCATCTCCCATATTCAATAGAACTCCCATCTTAGTAACTTTCCCCCTATATGTGTAGCCACATTGGGTCTTCAGCTCCCTACTGACTTCCCAGTGAGGAATAAAACATATATATATTTTTATTTGAACATCCAACAACAGAACCTGAAATACAACCTTCAATTTCTAAGAAAAGAAATATCCCGGCGCTCGTTCAGCAAAAACATCACTATTTCTGGTCTCTGCAGAGATCGCTGTCATTTCTCAATGATAAAATAATATAATTTGTTTACTGCTATCTCTCAATAGCTTCTCGGAGCACAGAGAAATGTATTCCGCCTCTGTAACGGTAATATTGGGACACCTGTCATTCTAATATATGGATGTCAGCATTGCTGGAAAATTGGTATCTTTGGTTTAGCTGAACAGTCACAAAATAAAACACTGGGTGGAAGATTACATATATATACTGTGATTACATATATATACTGTGATTACATATATATGTGTGTTGTGGCTGTATGTAGGTAAATAGCATTACTGAACCATAGATTCTGTGTGGGGCAGTGGGGATATGCCCGCACAGGGTAGAATGGGCAGGTGTCAGCACATCGTGCGGCTCCTCCTCCTGAATAGTGCTATTGGCTGCCTAGCGACCTAGCGACTCCTGATTGGCTGTTAGGCGGCCAATAGCAGTATTCGGGAGGAGGAGCTGCACATTGTTAACAAACTCGTTGTGCGGCTTCTCCTCAGTCCGTGGGGTTCGTGTATGGGTTGTTGTTTTGCCAAGTCGCCTGGATGCTGCATGGAAAGAAGAGGACCCGATCTACGCCGGAGGAACCTTGTAAGTGTAATTTCCTTCCACAGGTACCCCCTGGATCTCTTCAGGACCAGCGGATGGATGAAGGTATTTTTCAGGTGTTAGTGTGTTTTTATTCAACTATTGGTTCTGCTGTGGAACCAAGAGTCCCAGCAAGCCCATTAATGGGCCGTATGCTGGGACTTGGGGTTCTCTAAGTCCCAGTATGCGGTCCAGGCTTGCTTGGACTCATAGTTCCACAGCAGAACCCAATGGTTTTATTCTAATTTTACAACACTATCAGCCCGGTACCCACAGCCCAGGGGTACCGGGGACAGCCACCGGCTTCAGCCTGGGCATGTAAGTTCTGGAGGGGGAACCCACTTCATTGGGGAGGTCCCCAGGACCGGTCAGGGGATTAATGCTTT
Organism: Crinia signifera; assembly: GCF_055691185.1. NCBI lineage: Eukaryota > Metazoa > Chordata > Amphibia > Anura > Myobatrachidae > Crinia > Crinia signifera. The sequence continues at coordinate 31,906,788 of NC_139217.1, forward strand.
GGCCGGGGGGACTTGTATAAAAAGTCTCCCCCTGGCTGTGGAATTACCCTGCTGGATGGTTGGACCTGGTGTTGGTTCTTGAAAGACGGGGACCCCTGCTCATTTTGTCCCCCGTTTTTCAGGAACCAGGACCGGCCCTTGGGCTTGGTGCTGGTTTTAAAAAATATATATAGTGACACTGGCAGTGAGTCCGTGACTCTGATAATTGTACCTGCACCACTGTTACACACTGCAGGGTGGGAGGGCTGGGGGCATGTGGGGGCCATAGCAGGGCATCCCCATAAAAACTGGCCATTCGCCTGGGAACACAGATGGGCCGATGCCTGCTGGGAAGTCACATGACGTCGGAGCCCGGCCCCTCTTTGGCAGACTCCGACAGAAATAAAATCATTTGATGGCCAGCAACTATTGGGTGATTTCTCTCCCCTCCAGCCACATGTGTTCGGCCAGGTGGCGAGCAGCATTTATGGGCTCGCTAGGCAGCAAACAACTGCTGCTGAGCGAGCCAATTTGAATTAGGCCCAAAGTGGAGATAAAGTAGAAGATAACAAACCAGCCAATCAGCTATGTTTAAAAAATGACATTTAGGAGTTGATTGGCTGGTGCGTTATCACCTTCCACATTATGGAAACATAGAATGTGACGGCAGATAAGAACCACTTAGCCCATCTAGTCTGCCCCTTTTTTTTATACATCTGCCCCTCTGAATGTAGAAGGTTTGAGAGATTAAGCACCAAATGCACTAAGCTTCAAAAGTGATAAAATGGAGAGTGTTGATCAGCCAGCCAATCAGCTCCTACCTGCCATGTCATAGACAGTGGGGCAGCTGTAAGCCTGGAGAACTGGAGATAAGGTGAAAGGAGATAAAGCACCAGCCAATCAACTCCCAACTGTCATATTTCAAACACAGTTAATTGGCTGGTGCTTTATCTCCTTCCACTTTATCTCCAGTTTATCTCTTCTCCAGGCTTAATACATCTGCCCCACAGTCTGTGACAAGACAGGCAGGAGCTGATTGGCTTATAGTTTATTACTCTCCATTTTATCACTTTTGAAGCTTAGTGCATGTATGATGAACCATCTTTCTTGCAGGCGGCGCGTATGTATTGGATTGCTGGCGACAGCCCGGGGGGGGGGGGGGGGGGGAGGTGCTGGCGGAGGTGCGTATATAATTGGGGGGGTAGGCGGCGTCGTATGTAATGCGGGGATGCGGGGGTGGCGGACACTGATGTAATGCGGGACGGCGGCGGTGTTTGTAATGCGGGGCAGGGGGCTCATCTGCTCCAGTGTGCAGCCTCCAGATGGGGGAACGGGAGCTGGGAGCCCGCTGCCGCTGCACATGAAGGCCCATTGGAGGTTCTGTGTGCTGTCGCGCATGCGCAGCAGCACACCCGTGGTCACTTTAGATGTAGGCAAAGTGCTGCGGCCCTGCCAGTTCAGGGGGGAGTGCGGCCGGCCCGTTTTTCAGGAGTTTTGGGCCGGCCCACCGGGAAATGGCCCGGTTTCCAGGTGGTCCAATCCGCCCCTGCATCAGTATTCTGAGTGCTGGCATCCTGTTCACTGGGCCCATCCCCACATCCCGTCCCAGTGATAATTGAATCTGCAGTACTTTACCATTACCATACACCTGAGCAGTACATGCTGGTTACCAGGGCAGTACAGAGCCTGGACAGTGATTGGGGCCCCTCCATCACTGAAAGCTAAGCAGCTCCTGTAATTTATCAAACACAGTCTGTAAAAATGACAGTTGGGAGCTGATTGATCTGTACTTGATCTTTCTCCTAGCCTTGATACAAATGTTCTTTATTTTGGAAACGTCACAATGCTGGAGGAGAGACGTCCTTTGCATTTACCAGCTTGAAAGGATGAACGTAAATGGAAGTCTTGCTTGAGTCGGGGATTCTACAGTAAATTGCTGGGATTCAAACTATTTCAAACCTCTACAAAACTCGATGTGACGCCGTGTGATGAGTTAATGGCTGGCAAGGTGCGGGACGCGACCTGAGAGGTAGAGAGGGAGAGACGTTGTTAGTGCAGATGTGACAGGAGAAGAGTTAGGAGGCATCAGAGGAAGCGGAGAGTGGAAATGTTTCTGCACGGGATGTAACAGTGAAATATTCAATGTGACATATATCCGGCGACAATGAGGAGAGCTGCAGTCTAGTACTCTGCGAAATAGGTTAATCAGATAGAAAGAAGCAAAAAAAAAAAAATCAAGGTCAGTGATGGACTATTTATAACAGCGAATATGGAAACGACAAGAACGGTCTGCGAATGTGGGACGTAGTGTGATATCCATTTACCAGAGCAGCACACTAATATACTCACACACATATATAGTAATTATACATGATGTCGACATTCCGACTAGTGCCAGAAGACTGACGCCAGAATGCCGACATCGACAAGGCTCCCAATGCAGGAATAGGTATAGATCATTGGATAGACAGAAATTAGGTCTGCAAGCACTGAATGTCTACGTGACTGAAGCTTGACACGGGTTAGGTCAAAAGGGTCATTAGGTCGACACAAGCATTAGGTCAATATGGGGAAGGTCGACAGTCAAAAGGTCGAGATAGGGTTTTTCACTTTAATGTCGACACAGTCTACTAAAAAGTGCACTATGTCCCCTCGCAGGGCTCGCTACGCTCGGCACACAATTTCATTCTCCCACGGTGCCCTAGTGGATGGTAGGGCATGAAATACCGCCTGTCGGCACATGCCGGCTCAAAAAAAGTGAAAATCTCCATTTTTTTCCATGCTTTTTCAATGTTGACCTTCCCCATGTCGACCCAATATTTGTTGACTTAATGCTTGTAGACCTAGTGACCGTATCTTGCAAGAATCACGAATCCCGGCATACTGAAAGTAAGTAAGTATGCAGAGTGGGTTAGGGTTAGTACGGGGGGGGGGGGGGGGGGTGGTAGGATTAGGCACTAGTGGGAGATTTAGGCTGCAGGGGGAGGATTGTTAGGATTAGGATACGAGGAGGTGGGGTTAGTGTTAGACACTAGGGGGGGACTAAGGCTGGGGTGGGGTAGTGTTAGGCACTACTGGGGGATTTAGTCTGCAGTGGGAGGGTTGTTATGATTAGGATACGGGGAGGTGGGGTTAGTGTTAAACACTAGTGGGGGAACAAGGCTGCAGGGGGAGGGCTGCAGCCCCCCCAGGTAAAATCCGCCACTGTATTGAAGCCAGATGCTGTCTGTGAGACTGCACTGGCTTCACTGTGACTGGCAGTGACTTCCTATTGGAAGTCTGACCTGTCAGTCACCAAGGCAGTCCCATTGGGAGGTGTTCCCTCCCTTTAGGACTCCTTTCTGCGGGCTGCCATACAAAATCGTCGATTGCGCATGTTCAGTACCTACATCAGTACTGTGCATGCGCTGGTCCCGGTGCCTGTAATTTGTATTGTACAGGCACTGGGTCCATGATTCCTTCTATGGGCTGTTGCCGAAGCAGCCTATAGAAGCTGTCCGCATGCGTAGTACAGAGGTTTGTACTGCACATGCGCCAGTCCCGGCGCCTGTCATCATAGCACAGGCGCCAGGCACTCTGTAGGGACCAGCGGTGGTGGCGACGAGGGGGTGGGAGGTGAGGTGCCTGCATCGTGTTACCCCGGCTACAGCCAGAGGCAGCCCTATCCCCCAAAAAGGTATGGGCCGCCACTGGTTGTTAGGATTAGGATACGGGAAAGTGGGGTTAGTGTTAGGCACCTGGTTTAGGATGCAGGGGGAGAGGATTAGGGTCAGGCACTAGAAGGGGAGGTTAGGCTGCAGGGGGAGCGGGTTAGGGTCAGGCACTAGAAGGGGAGGTTAGGCTGCAGGGGGAGAGGGTTAGGGTCAGGCACTAGAAGGGGAGGTTAGGCTGCAGGGGGAGAGGGTTAGGGTTAGGCACTAGCGGGGAGGTTAGGCTGCAGGGTGGAGGGTTAGGGTTAGGCACTAGCGGGGAGGTTAGGCTGCAGGGGGAGGGTTAGGCTGTAGTGAGGGTTAGGGGGAAGTAAGGGGACTCCTGGGGGGGTTTCTGGGTACTCAGAACCCCCCCCCCTGCGTGCGCTACTGAGAATACCAGCTATCTGCTTCTTCCCTAAATAGTTCTTGCATCACTTGTAGGTGCGCTTTGGGTCATTGTCCTGTTGGAGGAGGAAATTGGCTCCATGCCATACCCTGTACACAGTGGCATTGCAAAATTGAGTGATAGCCTTTCTTATTCAAAATCCCTTGTACAAATCTCCCATTTTACCAGGACCAAAGCAGCTCCAGACCATCACATTACCTCCAACATGCTTGACAGATGGCGTCAGGCACTCTCCAGCATCTTTTCACTTGTTCTGTGTCTCACAAATGTTCTTCTGTGTGATCCAAACACATTAAACGTTTGTCTCATTCATCTGTACATAACCCTTTTTTCCAATCCTTTCCCTTTTATTGGCCAGTATTAGATATGTCTTTTTTCTTTGACACTCTGCCTAGAAGGTCTAGAAGGCCAGCATCCTGGAGTTGCCTCTTAACTGTAGATGTTGACACTGGTGTTTTGTGGGTACCATTTAATAAAGCTGCCAGTTGAGGACCTGTGTGGCATCTATTTCTCAAACTAGACTGTACTTGTCATCTTGCTCAGTTGTGCTCGAGGCCTGCCATTTCTCTTTCTATTCTTGTTAGAGCCTGTTCTCTGAAGGGAGTAGTACACACCTTTGCAGGAAATGTTTCTAGGCAAATTCTTGCATAGAATAGCCTTCGTTTCGAAGAAAAAAGGATATGTTGTCAAGTTTCACATGAAGGTTCTCTTTTTTTGGCCATTTTGATAGTATAATGGAACCAACAAATGTGATGCTCCAGATACTCAGCTAGCTCAAAGGAAGGCCAGGTTTATAGCTTCTCTAATGATCAAACCCATTTTCAGCTGTGCTAACATAATTGCACAAGGGTTTTCAAGGGTTTTCTAATCATTTACTGGTCTTCTAACCCGATTAGCAAACACAATGTGCCATTAGAACATTGGAGTGATGGTTGCTGGAAATGGGCCTCTATACGTCTACCTTATGTACTATAGATACAGTGGGTGACATTCTATGCTTTGCGCTAAATGCGCATGTTTTCTTCGCGCACCACATCGCCGCAAATCGCCTTTTTTCAATTCGCACTTTTCAGTCAAAATGCGCATATTTAATGTGATGCGCATTGGAGGCTGAAAAGTGCGAAGAGGGGTGATTTTCGGCGAAGTGGTGCGCTGTCTTTAGTCCTGAAAATGTGCGATTTTCATGTCTGAAAATCGCACGTTTGCAGGACAGCGCAAAGTAACAAAAAAAAAAACGAGCGCGGGGTCCCCCGCCAGAGTATAACCAGCCCCGGGCTCACTGAGCCGGTGCTGGTGACATAAAATCAGGGTTTCCGACAAATAGGGGTCCCCTTGATTTCATGAAACCAGCACCAGGCTCAAGGTCCGGCGCTGGTTCCCAAAATACGGGGGACAAAATTACTAAGGGTCCCCCGTATTTTAAGAACCAGCATCGGACACAACCAGCCAGCAGGGTAATGCCACAGCCGGGGGACACTTATTATATAAGCTCCCGCGGCCAAAGCATTAACCTCCTGGCTGGTCAGCATGGGCAGGGGTCCTGGGGAAGTGGGGACCCCCCCAATGAAGGGGTCCCCCCCCTCCAGGACTTACCAGCCCATGCTGATAGTCCGGGGCTGTCCCCGATGCCCCTGGGCGGTGGGCATCGGGCTGATGGCTTGTGTAAAAAAAAGAATTAAAACTATTGTTTTATACTGGCGAACTATGAGTCCCAGCAAGCCTACCCCGCATGCTGGGACTTGGAGAACCACAAGTCCCAGCATGCGGGGCATTAAAGGGCCCGCTGGCACTTGTAGTTCTGCAGTACAAAAAATAGTTAACAAAAACACACTGACACACTGTAAAATAAAAGTTGAATACACACAAAACACACACACACTGATACTTACCTACCTTGAGCCCGTAGGTCGGTCCCTGGGTCCTGGGTCCATCCTCCGGGGCTCCAGGGCAGAAGAGTCCGGTTCCGGGGCCTTGGTCCTGGTTCCGGGGCTGGTCCTGGGGTTCCGGGGCTCCTGGGCTGCAGAATCCGGGGTCCGGGATCCGAGGTAGTCCCCAGGGGTACCTAAGGAAGCAAATCCAACTCACCTGGTCCCCGGCGACGACCTCGGAATCCTCTCCGGTGACAGCGCTGCTCCCATCTGGTACCCGGCTCGCAGGACTTTGACAGGCGCAGAGATGTTTCCTCCTCGGCGTCTCTGCACAGAATGATTTCTTGGCCAATCAGGAGCCGAGAAAGTCGGCTCCTGATTGGCCAGAAATCATTCTAACTAGAGACGCCGAGGACGAAACATCTCTGCTCTAGATGCACAGAGATGTTACTTCCTCGGCGTCTGTATTCAGAATGATTTCTGGCCAATCAGGAGCCGACTTTCTCGGCTCCTGATTGGCCAAGAAATCATTCTGTGCTGAGACGCCGAGGAGGAAACATCTCTGCGCCTGTCAAAGCCCTGCGAGCCGGGTACCAGATGGGAGTAGCGCTGTCACCGGAGAGGATTCCGAGGTCGTCGCCGGGGACCAGGTGAGTTGGATTTGCTTCCTTAGGTACCCCTGGGGACTACCTCGGATCCCGGACCCCGGATTATGCAGCCCAGGAGCCCCGGAACCCCAGGACCAGCCCCGGAACCAGGACCAAGGCCCCGGAACCGGACTCTTCTGCCCTGGAGCCCCGGAGGACGGACCCAGGACCCAGGGACCGACCTACGGGCTCAAGGTAGGTAATTATCAGTGTGTGTGTGTTTTGTGTGTATTAAACTTTTATTTTACAGTGTGTCAGTGTGTTTTTGTTAACTATTTTTTGTACTGCAGAACTACAAGTGCCAGCGGGCCCTTTAATGCCCCGCATGCTGGGACTTGTGGTTCTCCAAGTCCCAGCATGCGGGGTAGGCTTGCTGGGACTCATAGTTCGCCAGTATAAAACAATAGTTTTAATTCTTTTTTTTTACACAAGCCATCAGCCCGATGCCCACCGCCCAGGGGCATCGGGGACAGCCCCGGACTATCAGCATGGGCTGGTAAGTCCTGGAGGGGGGGACCCCTTCATTTGGGGGGTTCCCCACTTCCCCAGGACCCCTGCCCATGCTGACCAGCCAGGGGGTTAATGCTTTGGCCGCGGGAGCTTATATAATAAGTTTCCCCCAGCTGTGGCATTACCCTGCTGGCTAGTTGTGTCCGGTGCTGGTTCTTAAAATACGGGGGACCCCTAGTCATTTTGTCCCCCGTATTTTGGGAACCAGCGCCGGACCTTGAGCCTGGTGCTGGTTTCATGAAATCAAGGGGACCCCTATTTGTCGGGGACCCTGATTTTATGTCACCAGCACCGGCTCAGTGAGCCCGGGGCTGGTTATATTCTGGCGGGGGACCCCGCGCTCGTTTTTTGTTTTTTTTAACCCTTTGTTTTATTTTTTACAGCAGAACCCTGCACAGAACATTGCGATCTGTGCAGGGTTCTGGCTAATTCGCCAAACAGACCCTGGTCTGAAATAAGTGCGATAATTAGGCACCTAAAAAATGCGATGTGCAAATGCGCATTGCATTAAATAAGCGACTTCTATACTTTTGTATTGGAAAACATCTGGATGCGATAAAAATGTGAATTAATCTTGCACTTTTACTCAGCATACCTTAACGCACATAATATGCGATTTCAGTCCCTTAACGCATCACATTAAATTGGCGATTTTAAGGAAAAATGCGATATCGCCATTTTTTGCTCTAATTAACGCAAAAAAATCCAAATCGCAGTCCATAGAATGTCACCCAGTATTCCTTTAAAAACCACACTTTGTAGCCAGTATAGTCATTATACAGTCATTTCTGATTCATTTAATGTTATCTCCAGTAAAAAAAACAGTGCTTTTCTTTCAAAAATAACAACATTTTTAAGTGACCCCAAAAATTTTGAACGGTAGTGTATATAAAACATGTACTGTACTTATGGAATCTGTTCAAAACCTAACAGCATGTCAGCTAATGCTCTCTATATTGTATATGCTGTTTACCATTTCACCTTATGCAAAAACACCCACGCATCTTAAAAAAAAAAAAAAAAAAAGGTTCTGTCAATTATATTGTGTTTTATTTTTTTCAGAATGGAATGCTAATAATTTCCTTTTCATTACATCTCTCATAGTTACAGTGGCAGCGACTACTGTGAGTTTCTATTTATTGAGGTCGACAAATGTAAATTGTCACTTTCATTTCAAGTGAGAGGCACAGAAAGTGTCTTCAGTGAAAACGTATATACAAACTACAGTATGTTTGGGTGTTTGTCAGAATCTAAAATAATTTTCACTATCAGAGTATTGACATGACAATGTAAAAGTGTGATCCACAAGAACTTAGAAACAAGAGACAAGCATGTAGGAAGAGAGGGAGAGAGTTCCGTGGTAAGGCACTGAGAGAAATGTATGGAAAGCAAGCAGTAGTGGAGTTCTGGCAAGTGGTAGTGGCAGCCATGTTGTCACAGACGGGCAGGATGGTGGTGAATGAGTGAAGAGTCAAAACAGAAAGATTTGTGACCAGCTAAAGGGTGGTAAAACCCAAACAATAGACATCAAACGTGCACAATATTGATCAACACAAACATTGGATTAATGATAACTAGACCTAGCAGCATCTGCTCCAAAGTGGGTATTTAACCACAATTGGTTATACCACAAATAGAAACAATATACAGTAGCTTAAAATAATTGTGAACAATTATTTACAAAAAAAAACATATCCTAACTAAGAATTGAATTATGGATGAGTCTCTAATTTAGTATAGTGTTTTCTATGTTTTATGTTTTTAATATCAATGACAGTGTATATGAATTTGGATTTTTTTTTAATCTGGTGTACTACAAGGTCCAGGAATGAAACATTTTTCAAATGAAGGGAAGTATTAGAACATGAGGACATGCGTTGAAACCAGAGAGAGGTAGGTTCAGGGGAAATCTGAGGAAACTTTACATCGCAGAAAGGGTAGTGGACAAGTGGAGTAGCCTCCCATCGGAGGTGGTAGAGGCTAAGACAGTAGAGCAAATTAAACATGCTTGGGATAACATAAGAATACCCTCACAAAGAAAAAAGGATCAAATAGGGGTGGGGTAACAAAATGGTTAAAAAGGAGCAGACTAGTTGGGCCAAATGTTTTTTATCTCCCGTCATGGAAATAGAAAGCCGGGCCCAGGTACTTTTAGGGGGTGTGGCCTAATTACAGGAATCGTGGCCATGCACACTAAAATACAGGACAAATAGTACTTTAAGCACCTCCCTGGCCACACTGCAGTCCAGCACACAGCAGTAGGCGTTGGGTTGAGTATATCGGGTGCAGGTTCTGCTTTCAGGTAATGGGCACCCCCCACTGGGTCTCCTCATCAGACTTGGGCCCAGGTAATTGGTAACCTGCCCCTCTCTCAGCACCACTGTCTGCCGTCCCTTTCTATAGGTGAGCATTTTGGAATTCTGCATTAAGCAGGCAACTGAACAATGCTATTAATCTGTCTTTATCATTACAACAGGTATATTCAATGCCAACGGCCTCTCGGACAGGAGGATAAAGGAGAAATGTTTCCATATCCCGGACATAAGAAAAACACAGTGATAAGATTTCTAGGGTTCCAAAGCAGGCACGGAGCAGTGTTTGCTTTCTAGAAATGACATAGAGTAATTATTATGCTTGTTTCCGATGATATGTTCTTGCATCCGGGCCTAGAATCAGGATGGCCACAAATACACGTGTCAGCAGATATGTATTATATTGTTGCCTGAAAAAACAGATGCAAGATGTTATTTATGTACTGTAGGCAGGAATATATAATGATTTACATGTAATTACGCATTGCATGCCGAGTTAACATCCCTGCTTCACATGCAATTATCTAGATAGAAATGTGGATAAAATCCATGTTTATTTATAGGTGATATTAGGGACCACTTATGGAATTAAAATGAAATTCGTTTTTGAAAATTGACAAAATTGTTTTGTCAATTGGGGTAATAGACTAGAATAGAGCCCCTGCACCTTCGTCCACATTGTAAAGTTGATGTAATACCCATTATTGCCTATCTTTGACGGTTTTTTTTTCATTCTGGGCCAAGTGCATCTTAATCGTCTGCCCATGCTAATTTTGTCTATTTGCATATTCACCTCACATAGATTGATTGTGCCTGAATGACCCTGTATGGGAACCTTAGTATATGATTCCGAAAACAAAAAGTAATAATATAGATACTGTATACAGGAATTTACGGCTCATACTTACACAGCAAGTGTCACCCTGGTGCCGGACGGCTCCCCTACAGTCGGGATTCCGACAGTCATTACTCCGACGTCGGAATCCCGACTGCTCCCTCGTGGGGGTCCACGACCCCCATAGAGGGAGAATAAAATAGGTGGTGAGCGCAGCGAGCCCGCAAGGGGCTTCATTGCGCTCCCCCCGCTGTGCAGTCGGGATTCCGACGTCGGAGAAATGACTGTCAGAATCCCGACTGTCGGTGTGTCATGCCACACCCGTGTCACCCACACTGGCACCCTGCGCAGGATGATGTACAGACACTTGTAAAGCATGATGGAGTTTCTCTGAGCAAAATCATAAATCCAAATCCCCAAATATCTGGTGCTAAAAAGAATGGGCACTAAAATATAGGTGACATTGGCACACGTTTTAGTGCCTGGTCAATGACAATCTGTCTGATGACACATAAACAAGGCTGCGAGAGATAGTGAAGTACAATGTTATGGTACAGTGCTGTACATCTGGCATCTTTCTGGACTGGGTGCATGTAAATATGTATTATGCCTCATACTCATATAAGAGGAGAGCAGTAACTGACCTGTAGAGATGAGAGGTTTCGAATTCTGAGAAGTCCAACAGAAGCGGATTCTGCGGCTCTGAGTTGAGCTGAGGCATGCCTCGGCTCCTCTCAGCAAATTTGGTTCTCAGAACCATGGAGATGTCAAATAATATTCCAATTCTACTGTCTGCCTCATATCCTTGAAGCAGATCCACAAAAAAATAGGATATATTGAAAATTAGAACGGAAGAAAATTTTGGTTACTTACCATTGAAGGAATTCTCCTCCTCCGGCCGGCGCTTGTAGCCGCCGTGTAACCCAGGAGTCACTAGGCGGCTGTTTGGATGGACGCGAAATTGGGGTGGCGCCAATGTCATGCGCCTGCCCCGAGCAGGCAGAAGAATGCCTGCGTTCACTGGGGCCTGCCCAGCATTTCTATGGGTACACCCATGAATTGCCAGGGGTCCACCCCGGAACGCCCCCCTGCCTGTCAGCACTGGCGTAACTAGGGCTACGCAGCCCAAGCGGTGGCATGGGGGAGCAGGTTCCATAGGGCCGCAGGGTCCCTGCGCTGTAACCTGCAGGAGCCGGAGGACGGATACAGGGGGAGGCAAGGAGGTACCTGGGCAGCGTGAAACACCCAGGGGCTGTGGGTGCGGTGGTGGAGCGGGCAGTCCGCAGTGTCCGGCAAGTGTTGAGTGAGCGGACACTGCGGACAGCGGCGGCAGCATTTGAAAATTCAAAAGATAGGCCGGCCACTGATTGGCTGATAGTGGTCTCTCTCTCAGCCAATCAGCAGCCTCTCTTTTGTGCTGCCCGGACCCCATGCTGCCCAGGTACCACCTTTCTCCTGCTGTTTCAGTCCGGGGGGGGGGGGGAGAACATTTTCTAGTTACGCTACTGAATGTGTTGTGTAGGAAACACAGGAAGACATGTACAATTCCGTAAAGTCCTGGGTGAGATGTACTAAGCCATGAACAGTGATGAAATGGAGAGTGATAAACCAACTACCAATCAGCTTGCCATTTTTTTTAAACACAGCCTGTAACATGGCAGTTAGGAGCTGATTAACTGGCATTATATAACTCTTGATCACTTTTCCTGCTTAGCACATCTGGTGAAGAAAGATTTATATGAGGTTCTCCCTAATGTTTTGTTTTATGTGCTTGGAATTCACTCATTATTGAATTAACCACAATGAAACAAAGGGCCTTATTTTGGTTCATTCTTTCTGACAAAATCCTTCTTAGATGGACAAAACCATGTGCACTGCAGGGGGGCAGATGTAACATGTGCAGGGAGAATTAGATTTGGGTGAGTAATTTTGTTTCTGTGCAGGGAAAATACTGACTGCTTTATTTTTACACTGCAATATAGATCTCACTTTGAAGTAAAACCCCACCCAACTCTAATTCTCTCTGCACATGTTACATCTGCCCCACCTGCAGTGCACATGGTTTTGCCCATCTAAGAAGGATTTTGTCAGAAAGAATGAACCAAAATAAGGCCCAAAGTGACTGGTCTGATGGTAGAAACGGGCCCCGTTCTGTTAGTACATACCGATAATAATAAATCAGGCCGATGGCAGCCAGGAAGAGCGGAACCTCTTACTTTTGTTCGAATTCCCTTCTCCTTTTACGTATTCATTTAATTGTGTATTTTTTAATTGGTTTTACTAGCCTTCTGTAAGCGCACAGCGCATCTATCTAGGCAGACTATAACGAAACATTTAATTCCTTTGTCTTACAGCATGTAATAAACCCAGTGAGCTCTTTAAATTAAATTTGCTTATTCTACTCGTTTTATTTTTACGTCCCAGCAGTCGGTGATAAATCTGCAGGAAAAATAAGTTTAAGCTGCATCCAGAGAGGGCCGGCGGAATTAAATGTAAGATTTACACTATAATACAATGGAGATTTGGAGAACTGAATACTCATCCCTTTTTCAGCAAGATAAGGGGAACGTTCATTCAGAAGGGATGACAAAGGCCTATCAGTATAAGTCACAATCTCTGTAACTGGCAGCATTCAAGCTTTGAAATGATAAGTAGGTCACGGAAAGCTTTTAGATTCTTCAATACCATATGGTAAGAGCTGAACTATCAAAAAGTCTTTAACTTGCGGTAAAGTTTTACAGCAAAACGTCTTAAAGGTGCTTCAAAGGACGGCGAGGAGTGAATCTGCCCGGATGCTGTGGGATCAATCGCTGCAATTTTGTAAAAAAAAAAAATAGCAATTTAGTGCAATCGTTCTTCAGTGCAAATGACCAATCGGATGGGGGATCATCAGGGCTGATTCAGTTCTGCAAAATACATGGATGAATAGATAAATAAAGACAGGGATACAGCGTTCCAAGAAGTTGAGTTCGTTCTTTGTTTCTACATTTGTCTTCCTTTGAAAACCAGTGATAATATAAAAATACCACATTATACACTAGAAGATATATGGAGGGCTGGATTAAGGAGGGGGGGGGGGGGGCGCTCAGGGGGTCAGTACCTCTATCTTGGGGCCCCCTGTGGTTGGCATGTATTAAACTTTTTTTTTAAGCTAAAGGTTTTGTGCATGGGAGTGGGGTAGTGCTGCAGCTTCACCTATCTGCCATTGTCAAAATGATTGGTGCTGAGCATCAGGAGCCAAGGCACACTGACTGCACAAGTGTGCAGTGCATTACTAGGAGTTGACTAAGACCCATGAGACTTTGCACAAGAGGTCAGAGGCTGAGAGGCTTGTGCTGAGCTCTGCTTGATGGAGCTCATCGTATGCTTCTCAGGTCCAGCAGCGGCCTCATCATGGGAGGGTTTATAATCCGAGGCAGCGCTGAGCCTGTCAGGGCTTCTACAGATTAAGGTACAGAGGGACAAACACAGGCTTTTCATGTGGTAATATATATATATATATATATATATATATATATATATATATATATATATATATATGTTTATATTAATGCCTCCCCCTGCAGTTACCCATTGACCTAGTTATACTGCCTTTACTCCAGTAATGACAAATGGGAGGGGGGCCCTTGTCTAAAGTGACCAGGGCCCCCGAAGGCTTAATCAGGCCCTGGATATATATATATTTTTTGGGGGGTAGAACTTTTGACTGTCTATCTAGACACTGTGGCAAATTTACTAATATGGAAGTTCTCTTGAAGATGGGATGTTGCCCATAGCAACCAATCAGATTCTATCTGATTCTAGAAGACCTATTGGGGGAAATTTACCAATATGAAAAACCTAGTTTTTCGTATTGGTATTTCCCCTACGGCTGCATACGACTGTCTTAGTCGTATGCAAAGTCGTGTTCCGGAGGGAAAATTACAAAGCAGTCAGATACGACTGCTTTGTAACCCTCCGATGGTGTAATGATTCGTATTAGCGGCCGTATATTCGGCTGCTAATACGAATTATTTGTAGCAGTCTGCACGGATCAGTCAGATCCGTGCAGGCTGCAAGGTGTAAAAAAATAAAAAATAAAAAAATAAATGGAAAAAAAAACAGCGTGGGGTCCCCCCCACAGCCGAAACCAGCACCAGGCTGACGGAGCCTGGAGCCGGTAATTAAAAATCAGGGAACCCGACAAATAGGGGTTCCCTGATTTTTAACAACCAGCCCCAGGCTCCTGCTCTGGGGCTGGTTCCCAAAATACGGGGGACAAAATGACTGGGGGTCCCCCGTATTTTAAGAACCAGCCCCAGGCAAAACCAGCCAGCAGGGTAATGCCACAGCCGGGGGGAGACTTTTTATGCAAGTCCCCCCGGCCAAAGCATTCATCCCTACCGACCAGTCAGCCTGGCCAGGGGCTCTGGGGGAGTGGGGACCCCCCCAATGAAGGGGTCCCCCCCCCTCCAGGACTTACCTGACCAGGCTGAAGCCTGGTACTGTCCCTGATGCCCCTGGGCGGTGGGCATCGGGCTGATTATGGTGTAAAAAAAAAAGATAAAACTATTGTTTTTTACTGTGGCACTACAAGTGCCAGCAAGCTGGGACTTGGAGAACCACAAGTCCCAGCCTGCTGGGCATTAAAGGGCCCGCTGGCACTTGTAGTTCCACAGTTAAAAAAATAGTACACAAAACACACTGACACACATTTTAAATAAAAGTTTAATACACACATCACAAACACACTGATACTTACCTATCTTGATCCCGTCGGTAGGTCGCTGGCTCCGGTGTCGGCGGCTCCGGTGTCGGCGGCTCAAGTGTCGGCGGCTCCGGGTCGGCGGCTCCGAGGTCGCCGTCCTGTCTAAAGAAAATCCATGTTGGACCGGTGGAAGTAAATCCTACTCACCAGGTCCTCCATGGATGGACTTCTGTCTTCTCTCTTCTTTTCCAAGACTTATCTTATGTCTTCTGTCTTCTTCTTTCTTCACGCTGCTGCCGGGACTTTCAGAGCTGGAGAGATGTTGCCTCCTCGACGTCTGGACTAAGAATGAATTCTAGCCAATCAGGAGCCGACTTTACTGGCTCCTGATTGGCCACTAGGCGGCTCCTGATTGGCTAGAATTCATTCTTAGTCCAGACGTCGAGGAGGCAACATCTCTCCAGCTCTGAAAGTCCCGGCGGCAGCGTGAAGAAAGAAGAAGACAGAAGATAAGTCCTGGAAAAGAAGAGAGAAGACAGAAGTCCATCCATGGAGGACCTGGTGAGTAGGATTTACTTCCACAGGTCCAACATGGATTTTCTTCAGACAGGACGCCGACCTCGGAGCCGCCGACCCAGAGCCGCCGACACTGGAGCCGCCGACACCGGAGCCGCTGACACCGGAGCCAGCGACCTACCGACGGGATCAAGATAGGTAAGTATCAGTGTGTTTGTGATGTGTGTATTAAACTTTTATTTAAAATGTGTGTCAGTGTGTTTTGTGTACTATTTTTTTAACTGTGGAACTACAAGTGCCAGCGGGCCCTTTAATGCCCAGCAGGCTGGGACTTGTGGTTCTCCAAGTCCCAGCTTGCTGGGGAGGCTTGCTGGCACTTGTAGTGCCACAGTAAAAAACAATAGTTTTATCTTTTTTTTTTACACCATAATCAGCCCGATGCCCACCGCCCAGGGGCATCGGGGACAGTACCAGGCTTCAGCCTGGTCAGGTAAGTCCTGGAGGGGGGGACCCCTTCATTGGGGGGGGTCCCCACTCCCCCAGGGCCCCTGGCCAGGCTGACTGGTCGGTAGGGATGAATGCTTTGGCCGGGGGGACTTGCATAAAAAGTCTCCCCCCGGCTGTGACATTACCCTGCTGGCTGGTTTTGCCTGGGGCTGGTTCTTAAAATACGGGGGACCCCCAGTCATTTTGTCCCCCGTATTTTGGGAACCAGCCCCAGAGCAGGAGCCTGGGGCTGGTTGTTAAAAATCAGGGAACCCCAATTTGTCGGGTTCCCTGATTTTTAATTACCGGCTCCAGGCTCCGTCAGCCTGATGCTGGTTTCGGCTGTGGGGGGGACCCCATGCCGTTTTTTTATTTATTTTTTTATTTTTATTTATTTTTACACCGCAGCCTGCACGGATCTGACTGATCAGTGCAGGCTAAAACGAGAATACGACAGGAAAATGATGTTCTATTTTTCTGCCGTATTTTCGTGGACAAAAGCAGCTGTATTTTCTATACGGCTGCTTAGTAAATCAGGAACCACCATTCTTTTGAATGGAGATTCCTGTCGTATCCTATCGATGGTGTAGACATTCGTATTTGTAAATACAAATACGAATGTTCCATCTTTAGGAATACGAATTGTTGTATTTTCGGGATAGTTAATCCCGAAAATACAAATTCGTAAAAAAAAGGTGTATTTCTGCCTACAAATACACCTTTTTTCTACGAATCCATTTTGGTAAATGTCCCCCATTATCTACCTATTACTAAATAAATAAGAAGCAGAATCTGATTGGTTGTCCATAACAACATCGCCTCTTCAATAGATTCTCCCATCTTAGTAAATTTGCCCCTGTAGATCTATTAACTGGAACCTCTATACATTACTAATGGGGTATAAAGGGAAACACTGCAAACACAAGGATACTGTTCCTTAACCTATTTCTGTCACACAGGTTTGTGACCACCATTATACTGAAGGCCCGACACAGAAATCGGTTTTCAAAATGGAGCCCCAGAGTTCAGCGGCCCTCATCCATCAGCTGTTTTATTGTCCAGTAACCTCTTAAAGACCAAAAAAAAAAAAAAGCAATATCATATTCCAGCCTGAGGCATTGTGGGAAAATCACCTCATCATTGAACAAATGGATGGCCTTTGAGCGTCTATGGTAGGGAACCATCGATTGTCTGTTGCTGATGATGGCAGCATTCCGATGTTACTCATTGTTTTGGTGCACAGTGCTCAGCTCCACCTCCTGGTGCACCACTTATAGTAGCTCAAACTCCTCCTGATATTGTCCCACTGCATTCACCTGATTCCACCTGACTGAATGATCAATGGGCCTAATTCAGCCCTGTTTGCATGGCTGCGAATTAGCAGCGGCCTGCGTTCATGCAGACACACCCCACCTTGGGAATTAATGTGCACGAAGTGGGAATAGATATGTATGGCTAGTGTGTATGGCAGCTGAGCGATTATGTCCAAAACCAATAGATGCTCACCATCGATTGATTTTTCCACTGGTCACCCGTGATTACAAGCACCACCTAGTCCTGGACTTACTTGGCGGCTCTGATGAAGGCAGCCTTATCGAGGCCAGAGCTGATGACACGCCCTCCCCTAAATCGTTTGGGCAAAAAATGTATCGTTTGTAGGGGGCACTGAACACTAGCACTGGCCCTGTCTCTGTCTAATACAAAGCTTGTATGATGGACACACTATTACTCTAGCCATTGTCTGGTGTTCATTTCAATGCTCTATATATTGGGGGTTATTCTGATTCACTCGGAAAGGCACAATCACTCTATAATGGACAAAACCATATGCATTGCAGGTGGGGCAGATGTAACATGTGCAGAGAGAGTTACATTTGGGTGAGTTAGTTTGTTTCTGTGCAGAGTAAATACTGGCTGATTTATTTTTAAACTGTAATATAGATTTCAGTTTGAACACGCCTCACCGAACTCTATGCACATTACATCTGCCCCTCCTGCAGCATACATGGTTTTGTCCATTAAAAAAGGTGTTTGCTTTTGCAAACAAACCTGAATCACCCTCAAATTTACTTGCAAATGAGAATCAGGTCCTTTTCTACAGACACACACTTCTTCGTGTTAAACAATTTTCCTCATCTTCTGCCGAAGACAGCTGCATGTTAAAAGGATCCCTTAGCGTACAGCCACACAACCTTGCATGTTTAGCAGATTTCTTTGTCTTTACCTGCATTTCTCCAGACCTCTGCTTGTGGGGCAGATTCCCTGGTCTATATTCTGTCATAGTTTTCTGCCTGCTAAATAGATTGCCATGTTTTCAACCTGCTTCTGATCTCAAACGGACCGCCTTTTTTTCTCACTGTCACTTACAGAAATTAGACGTTGCCCATAGCAACCAATCAAATTCCAGCTATTTGGCCTGAGGCAATAAGCTTCCAAAGTGATAAAATGGATAAACAACCAGCCAATCAGCTCCTGCCTGACAGTTTTCAAACACAGCCTGTGACATGGCAGGTAGGAGCTGATTGGCTGGCTGTTTATCACTCTCCATTGTATCACTTTTGAAGCTTAGTGCATCTGGCCCAATGAGAGTGACAACATTTGTAAATAATATTAAGCAAATAACAAAACAACAAGAACAAACCCACACACAGTGCATGCCAGGGAAGCGAAACGTAATTCAGGGAAATAATAAGCCAAGCTTGAAGTGTTATTAAATTTACTGCAAACAGTGAGAATCAGAATCAGAATCAGAATCATCTTTATTGGCCAGGTATACTTGCGTATGCTTGGAATTTTTTGTGGTAACAGTGCAGCATTAATCAGGGAACACAAAGGGGGTGGGAAGAGAGGCATAAACATACATCACATACATTTCACATGTATCTAGAAAAGTTCGAGTTAGTATTTGGTATGTTCAATACGGTTTAGTTGGTGGACAGCTATTGGGAAGAAGCCTTTTGTAGTTCTTGTCGTCTTTGCTGGGATGGACCTAAAACGTCTGCCTGGCGGAAGGGATTCAAACAGGTTGTGGCCAGGCAGTGGCGTAACTACTGTAAGGCAGCCCCAGCAGCCGCTTGGGGTAGCAAGCAGCAGTGGGGTCTGTGTGGGCGCTGGCACCTGCTCGATGCACTGACAAGCTGCTGCCTGCCGCTGCTCACTGGCTGAGCACCGGAGGCGAGTCAGCCGCAGCGCGGGTGTGGCCATGGCAGAGACGACAAATCTCCCCACTGATTCAATTGACTGTACACA